>NC_068400.1:15328667-15638988 GCF_023724105.1 Carassius gibelio | reverse complement strand
TAATACACATTTATTCATGAATATGAGTGCTATTTTTTAATGTTTAATCTTCAGTGATACTGAACTTGCTCAGCCAGCTGTGTGTAATCATCTTACCCAAACATTGGAGTGTCATATGTCCGTGCTCAATTTAACTAGCCATAAGGCAGAGGCGGCATCTATGCAGGTGAACCGAACAATGGTGTAATGATTCAGTTCGACTCCCAAGACAAGACGATGCTCACCCGACTGGCCAATAGGAACGTGGCCCCGCCCATGACACAATTCTCACAGTGAAAGCAAAATCCTGACACGAGAGCAAGAAATTGCATCAAGAGCAAAGAAAAGCGTTTCGAGAAAAACACTTTTTTTTTTTTGAGAAAATATTTTCACACTGATAGCAAAAAATATATATTTGAGTTTTTTTCAAAGTATTTTGAGAGAGATTTTTTTTCTCATAAATAATTTTAAAAATTTCAAATGTATATTTTTTTATGTTCTATGAGAAAATACTTTCTCTCAAAACTTTTTTTCGTCTCAAATATTATTTTTTGCTATTGGCATGAAAACTTTTTCTCTCAAATATTCTTTTTTCCCTCATGAAATGTTTTTTTGCTATCAGTGTGATAACTTTTTCTCTCAAACTTAGTTTTTTCTCTCAGATCTTTTATTTTCTCGCATGCAATAAAGACACATTTCTAACTCCATAGTCAGACACATTAAACAAGTTAACAGCTTAATTCATCTGTGGATTAATGCGTATTGGAGACGAGAACCGTTTAAAACGATTCAGTTCGATTTGGTGAACTGTTTCAAAAAGATCCGGTTACATCGAATGATTCGTTCACAAACCGGATATCACAAACTGCTTTGTTTTTAACTGACTTACAACAGACACGGAAGAGAAGTCAATGCTGAATAAAGTCATAGTTTTTGCTATTTTTGGACCAAAATGTATTTTCGATGCTTCAAAAAATTCTAAATGACCCTCTGATGTCTTACGGGTTTGAAACAACATGAGGGTAAGTTATTAATGACATAATTTTGAAAATTGGGCTAACTAACCCCAGTAACCGTTTTTTGTTTACAAGAAGTTACAGTCAAAGGAATTGTGATTGTCCTTTAGGTTAATCATTTGAAGTAGTAAAAACAATATGTTCAAACTTTTCACTACTTTCTTTAATAGCTACATAACACAATACTTCTACTTTTACTTTCAGTACTTGAGTAGTAAATTTTAAAATAGACTACTTGCAATACTTAAGTACAAAAAATGAGTTTCTTAAGTGTGGTGCTTAAAGAGCACTTCAACTTCTACTCAAGTCACTTTTTTGATAGAGCACTTGTACTTTCACTCAAGTATGGGTCTCTAGTACTTTAATCTCTGCTTAGGACCCATATAAGGAAATTCCGCTCCATCTAACGTCACACAGAGCCATACTCGAAAAAACTTTCCGAAACTTGTGACAAACCGGAAGGAGTATTTTTAGAACAGAAATACTCCTTCAAACGTACAACTTAATTTTTGAAACTTTGTCCATGTTTAGCATGGGAATCCAACTCTTTAACAGTGTAAAAAACTCAGTATGCATGAAATAGCATTTCACCCCCCCCCCCCCCCTTTAAACAGAAACGGTGATGCGTTGAACACACTGTTCTGATGACGCAAGAGTTGCAATATGGCAGCTGAGAAGGCCATTCTTTGTTAAGTATTTTCGGAGCCATCTATTTAGCCTCACATACTGACTTCATGTGTAGTTCATACGGTTTTAATACCCTGTATTTTCTTTCTCATTTTTAGGAAAAGTACTTAATTACCATTGTTTATTTATATACCAAATGTCATACACTTGCAATGCAATGAAGCTAAAAATATAAACAACTACATCATTATGTATTGTATTTTTTTACAATAAAACTTACGACAAACATGTCTTCTAATATCCTCAGTTGTTGCGTATACCGAGCTGCATGGAACACATTTGTACATTATTTTTCTTGAAGCCATTGTGCGAGTTCACTTTAATACCGCGTGCTTTATATACATGTAGCTGCTGTTTGGACTGCAGTTCTGACACACCCACCAAACAAGAGAAACGTTGCACACCGGTACTGTTTCCAGGAAACATGACGTTCAACCAGGAAACCGTAGCAAAACGTTGCGCACCGTTTTGAACTTGAACATGCAGGTGTTGTGATGAAGCGGTAATCAGTGTTATTAACTTCACCTGTCAATGTTCTTAAAGTTATGCCTGATCGGTGTATTATGTACATGCAAGCTGGTCCATTGCAATTACATTTAAAGTACTTGCATTTAATTAGCATTTGTTGACAAAAAATGCCTCACAAATTTAAGATAAAGGGGCAAACATTTGTTAAATATGCTAACAGATTGGAGATTCAAATAATAACATATTTGTCTCATTTTTTAAATGAAAACTAAAAAGTAAAAAAAAAAAAAAACTTTTACTATGGTAAGATAAATATTCAAAAGATATCTTTTGATGTTTTCAAAATATTTGTTTTTAATTTTGGTGCACTTTTTTCTCTATATAGTGTTGATATGGCAACTAGTTAATTCCTTCAATTTGGTTATGCTAGCATGTGTGAAAGTATTTTAGCCATTGTTATTATAACAAACCCCTTTGTTAGTTTGTGCCCCACACTCCCCTAGGTGACTTTCTTCAGTAGAACAGTAAAGAAGATTTTTAGCTACAAACGTTGTCTTTGATTATTCCTCTAATGCAAGTCAGTGGATACCCATTTTGAAGAAAAACAAAAGGAAATCAAAAGTGTTACCAGTGGCTCCTGACGATATATTCAGGTATTATAAAGCAAAATGATCGGTCTTTACGAGAAACTAGTATTCAGCATCTTTCCTTTTTACATAATGAGAAATCATAAAAACATTAATTTCTTCCCTGGGTTCATGCATCCGCATATCAGCAAGCTCATCTGTCTTCAGTCCGAGCTGAGTTCAGTGACTGCTGGAGGAACTGGAGCGCTGAATGAGTTCATTCATCATAGGATCAGATAGGCCGCTATTGTGCCTCTTTTCCAGTCGGAATGACTGTCAGGCATCTGAAAGTGAATTTTGATTGAGTAACTTGTAAGTCTGTGCTGCTTGAGTCGCAAATGGTTTTAGACGGTTCAGTCCAATTTGAAGAATTGTTTAACTAGCTCACGAAAAAAAAAATAATAATAATAATTAACCGGTACCAGACATCACTCTGGACTGTTTGTCTAAGGCTCTGGATTACAGATAATAATGTTATAAATAACGTTCAGTTTCTTGCACAGACCAGTCATTTAGCTTCATAAGAGACAATATATTGTCAGAGCCATGGGTATTCATTTTGTGCTCCCTGATATGATTTTGCTTACTGTCAAAGTCAATCATCAAGGAAGGAACTATTTTTTTACGCGAAAAAAAAATATTATTCACTGTTCTACTGAAGAAAAAGTCACCTGCACCTTGGATGGCCTGAGGGTGAGTAAATTAACCGAAGCTCTTCATCACCCAAGTGCAACACTGTATCGCTTAAGTCATCAAACAAACCTAATGAACTGGAAAACTCATGCATATGAAGCTGCATATGTGACTTTAACCTTCAAATGCATCAGTTTTCAAATCTCGCAGAATGTTAAAAATAGTTTATAATTCATGACATAATATTCCTCAAGTAGTTTTGCAAAAGTTAGGCTTTATTAATCGAAACTGTGGACCTGCAAATCATACTTGTGTGAAAAAGAATAAAAGTTGTTGGCGTTTTCGTATTTGAACGTTTTTTTTTTTTTACTTTTGCTGAAATGTAAGTAGAGGCACACATTTCCAATGAACCTATGTTGAAGATGAACCTATGGTGCTGCCTTATTCTCCCTAGGATTTTTTTCACTCCATTGTCCAATCATCACATAGAGTTTTTCTGTGCTTGCCACAATTACCTTTGGTTTGCACACTGGTGGACTAAAGATATTATGTATTCTGTACAGTGTGTTATGTATTTTATGCCACATCTACTTTCAATTAAGTCCTCCGTTAAACTGCTCAAGGGTGATTGATATGATACAAATTTTATGTCAGTGACATACATCCCAAAATAGTAATTAGACTTGTCACCAGTGGCGCTCCAACCAAATAAGCTCCAAATGTTCCGTATACCCAGGCCATCTGAGAGAATGAGTTCACGGGCTAATTAATATAAACATGATTACAAGTTGATCCCTTGTTCTTTGAGATGCAACTTAAAGCTTAATAAGAGTCAGGAAAAGTACAGAATAATATTTACTTGACAAACAATGGTAATGTTCTATAAATCTATGTCAGTTGTGGAAACTTTAGGGCGAGTGCATTCACAGCAGCTTTGGTGCCTCTGCTCTATTGCTTTGACTAGTCTATCAAAGTCATCAGCTGGTGTGTCCTAGATTGCCACCAGATGACACTGGCTATGTTTACATGCACAGTTTTTGGTAAAAACATATAAACTGCTGGGCCATGCTGCTCAAATTTATCACATAAAAAAAGCCCCTCCTCGCACTTAAAACAGGTTGCCTGTGGATGAGTATCCAAAACAAGGTTATCCTGCTTCACTTCACAGTTTCTGAGTGAAAGGAGAGTTTTATAATGACAGGACATGCATTTATACAACACTTTCTTCAAAAAGAAGAGCAGCTCATTCCACGCGTCATTGCACATGTGCAGTCCTTTCATTTTCATAGTTTAATCCAATCGAATGTTTACATCCACTCTCAATTGTATTAGAAGAGGAATAAATCACCCCCTTCAGTCCAATCGAAATTTCATTCCGATCAAGCTCAATCGGATTGATTAAGGTGTTTATTTGAAGGCTTTTCAGTCCAATTACAAACGGAAAATTTGGTTGCATGTAAATGGAGCCACTGTGTCTTTGTTTGAGCACTTAGCTTGTTATGTGTCTGTGCCATGTGCTCTCCTGTCTAGTGTCTTGACCCCACCCTTCTTGTTATCTCATTATTGGTTTAGCTGCCACACGTGTCTCCCTCGTTACCCTCCTTGTTTGCTCCTTATTTATTCTCCTTATGTGTTCAGTCCTGTGCTGGTTCACTGTCGTATATATTGTATAATAACGTAACTTACTTATGTTCCCCTTCTGTGCCTTAGCTGCGCAAATGTGCCGTTGTGATTTATTAATGTAACTACATGTAACTATATGTAAAAGTTATTTGTTGTTGTTTTTTTTTTTTTTTTTAGAAAAGGAGCTATATGTTTTTTCTAGCATTCAAATAACCTACCACTCTTTGAGTGTGCCCTAAACTTTTTACTGCATCTTAACATTAACATTATGAAAATACTATTGAAGACCAGATAACTTTAAACAAACATCTTATTAACACTTTTGGAAGAACAGTGTGTTACAGTGTGTATTGTGTAAAGTGCTATACAAATCATTTTGACTTGACTTGCTGGAGAATGCAGGCACAAAGCCCATAATCCACCCCTCCATCAGTTAATATAATGCAATATCCTCTACACCACTGCACGTATGATGCCTTTGGTCATGTTTAGAGCACAACAGTGAGCAGCCACATCTATTTATTTTTTATCATTTATTTATTTATTTATTTTTTGGAAAAGAGCCAGAAGGACATTTTGCCAAATATCTCTTTTTGTGTTGCACAGAAGACTGATGGGTTTCACTAAATGGGTTTCAAACAACATGGCAGAACTTCACCTTCAATGCCTTTAAGGATCCCAACATCACCTTTATCTCATCCACTGTCAACACCACAGCCAACACTATCCATCTTCTCTCATCCCTCCATCCAGCGATGTGAGAAACTCATCTATTACAGCTTCTGTGCAGTTACAGTGTGGCAATGAGGGGACAGAGATACGCATGTCAGGACTGGTTTCTCTAATGACGAAGACATGGAAAAATACACACCCTGCAAGTCTTTTAAATGCAGCACAGATTTTGCTGCAGTAATTTAAGGTGCCTTCAAGGTAACAGCCTGGATATTTACCTGCCTCATGGTCATGCTAATAATTTTATGAGTATTGAACATGTTTCTTCATTCCTAGAATGAAGTATCGCTCTGCAATGTGAAGTATGCTCTTTTTACACTCCGCAAAAGAAGCTTTTCCCTTCTCATTTTTCAAGTGAAATTGAAGCTCAGAAATTTGTGGAGAGCAGTAATGTGAAATAATACAGGAGATGCCTCGCAGGGAATCTTTAAATGAAAACAGGACCGAGGAAGAGAGACTCATTTCCTTTAAGTGGAAACAGCACATCCATCACAATGAAAGTCCTGGACACCCTTCGGTGAGATAAATAACTACGTGTTTCACTTTTGTGACATATAACATGTGCACATGTGCACCAGACACACACGTACACTACATTCAGGCATTACTGCGTGAACAGTGGAAATGTCCCTGTGGAAAGTGTTTTGACAAGCCTTCATGCTGAAGTTATTTATAATCTTACAAGTTCAGCTTTCCTTCTAAAGCTATCCATCTGAAATAATCTTGAACATCAAGTGAATATGAAACATGCATAAATCAGGAGCCTGTGCTTTCCAAGCAGTAGCGAAGCAATTAGTTTAACCACATTTCTCGGCAGCGAGGTGATAAAGTCACTATTTTTAAGCTACTTTAACGGTTCAGTAATTTTCAAGCATTTTTAGCATCGCCTGTTCAGTATTTTCTCTTAGTCGTTCACCTGGTTTTAAAATGAACTCCAGATGCCTAATTCACAAATGAATTAATGAACTGATCTTTTAATGTCTTCTGAGTTGACAAACAATGAGAGTACACAGGATAGCTACCTTAGAAATCAGCTAACAAAAAAAGTGCAGATGAAGTGGAATATATACCTGGATCAATTGAAACCAAATCAGTAGACCACAACAATAAAGTAGGTCTTTGTTCAGTTCAACTCCTGCAGTTTGTCATTTACTCTGTGCTGCAGGTATAAAGACATTTCAAAGCCCAAAGAGAAACAGGCTTTCTGGACATTATGAGAAACACACGCCAGTTCTGTTTCATAAGACATTTCTAAAACATGTTGTCTTTGGTCCTGCACAAAATAAGAAGTAGCCTAAATGCATTACGCTTCTTTTGGCTTGTAGTTTTTAGTTTCTCTAAATGAAAGTGTTCAGCTCATCTTTCTGTAGAGTAGTTGGTATTTAGCAGTGAATCTTTTTGCTTAGACTTCTTGCAGTCTTCTGAACAGTATTTCTAAGCTGAACCAAAAATTTTACATTCTACCGGTTACGTTTTGATGGATTTCCGAAATCTGTCAGTGTTTAGATATGAGTTCTCTCAAAGCTTTCTCCAGCCTCCACACGCTGTCAATGGAGCGACACACGTCCTGAGGCTCATTTCATAAGACTGTTATTTTTGAAGAGATGCACAGGCAGCTGTATATCGACAGTGCTGGAGTCAAATGTACTGATGCTCTGCAGTGACAGATATCAACTTTCAGAAACTCTTCTTTTTTTTCTGATTACATCTTATGTAAAGGATGTTCACTCAAAAATGATTCACCTTCAGGCCATCCAAGGTTTGTCGATTAAGTTTGCTTCTTCATCAGATTTGGGGAAATGTAGTATTTCATCACTTGCTCATCAATGGAGATTCTGCAGTGAATGGGTGCTATCAGAATGAGAGTCCAAACTGTCCAAAACTGCTCTAAACAAATATGGGGATGCATTTGGATATGAGAGGACAACAGGAGATGGATTTTTACACTACATGAAGCATTATTATGGATTATTGACTCATATTTTAGCAACGCTTTGAAGTAAAAAATGTCTTGATGGATTTGTTTTAAGAAATGGGTTTCTCTAGATGTTGGCTGATGGACTGGAGTGGTGTGGACTACCTGTGGATTATTGTGATGTTTTTTATCAGCTGTTTGGACACTCATTCTGATGACACACACCCATTGCTGAGCAAGTGATAGAATGCATTATTTCTCTAAATCTGATGAAGAAACAAACTCATCTACATCTTGTATTAAACTGAAGCCTCTTTGATAACATGAAAGCTGACCACATTGACCAACTCTTATTTTATTTTACCTAAATGCAAACAGAATTATAATATGCTATTAAATGTATGTGAATGTACTTTTTTTCTGCTGTGTGCATTTTAATGAAAAACCAGCCCAATGAAATTTCATCATTATTAAAAGTTAGCTGATAAAGTAGCAGAAAGCACATTGAATTTGCACTAAAGCTCCCTTCAAAAAGCCCTCTAACCAAACAAATATAACAAACATTATATGCATGAGGATTCTCTAAGCCGTAGCCATGACATAAAACCCAAAATGCCTCTCAGAATAACTCTCAGCTCCCTTTTCTCTCTCTTTGTTGATATAAAGATAAACCCATGGCCAGCGTCTCTGGGAGTCTGTGTACAAGGCGATGCTCTGTATTCCTATTCCTGTATAGCATTAAAGCCCAGAAGTGCCATCAAAGCAAACAGTTGATCGGTGTTGAACGCTCATGGCTGTGTACTTTAAGTATTACCTCCAACTAGAAGAAATGAACAAGTGTGTTATGAGAGTGTACATCTGTACTAGACTACTTATGCAAAGCAAATTTGCATACTTCTGTGTTTAAATAACTTTGCTGCGGGGTTTGCTCTATGTGTCCATTTCAGGCTTTATTGAACATCTGAACCATATAAAAGGTGCTAGTTACACAAATGTGATGCAATTTAAGAAACTGGTATGTTTTGGCCAAGAACTGGATGCATACACATGGCTAAGATCATTAACTATAGGCCAGATGGGTGAACTTTCATGAAATCCCAAACTCAGAAGACAAAAATTGGAGATTCTCCTTGCTTGAAGAAACACTAAAGTATTCTGAAATGGGATTCTTTCTTTCTTTATTGTAATAAAATTTGTGAAGTCAGTAAAGCTAGTCCTTGTGTGCTGTGCATGTCAACACTCTGGTTTCCAGCAAGTGTGAAGAGTGGTATTTGCTTTTAGACAAACTAAACAAGGCCCGGTTTCCCAAAACGTTCTTATCGCTAAGTAGTTCTTAACCTATTCCTTAACCTCTCTCTTAACCTTATGGCACGATTCCCGACACGTTCGTACACTAAGTATATCTTCTGTAAGTCACACTTTCGTAAGGTTGGTCTGGAGCATTTGTAAGCTCTCGCTTAGCGTTGTTTGAGCTCAAGACACTACTGTACAGCAGTCTTTAGCAGCGAAGTACAATTCAAATATGGTATGTTGACAATGTTGTGGCTCAACAATGATTTTATGTTATGGACATTTTAAGACTCATAATAAATTATGTTCGCAATGGATACAGGCCTATTTATGAAGTTGACTTTATGTGGGATCAAAACTAATATGGTGGTAATTAGCCTAGGCTTTTTCGTAAAGTAATTAAAGCGAATTGGCAATCATTCATTTTTTTTTATTTTTTTTTTAAATTAAAATCTGGAAAACAATTTGTCTCTAAATGGCTAAGATATATAAATGGGTAAGCATGGTGGTGTCCAGTAAGCGACCAACTATGGCAGCGATCCAACGTGTCCTTGTATTGAATCAAAGAATGAGCCGGACGCGGAGCCGTTTAGTCCATGTCAGTTTTTTTATTCGGCTAAACTTAAGCCCTTTTGACATTTTGCCTGACGTGGCTCCCAAGACAGCTCATTATGGAGCTGCTGGACCATCTCAGACCTGCGCTGGCAAGGCTAACGCGGCGGAATTTTACTTTCTAATCAAGACCTTGGTGTGGAGGTGCGTCCACACTGTCACCAACGCCCTTCTGCGCCATGCCGGGGATTACATCCTGGTGGATGGCACACACATCCCTATCGTCAATCCATCAGTGATTGATCAGGCGTACATATCGCGAAAGGGATACGCGGCCATAAACGTGCAGGTTATAGTGGACCATAGGAGTGTGATCTCCAACTTGGTGGCAAGATCCAGCAAAACTTCAAGTTCCCCTGACGAGAAGCTTGGTGCCCTTGTTTCCTTGCTTCCCCAGCATATTTTGTATCTAACTCTCTCTCTCTCTCTCTCTCTCTCTCTCTCTCTCTCTCTCTCTCTCTCTCTCTCTCTCTCTCTCTCTCTCTCTCTCTCTGTTCATTGTAGATAGGTTGCTTTTTATTAAAAACATAAACCAATTGCAATCAATACTGCATGAAACAGAAGTAATTGCAGCTGCTTGCCAATCAATTCTGATTGTAAAGTACCTTAGCATTAATATAAAAGTGTATTATATAATTTTTAGAAGTCGTTAAACCCATGTCAAGAAGCGGCACAAGTGGCACAGCGGGATAAGGAGGGTGGATGATTAGCGAGGGATACCCAGTTCGTCTAACCATCACAACATATCGTGTGAACATGACCATTTGATAATTGATTTATATTCTACTGATAACTCAAACTATGTTAAAATAAATGTTACTGTAATAATTTGAGGAATGTTTCATTTGCATAGAACGTGTTGTCATTCTTAAAGCTGTATTGCATCTTCGCGTGAAGTGGAAAATTGATTCATGAGCAATCGATGCCAACTAATTCAGCACCCGCACTTTGGACAGCGCTCTTGGAACATTAACAACATTGGTAAAATATATCTTTCAAGGTTTTCTTAGCGCGCTAAGAGTGAGCGTTATCGGGTAACCGGGACCAGAACTATAATTGATACAGCTAATTTCTTTGGATGCTTCTGACATGGAAGAAAATAAACTGGTTACTGGTTGTTGGTGACATTTCAATAACCTGCTGCTTTATCATGAATTATTTGATGCTCACTGTTTGCACATGAACTAGAAACTGAAGACATACAAGTCTCTAGAACCATGTCATTATTTCACGCTGGAATGCAGCAGAAAGTCTTCATTGTAAATATGTGATACAATTGTGTTTTATTATGTATACAGTTATCTCTACTGCATGCCTTAAATAACAGTATATAATAATTACAGTGTATTAATTAGAAAGTATTTAGTAAATGTATGTATCTCTACAGAAGGAAATGGCAAAGACTTTAAATTCTTTATTTTCTGTTCCTTGAAAGTGTTCAGAATAAAATAACTGGCATTGAGTGTTAAACAGATCACTTGTGCAATTATTTTCCATGTATTGTTCTTTCATTTATACTGTGAATCAAGAATGGTTTCTGCAGCAAGTCTTTATTAATATTGTCTTTCTTAAATCTCTTGTTTCTTGCTGTATTTACAATAGCTGAGAGTGTTTACTATGACATCATTTTTTTTTTTTTTTTTTGCAACATAGTCTGCTTAAAAAAATAAATGCATTAAACGAGTTGCAGTCCAACTCTTTATTAATACTGCCAAGCCATTTTTTGTCTAACTAAGCTCTCTGATTTACATTCCTTTGTGTTTCTTTACCTGTGGGAATTCAGAAAAGCAGCTTCTTCTTGGCCACGCACAAGACAACATGTCACCACTTAAATTAAATCATAACCCAAACTAAAATCACGTCAAAATCAGGGCAAACCAGCTGCATATTATTCCCAGAGGATTCCTTTGCTCAAATGGAACAACATTGGCACAATGACAGCAAAATCATGTTTTGATGGGTTGTTTTGGATAAAAACATCTCCCAATTGTAAATGTAATTTTCAGCATTTGTTTGGCCATTTATAATTATTTATATTTTTATTGTTTATTACTATTTGTTTGAATGCACAGTTAAATGGTCACATGTAACACACTGAAGTAAATGTCAAATTTTGAAGTAGAACAGAGATAGAGGGGGATTTATTTTATTTTGATATTTTTTCAGAGAGCAAATCCAAAGTTTGCTTTGGGAGAACGTATGTTTATTGTGGGAACGCAAAAGTTTCAAGAGTGTCCGTGAAAGCACAGATTTTTCTTCCAACTCCTATTTTGCAAGTTATTACCGGTACCTCTGTTTTTGCTCTGCCAAAAGTATCGCTACTGTTCCAAATTTGAAGGCAACAGTGTTGTGTTGTGACATCAGCTCTATGCAGCTGCCTTAACACAATGCCTTTACGTTAGGTCTTTATAGTCAAAAAAAAAAAAAAAAAACCTGCAGTGCCATGACAACAGCTGCACTGAGAAGTCATTTATTTTCACAGAAATGTAATGCTGCCTTGCAAATATTGCCATTCCTTTCAGGAAATTCAAATGTAGATAATTGTCATAAAAAAAAAATAAAATAAAAAAATATTAGTGTCAAAACTTAGTCAAAAAAAAACAAATAAATAAATGAAATAACAGTAATAACTAGATTAAAAAGTTTTTAGACAAACTGTAAGTTGGCTTGAAAAAGCCTAGCTAGAAAGTTTTAAAGGGGTCATATGATGCGATTTCAGTTTTTCCTTTCTCTCTGGAGTGTTACAAGCTCTTGGTGCATAAAGAAAATACGTAAAGTTTCAAAGACTAAAGTCTCAAATCCAGAGAGATATTCTTTATAAAAGTTAAGATTGTCCACACCCCACTAAAATGGCTCGTTCTAACACGCCCCCATATCTCTACGTCACTATATGGGAAGATTTACATAATGCCACCCAGATGTTCACGCAAAGAAAGAAGGCGTACCTTTTATTCTCATTGTAGTATTGTTGTTGCCGTGGCCTTCATGTCATATAGACACTGTGTTTTGTTGTGAAAGAGAAACTACTTTGCTTGGCCTTCCAAAAGAGGACAATATCCACTTCGTCATGCCTGGAGCTGATCCATGTTGGTCACTGGGGAAATACATCAACTTTGCACTGTGGATCACTGGATCGGCTTTCACCATGGATGAAGCGGAGTCCAGCCCGGGGTCATCATATGTGGTAGCTGCAAGCTCCTTCGTAGAATCTGCCGGCCGCGCCATTCTCAAGCTGGCCCACCTCTGCTCACTTAAGGCCACGTTGCACTTTTGTTGCTGTTGAGCTGATACAAGTGATATAATTAAAAATATGTATTACTTTCATGTAATTATTAAAAATGTATTGTTATCATAATAGTAAGTACATGTAACGTGTAACAAGGACACATACCTTTTTTTTTTCCTTTTTTTATGTGGGAAGGAAAGGAAACATGACATTTCTTCATAAGTTTCTCCCAGATGTAATATCTGCTGGCTTATTGGACTTTGTAAGCATTGACCTTTTATAGTGACTGTAAATTGAGCTGTAAGCATTTAAGCATTTCTGTGATATTACAGTATAGATTCAACGTCTCCTCTAAAGTCACATGAGGCCTGAGCTTGTTTTTTTCTTCAATGTGTCTCAGAAAAAAACAAACAATTAGTGTCTTTGCATACAGAAATAATTCAATACATTTGACAAGAATTAATGCAGACCGTGTTATTAAGTGCATTGCTAAAACAAATTCACATATATAAATACATGATGCACAGTATTAAGTATGCTTACACTGTTAACCTTGTTAAAGGTTCTTCCAAAGTTTACTTTGCATTTGATGATGTCAAATAAATTGTTAAAGGTTCTTCAGCAGTTTACTTTACATTTAATTCAAATAAAGTGTGAACCCCCAGGGTCCTGTTTACTGTTTAACTGCTACTATTAGTTCATGCCTCCATTTAGAGGACGTTTTCCTAAAGAAACACTAGTAAAAATGATTGTGGAAACCAGTAACCAGATAAATATGTTTTTTGAACATTTGTCTTTTTTTATTTTATTTTTTTTATTTTTGTAATTTGCTTGATGCTGTTTTATTTGGCAAAAAAAATATGTATTTATTCTTATTTCTTCTGAAATCATTATCTCTGGCTTATATTTGAACACTGCGGTTAGTTTGAAGGAACTATAATTAAGTTATGAGATAACAGCAGGCAGTAAAATTTAACCCCTATAAAGCATGAAATATGACAAATATACTCCAAATGATTATTAACTGAACTGTTTATTTAACAGCATATTTCACCTTTAGACTAAATAAATAAATAAAACTTTATACTGTTTGTGTTGTGTTTTTCTCCCAGTGTGTTCAGATCCCGAGTCAAGCCCAGAGAGGGCTCCTGTCCCTACGTCTAGCCTGGAGGGGGCTCTTGTTCCCATGTCTGGCCCAGGCGGGACCTCAGATCCAAAGTCTAGCCCAATGAGGCCTTCTGTTCCTACGTTCAGCCCAAAGAGGGCTACAGTTCCCCTGTATAACCCAGGTAGGGCCAGAGATCCTGTGTCTGGCCCAGGGAAGGTCACAGATCCCAAATCTGCCAAAGGAGAGCTCTTGTTTTCACGTCCAGCGCAGAGAGGGCTTCTGCCCTCACGTCAAGCCCTGAGAAGGCTTGTGTCCCCAAGTCCAGCCAGGAGTGGGCTTCATATACAATATACAATACACAATACATAGCAATATTGGACTACAACCATTTTGTGACTGTGAGACATCAGATCCCTAAAGATTTAAATAATGAAATTACCTTGAACAAATATCCATATTAAGATTGCATCTCAAATGATGATCATTCTATTACTTGAGTGTCAACTTAAATGTTGGGCTTGTGAATTTAAGTAGGATTAAATAGTAGAGGTGTCAATGAAATCTAAATAAATTAAATAGTTAATTAAATAGTAACAGATTTCTCTAGAAGCATGAGAAAAGACAATCATGTAGGACTTTTTCATTGCTTTGTTGGATCTGGATGTTCAGCCTAGATCAGTTTCATAATTGATTGTGTTCAATTTAAACTCTCTGCTTTGAGATATAAGCTCACTGATGGCATCAGTGCTGTTGAGGTCAAACAGTTTCCCCACATCCTTGAAGTAGCTGTTTGATTGGACTTTTTTCTGTTTTTGGCACAGAACAAGGACAAGACCTAGTGTGAGATCAATAGGCAATATTCTATTGTCAGGCCAGATTTGGTCTGTCAGTACATGCTGCTACTATTTGTGATATCTCAAGTGCTTTCGATTTCCAGAGGTGTTTAATGCTAGAAGCTGACCTTGCTATTTACTCTGCTCAAGATAAATAAAATAAAGAAAGTGAGATGGAGCAAGAATGAGATCTTCAAATTAAGTCACAAGTGATCTGTTGTCTTCAGCTGTAACACATTTTACATTTGATCACAACAACTCTGGTGCGAAATGCTTCAAGCACAAACATATACTGCATATTTGTCTCCTAAAAACTAAACTGCTGTGCTATTGCACTGTCAATAGATGAAGTGAAGATGAACGTGCAGTATTCTGCAGAATTCTTTTTAAGTTTTTGTAACATTGTCTATTTTGACTACGCATTTCTGTTAATATGTTTTACCTGATTACTGTCTACTCAAAATTGTTATGAAATTCCCACACTGAATATACTGTATAAGGACAAAATTTTGGACAATTTACTTCCAAAATGTAATGTTATATATTACTAGTTAGTGTCATTTGTAATGTCATTTTAATAACTGTCAAAGTAATTAGTTACATTACATTATTACGTCCTCTGAATTGTAATGTATTACACTATTTTTTCGTTACTTTTGGGATACTTTCATCAAAATAACTGCATACTGTAGTAGTAGTAGTACAGGTATTCTAAAATTCTAAAATGTAAACATGTTGAAGGGTGAATGTGGTATAGCATATACATAATGACATAACATAATGACTGTGTAGACTCACAAGCCTACTAACAATGTGTGTGTAGAGTTATGGCTCATGGCGCAATACTATGGATGGTGAACCAACTCTAGGGTAAGGCTAAAAGTAGCAATTTCATGGATTTTAAGTTATTTACACTGTTAAACATTTAGAATCTCATGTTAAACATGGCCAAAGTAAAAATAAATAATTAAATAAATACAAATGTTTTGGACATCTGGGTTTCAGCAAGGTTTTTTAGTTTGTATGTTGTTGTTTTTTTATTTTTATTTTATTTATTTTTTATTTTTTTGTGGCTCTTCATGACATAGAAGTACTGGAAGTACTTTTATGGGCACTTATTCTGGTAGAGCACACCTACGCATACATCGACTCGAGAGTATAAGAGTACGCCCATCAACACATGTCATCCGGCAGCACTGCAGTTGAATCACTTTGGAAGAAGTGTGTTTTTGAAAGAAACTTTGTACAGCTTCCCAAAGAACCCAGCATCAATTAAACAGTCAATTCAGTTTGTTTTTCTTCTGCAAATATTGTTTGTTGTTTGTTGATTAACGTTTTATAAACAAGGCCCAGTTCAATTCTGGAACTGCACATCGCTTGATACTGAAAGATGGAGGTTATGATTCAAAACTGCAGACAGTAAGCAATTGTTATGTGCTCATCACTCTCTAGCTTCACCCACGGCATGCCTCTATGAGATCAGTTCTTTCTTTTATAATTATAATAAAACTAAACAGTTTTTGTGCCATAGAATTCAAAAATCACGTTTATAAGATGTTTGAACATAGTTGTGTGTACGCAGTGTGTGAAAACAACCAGCCTATAATGGTAAAAAATCCACTCACTCAATGTTTTATAATCCCAAAAAATCATAAACAGTCTCTCCACACATGCAGTTCCAGACTATGACGACAAAGTCGGTGAAAGTCCCGCCCATTTGTGATGTTCTCTGCCTATTAGCATATATACACAGCCCTGAGAGAGAAGCAGAGGTCCGCCATTACTGTTCTCTTGTTATAGCTACTGGAGGTACAATGCCAGCACTAAAGAGCCATTAAAAGTTTTGTGTGTTGGGATGCAACAACGAACATAGGAGTCTCCTTAGACAGCTGAGGACACGGTTGTTAAATGTGTTAAATGTTAAGCAATGTGTGAGGTCAGTAACACAGTCACCACCAGTTAAACTGTAAAATTGGTCTGGCCGCGATCATGAGCTCTTGAAGCTCCGCACTCTTATGAGAAGGGAGCAGGGTCGTCAGGTTTTCACAGCAAAACCCTCCCAATTGCTTCTTAAAATTTTGTGTTTATTGGAAAAGATCCGGTTACATCCAATGATTCGTTCGCGAACCGGATATCACAAATTGCTTTGTTTCGAACTCTCTCACAACAGACATAGAAGAGAATACAATGCTGAATAAAGTTGTAGTTTTTTGGACCAAAATGTATTTTCGATGCGTCAAAAAATTCTAACTGACCCTCTGATGCCACATGGACTACTTTGATGATGTTTTTCTTACCTTTATGGACATGGAGAGTAGACCGTACACACAGTTTCAATGGAGGGACTGAGAGCTCTCGGACTAAATCTAAAATATCTTAAACTGTGTTCCGAAGATAAACAGACGTTTTAGTGGTTTGGAACGACATGAGGGTGAGTTATTAATTACATAATTTTGATTATTGGGTGAAATAACCCTTTACCTACAATTATACACTTTTAAAAAATGCAATTTGTATTAATGTCAATGTTAAAATTTAAACTTTACAGTTTAAATTATTGTTGAAATAATATTTTGTCATGCTTTGCAAAAGTACATATTTTGATGTGTAGAGTTATATACTAAAGCACATGATATATTTGATTAAAGTTGAAATGCAGCTTCATCATTACAAATGATGATTACAAATACATTTAAATACGTTTTAATAGAAATTACATTAAATTATATTTTAGTTTATCATAAATGCTTTTGATTACATTCAGCAACACTTTAACCATATTTTAAAGACAACAGAATTATTGAGTTTCATATAAAGATTAAACTAATTGCATACTTTTTTGCTTGTAAAAAATTTAACCATGTGTCTGAAAGCTTTATATTCAGTATATCCTTTTAAAGTGTATTATTTCTGTAATAAATACTCCTTTTAAAAGTGTGCTAAAATGTAGTTTTATTACACCAAAGGCATTTGTTATCTTCTCATATCTGTTTTATCTGACATGTGTGTTTGAAATCCTTCAGAAGACCCTGAGAGAGTTGGAGACCTGCTGGGGCATCAGGAACGAAAATATGTGATATCTTCAAGACTGTTATGAATATGTAAAAGTGTCTAGTAGGAAGATAATATTGGTAGGCCTACTTGAGATCTTAATCAAAGCTGGTCACCTGTGATGAAGCCTTGAGATCCATTTGGCTTGATTTCTCAAAGAAAAGAAAAGAGCATTTCAAAAGTTCACATATATTTTACATTCTTATATTACTAGTGTATTCAGTTTTTAAATATAGTTTTTGACCATAACTTTAATACTGCATTGCACATTAAAAACAATATATTCCGAAGGCAAAAGCAAAGTTTGATATAAACCATTGTTCAGGGCTGAACACAACCTAAAGTTCAGTCCAAGTGCCCTCAAGAAGTGAAGTTCCAATTTTGAAGTGAAAAACTAAAACAAATTCAATACAAAAGGTCAGTGTTGTCATGGATTCAATTATTTTGAGAGAGGTTTATGGAGACGAACAGTGAAATGTGACTGTGTTTCCCAAATACTCCTCTGTGGACAGAGCAAAGCAAACCGATTAGTTGATCTGCCTGTCATCCAAAACCTAAACCTGATTTTGATCAATTTTTTGGCAATGTGACTTGAAAGATACACTGTGAGCGTTTATTTTGTGCTGTCCACTGCTGCATATTAAATTTTCTCCAGACCGGAGTCCATTGAGTTCTCTTTCAACCGAGTTACAGTGGAGTCTCTCATCTCACATCACAGTGCTTCATATGTGCTGGGTGGCACAGGTCAGCCCTTATAAACCTGTTTCTCTGACAGGTGGGGTTTCAGAAAATAAATAAGATTTTATTCATGTTTTTCTGGCTCTTATTCCTTCTATTAGCCCCAGTGGTTCTGGACTCCATACTGACACCTGTAGGCGGTGAAAGCGAGGTGGACTTACTGTTGCATAAACTCTAAACTCTCAGCTGATTAACCCAAACCTTGCATTATGGACTTGGACTATGCTGGTGAAGAGTTAGTTCAGTGAGCTTCCTATTAGTTCCCCAGAGTTAATTCTGCGAGTACATAAAGGCCATGTAAACAATCCTGTTCTATACACACTTAATTCAGTATTTTATGGGAGTCACAAGCGCTTTCTACAAACAAGTTGACTAATGCAGGCAGTGGCAACCACATTTACAGAAATGTTATGCAGTCTGTACAGCTGTTAATGACTTATTTAAAAACATATCAGAGTTGTGGTGCAAAAATTACAGGGAAAATTACAGTCTTTCTATGTTGCCAGATATTTCTGTTAAAAAGGGCAAATATAAACAAGTCTATAATACATTTTAATTCAAGAGCATGCCTGCTTTATTATCTCTATAAACAGAATCACTTCATTAGGAAAACTCAAACAACAAGCCTAAAGAAGCGTATAACGGGTCATATAATGTGATATCTTGATTTCCTTTTCTTTAGTGTGTTTTGTAGCTGTTTGTGCATCTATAAGATCTGCAGAGTTACAAAGCTCAAAGTCTTCCTCAAAAGGTTTTATTCTATCTAAAAGAGAAGGCTGATCCAGACTGGGCTGAAACGCCTCATTCAAACACGCCCCCACATGTCTACATCACAATGTGGCAATATTTTCGTAAAGCCAAATTTGTTCTAATGCATTTTATGGACGACAGTTTCATGAACCTAGGAGAGTACAAGGCTGGCTGTGCTATGACAATCTTGCACTCTGTATCTGTGACTCTGCGTATGTTTCATTATTGGTTTAAGTATTTGCTTCTGACTGTTCAAATGCAGAGTTTTGCGCTGTGTGGAGTAGCACGTCGTTGGGGGGTACAGGGTCACATCATAAAAGAGTGTACAGCCATGTCAACAGTCTTAACTGCGGCTTGTGTACTGCAAATACATACGAGAATATCATCACTGTGTCTGTCACATCAGACTCTGTTGCCCTTTTGGGCTTGAACTAATGGTAAAGCTAACAGCATTATTATCTGTCTTTCTATTTAACGTCACTCTGAAAACTGAAGCTTGCGATTATGGTAAAGGGAGATACATTTATGATGTGCTTGTGGTATACAGCCAGTCACAGTGCACTGCATCAGCTGGCCAGTCAGAGGAGAGCTTTGCTTGTCGGAAGGAGGGGCTTTGTAGAAAACTATGTGTTTGAGGGAGGCAGGGCTTAGAGGACCTACAATAATGTTCAGTTTTTGAAAAATAATGTGTTTTTTTTTAAACATTAAAGCATGTCAACATATTCTGTAACACTAAATACACACAATAATGATCTTAATAGCATTGTATTACCCCTTCAATAATTGTGTCTTATAATAAGTAGACATTACCTCTCTGCAAAGCATCCTTCAAAATCGTAAATATGATAACTAAAATACTGTTGACAGTTATTTAGTTATCTCATTTAGTACATAAAGACATTGTCAATGGATGATTGATTTCAGGAAACACAGTGGAAATAGATGCTAAGAATCAAGGATATTCTAGTCGATCTGGCTATATATGCAGAATTTAGAAACCTTTGTTAGTACTGACACCAGTGGTCAGAATAGAAGAACATCTCTCCAGAGTGTATGTAAGTGTCCCATCAAAAACATACCGAGTCCTTCATGTTAAAATCAATCTACAGTCTTTCAATGTCAACTGTCAACAAAGGTCTGATAAAAAAAAAAAGTTTTCACAATTGCCATTTATTAAAATGGCAAAAGCACACACACACATAATGTTGATAATAATAAAAATAATGATGATGATGATGATGGTAATAATAATAATAATAATAATAACATTAAATACAAATGAAAAACATGAATTCAAAATATTAAGAGGTAACATCCAATGTCCCCATTAGATCACATCAATTAATATATTAACTAGCATTAACTAACAACAAGCATTACATTTGATACAATATTTACAAATGTATATATATTTCCATTTTATACCCCAACACCAACCCTACCCTTAAAGCTACCTCTCATAGCAAACTTTGTGCATTTGTATATGTAGCTGTAGGGTTGGTGTTGGGCTATATAAAACGCCTATGGAGAGTCCATGTTAACCACCAATACCAACGTGTGTGTGTGTGTGTGTGTGTTTATAAATTGATAAAATACATTTGTAAAGCTTATAGTTGTGTACACATTACATTTATAAGTACTATTACACAAATTATTTCATTTATGTATGAATGATGAATATGCATCACATTAAGTTTATTAAAAGAATGTCATCCAAATACATGGGCATTTAAAATGCAATTCAAATAAAAAACATAAATTTTAGGCCTTCACATATGAGAAGCTGCAGCAGATGATGACAGAGCAAGATACAACAGGTTTCAATCTGAGAAAGGTTGGAATGAGAGATAATTTCCATCATGACAGAATGGCTCGCACAATTCATGTTTTAATAACAGACCGATTGTTGTTCAGTCAGTCCATGTGCAGCGGACAAAAGGAAGCTGACTAAATGAGTGTCTCTCATTGCCCATCACGTGTGAGTCAGATAAAATGTGTTTGGAGATCGTCCGGCAAGGCTTTTGCTTCAGGCACGTCTTGGACCATGTTCAGAGCGGTTTTGTGAGTCAAACGGGTGGGAGCGAGCAGCTAAACATGAATATGGCAAAACACTGTACAGAACCTCCAGAAATATGAGGTGACCCGTGACCAGAGTTTACTGCAGACCACTGAATGTCATGTTTGTGGGTGACTCAAGGGAAACTTTACATACAACACAAGTCATGGAGCACTGCATTATGTTTCAGTGACTATACAAAGCATTACTGACAAGCTTCATTGTTCACTTTAAACAGTTTTAGGTGGAATGATAATTTAAGGCAAAAAAAAAAGTATAATATCTCAAAACTAATGTCTTCTGTTTCTAAGATTTTTCAAGTTTCAGCGTTTTAGAAGAGATGGTTCTAACTTGTGCTCTGATTTAACAAAAATTCAATCACATATCAAAGATCTCAACATGAGCTCAAACTTTTCACATGGGAACTACAGAAATCCAGTTTAGAAGAGAAACACAATTCTGTTGCATAGATCAAAAATACATATATATGAGTAACGGTATGAGACGGTAACTATTATGTGTTCCTGTTCCGGTAACTATTATGTGTACAGGAATTATATGTTCCTGTAATTTTCAGTGTAGCATTATAAATGTCTTTAATGTCACTTTAGATCAATTTAAGGCATCCTTGCTCAATAAAATCATTACTTGCTGACTTCTGAACAGTAGTAGTGTCACCTTTGCATGCAATTAGTCAATTACTATAAACGGGCACATTTCTCAGCAGCTCTTATCAGAATAAATTAAAAGAGCAGCATCCATTTGTGGGGAAGTTGTGGCCTAAAGGTTAGAGATTTGGACTTGTAATCCAAAGGTTGTGAGTTCTCGGGCCGGCAAGAATTGTAGGTGGGAGGAGCAATATGTACAGCACTCTCTCCGCCTTCAATACCATGACTGAGGTGCTCTTGAGCAAGGCACTGAACCCTGTGGTAAATCCAGAGATACAAACAGTTCAATAACAGTATGAATCTGAAATATAGTTATACAGACCCAAGCATACAATGCAGACTCATAATGTGGAAAGAACCCAAGTTTCACGAACCATAAAAGAGCAACATTTCAAACAATAGAGACAAGTGTCTATTGTGTTTCCTTCTATACCAGTTTATATGCAAGAGCGGTTTCAGAGAGATATGCGAAGTAGTCATTTACAAAAGGTATTTTGTGAATTGTGGATTAGTGGATCCCAGCTAGAGGATTTTAATTGGCTCCTACCCTGAAGGCTTTACCACGGCTCCCTCAAATCACTAGCCCCAGATAAAGTACAACACAAACACTTTCACGAGTGCTCAGTTTGTGTGTATGAATCATTGCTTCTGTTGCTGAAATGGGTTTAATTTGATTCCACATAAGCTGGCCACACACTTGAAAAATTTCAGCCAGATTTTTAGCCTGATTCTGAAGCCTGTCGCAAATGTAAGAAATCCTCAATTGTGTGGTATCATTATGATTATTTCGCTCCTGATAAGAATTTCGATCAGGCTACTTCTGACTTGATATTCGCAATGGCCAATGAAAGTGAGCAAGCTTCACCAACTGAATGTTGTGAGCTTCTATAGCTGAAACTTAGCAGCCACAAACTACTGTATAGACTATTGAGAAAGGAGATTATCCATGTTTTTTTTTTCTCCTTTGTTTTTCTTCCGATAAAAAAACACTCATTACATTAGTTTTTTGTTGCAAGTCACATTTGTTCTCGCAAGTCTCAGTAAGATATTATCTCGCTGTAAAAATGATACTACAATCAGCAGGTGTGGTATGATGTACAACATCAGTTCAAACTGTCCTTAAGTCTGTGTTCTGTTCATTTTTGTCCATGTGTAAAATCAATTTCTTGAGGGAAACGTCTTGTATGAATCATGTGGTGTCTGGTACCAGATGTGACCAACTTACCAACCTACTTGGATCAACATATCATTCCATCATTTGCTAACCATGGGATCATCTGCAGTGAATGGGTGCCATCAGAATGAGAGCTCAAACAGCTGATTAAAACATCACTATAATTCACAAGTAATCCACACCACAACAGTCCACCTTTTAACTTCTTGTGGTGCCAAAAGCTGTTTCTAAGAAACAAATCCATCAAGACGTTTTTAACTAAAATATGATTACATAATCAACAATAACACTTCCTCCAGTGTAAAAATCCATCTCCTGTAGTTTCTCACATCAAAATCCACCAACATATTTATTAAGAGTTGTTTTAGCTTCATAAACAGAGCTTGATCTGAGCAGATTTCCCTCCTTATTCAGGTCAAATTATTTTTTTTAAAAAATCTTTGTTTATTTTAATTGTGATTATTATACCAATATTATGAATTTGTATTTTAGCTGAAAGCAAAAGTTTGAAGTTGAAGCATCCTAATGATGAATTTGTTTCTTAAGCCCCTTTCACACTGCACGTCGGACCCGCAATATTCCCGTAACATTGCCTGGTCGCCTTCTGTGTGAAAGCAACCACGTCCCGGAATTGATTACCGAATCGAAACCGGGTCGGGGACATAGTAACATTGCGGTAATCGATCAGGAACGAGCGCTGTGTGAACAAAAGCCAGATCTAATTCGGTATCAAAGTGATGACGCGCGTTATCGCGCGACTCTTTTACCGGCTGTTTTGAAGGAAGATCAACATTCGCGACGAAAACATATGTGCAAACTGTAATGAAGCAGAGATCAGTTAGTTCCTCACTTTCCGCGCTGACGCAGAGATCGTTTGCTTGCTTCAGTTAAAGTATAACGTGCCAAGCATTGTCGACTCGTACATTACACGTCACGCGCTGATGTCACGTGTCGTTACGGGATCTTCAGGGGTTGTGTGTGAAAGCACGCACATATACCGGGTCATCACTGGCAGTGTGAAAGTGCCAAATCTAGCGACCAGGGAACAATTACAGGAACACTTTACCCCTGTATTTGCCGGATATAATGCTGTGAGGGACCTCAGACTGGGCTGAAGGGGTATCTCATATGGCAGTGTCCACAACCAAAATTTTTCATTTTATAATGGCTAAACCCAAGAGGCTTCAGCTATTAAGACACTCTAAAAACTCTCCGAGAGCTGCTCATGTGGCTGCATGTGTTGCTGTCTTCAGAGGTGTGACAGTGATTAAGTTCAAGTCATTATTGGTCTGAATAGAAACGTGTCTATGTCAGATGTTCTTTGATTACCTGCAATGAGATCACTTAAATAGTAACATGTGAAACAGTTTGTACATGACGGGGTTGCTTAGTAACAGTGAAATGGGCACATTACCACATTCTTTATCACTAGCATTTGTCTCTTTCATATTCCACTTCATTTAGGACTTTTGACACAGAGTCAAAGCTTGATTCAACAAGTACAGAAGAAATAGAATTAAATCATCTGTACAGATGTGATCTCCAGATGGCATTTCAGCTGTATGCATTCACACATTCTGACCTCTAATTTAAAAAATGTAGTGTACATTCATTCCTAAAAGTATATTCTTAAAAACGTTAAAATATTTTAATGATATAATGTTAAAGGCCTTAAAGAGAGACATATAATGACTGTTTCTTAACACACCTAAGCAGAGTATTAAAAATGCACTTTGTAATAATGTCAGATTGAAAGTTTGACTTTAAAGTACATTTTAAATCATGTTTTAATAATATTTTGTCCTGATTTATAGAAGTAAACTTATTTTGATGTGTTGACTAACATACTAAAGCACATGAAAATTTCTTGATTATAATTTCAACTATAGTGTTATTCTGTTTTACATTTAAATGTTTGATCACCCTGTCATTCACTTGTTGTTTTGTATCTGTTTGCATGTTGTGATCACATGGTGTTTTGTTTTGATTGTTTGCCATGTGCTTCACTGTGACGTTCCTCACTTGCTCTTGTTACCTCCTTTTACTGCTCATTGTTTAATTTGTCTCGCTCTATATATTCCCATTGTGTGTGATATCCTGTACCAGATCCTTGCTCGCCAGTTCACCTCATCTGCCCCTTTTCATCTCCTGCAGGTTACGGGTTCTTTTTTTGTCAAGAAGAAGTATGACTCCCTGCATCCATTCATAGATTATCGAGGCCTGAACGACATCAGTATAAAGAACAGGTACCCCTTGCCTCTCATGTCATCTGTCTTTGAGCTTTTGCAGGGAGCCATGGTCTTCACCAAACTTGATCACTTTAATCACATATGTGAGGGGGATAAGTGGAAGACAACAAACCCAATGGACACTTTGAGGTTTGGTTCCTACCGTTTGGTCTGACCAATGCCCCAGCTGTTTTCCAAAAAAGACGAAAGTTTTGGAGGCGGTGTATATGTATAAACATGATTGACACAACGTAAGGTCGAAAATTTCAGACCCAGTGTTCAAAGATCTTAACTGTGCAACCAACTTCTATATCACAACGTGCAGATCTCTGACAACTGTTATTCCAGCTCCTTCTACCGGACTGTCATTCTTCCCTCCTCCTGCTGCTATCTCTCCTCATCTATGAGCTCAAATCCTTGCAGGTAACAAAATCAATTTAGTAAAAATCCTGCTTTGCTCTGATGTTCATGGCAATCGAATAGTAGAATATGGGTATATTTCTTTACTGTTAAAAGACAATGACGACAGGTTGCAAAAGTGTCTTACCCTGGCTGAATTCAATGTTGCCTTCAGTGTCTATAGAGACGTAATGTGTGAGTCATTTCCTGAGTGCAGACAAGAGTATGATAGATATTTGAGCATTATTTCAGATCTGTCTACACTCTTTTATGAAAATCATCTCTGGTAAATCAGCTATGTACATCAATAGATTTATCAAAAGATTGACTTGTCTGTCATTGATCTATCCTTGATTAGCAGGCATTGTACGGGTAATGAAGCCCTGTCTTGCTCCTTAATCTGTTTTTTTCCCATACTACTTCACTATGTTCAAGAACTGCCCAGTCGTCGTCTTCTCAATCAGATAAACACAACAACAATTAGGACAAGTTGATATGCCCAACTGTGTTATAACTGCAGTGAAAATGTATGTAAATATACTAAGTGTATATTAATTCATGCTTGCAGCTATTGCGAGGAAAGTCATCTGAAATCCATCTGCCTTCGCAGAGCTCAAGCTTTGAAAAAGAGAAAATACAAATATCTACACCTGTCAACGTACCACAGCTTCGCAAAGAACTGAGAAAACATCCTGATCATTGATTTGTAACTGATCTCATGTACATTTTATTTTTCCTCTTTTTCCTAATATGTCCCATATTTGTAATAACATTCAGTCTGCTCTTCAGGAACTAAACATAGTCAATAGCTTGCTGGCTAAAGAAGTGGAAAAATTATACATGATTGGTCCATTTGATAGCTCCCCTTTTCCAATATTCTGAATTAATCCATTAGGCGTTGCAACCAGAAAATATGCTGGGAAAAAGTGAATGATAATTGATTTGTCATGACCTCATGAAAACGAATCGATCCTAAGCATTAATAATTTGATTCCTTTTGAGTCCTTTTCCTTGTTCTATGCCTCAGTAGATAATGCTATTAAGCTAATTTAAATAGCCCATAAAGGTGTTAGAAAAAGCAGATGTAGTCAATGCATTCAAAGTTATGCCCTTCATCCATCTCAGTGGCACTTGTTTGGTGTTCAGGGATATATAAAATGTATTTCTCAGTCAAACTCACCTAGTATTTTTGTATGGAAGCATATGGGTAGCATTATTCAATTTGGGTTGTAATATGCAAAATGACAATGCAATATGTAAAATGGCAATGCATTTCTATATTTACATTTACATTTTCCAATACATTTGTGCAACGTTTGGTGCAAAATGAAAATGAAAATTAAATTACATAATTTTCATTTGCCATTTACTACACCAGTTTTAAAATGTAAAATGAATATTAATTTTAACGCTTTATAAGTTGCAAAATTAAAATGGAAATGTATTACAGAAATGATTAGATATGTCTAACATGTTAAAGCAAAAACTGTGGCAAAATGATCATTTAAATGCTATTTTTCTTAATTGCATTAACACTCACAGTCAAGACACTTACGATTGCATTTTCATTCGGTGTCCCGCAATGAATGTAGCAAAACTCAATGTGCACATTGAAAATGCATTCCGAGCCGATCACGTGTCCCCGCCCTCGCGCCACGTCAATCATTGTGTGAACAAGGCGGGGCTTACAGAAGGTCAGAGACTCAAGTCTCAAAAAGAGGATTCAATCAAGTGAGACAACATGGACAAGACAGTTGGTCCGTGTATGTTTTGATCATTTCGGTTTATGGCTTCAATATTTCATTCGGACTTGTGGGCGGAGCTGAAACGCTGCTTTCATCTGATTGGTCGAATCGGATCGGTTTTCATCTGACAGCCTTTATGGAGTGAGTTTTGGTTCTTTATTACATGCGAGAAAATAAAAGATCTGAGAGAAAAAAAAAAGTTTGAGAGAAAAAGTTATCACACTGATAGCAAAAAAACATTTCATGAGAGAAAAAAGAATATTTGAGAGAAAAAGTTTTCATGCCAATAGCAAAAAATAATAATATTTGAGATTAAAAAATGTTTTGAGAGAAAGTATTTTCTCATAGAACATAAAAAAAATATACATTTGAAATTTTTTAAATTATTTCTGAGAAAAAAAATCTCTCTCAAAATACTTTGAAAAAAACTCTCAAATATATATTTTTTGCTATCAGTGTGAAAATATTTTCTCTAAAAAAAAAAGTGTTTCTCTCGAAACGCTTTTCTTTGCTCTTGATGCAATTTCTTGCTCTCGTGTCAGGATTTTGCTTTCACTGTGAGAATTGTGTCATGGGCGGGGCCACGTTCCTATTGGCCAGTCGGGTGAGCATCGTCTTGTCTTGGGAGTCGAACTGAATCATTACACCATTGTTCGGTTCACCTGTATAGAGGCCGCCTCTGCCTTATGGATAGTTAAGTTGAGCAGTGAGCACGGACACTCCAATGTTTGGGTAAGATGATGACACACAGCTGGCTGAGCAAGTTCAGTATCACTGAAGATTAAACATTAAAAAATAGCACTCATATTCATGAATGAATGTGTATTATATTATTTGCTTGCTAATCGCTAGTAAAGCTAACCAGCCATCATGCTAGGTAAACTTGCAAACTCACCTGGTCTATACTATGTTTAAATCAAATGCCAAATTAATGTTTTGATTTAGATAGTTTCACGCCTTATTTATTGAGTAGTGAGCTAGTTTCTACCTTTGCACTTGCTAGCCTCAAAGCACCTGAAGAGTAACTGCTTGTTCTTACAACCTCCCGCACAACTTTCAACTAACGCTAGTATGCATGGAAAGTGGCAACCCTACAACTAGCTAACGTTAGACAGTGATTGATATACCGTTTGAAAGATTTAAAATAAAAAAATAATTACCATGAAAGTACAGGCACAAACATATTTGTGGGTTGCTAATGTAAGAGTTAGTCCTAGACCTGCAATTTACCTTGTCAGCTCTAGACCTCGGCTAGATGGTAAAAAATATTTAGAATAAGCCCGTGTAGCTGAGTTTGTGAGCTATACATGCAGTGTAGCTAAACATGTAGTGCAACAACCATACAAAGACTATTTTTAAAAAAACTAGGTGGGACACTTTCAAACGGTATATCAATCACTGCTCACTACTCACTAAATAAGGCGTGAAACTATCTAAATCAAAACATTAATTTGGCATTTGATTTAAACATAGTATAAACCAGGTGAGTTGGCAAGTTTACCTAGCATGATGGCTGGTTAGCTTTACTAGCGATTAGCAAGCAAATAATATAATACACATTCATTCATGAATATGAGTGCTATTTTTTAATGTTTAATCTTCAGTGATACTGAACTTGCTCAGCCAGCTGTGTGTCATCATCTTACCCAAACATTGGAGTGTCCGTGCTCACTGCTCAACTTAACTATCCATAAGGCAGAGGCGGCCTCTATACAGGTGAACCGAACAATGGTGTAATGATTCAGTTCGACTCCCAAGACAAGACGATGCTCACCCGACTGGCCAATAGGAACGTGGCCCCGCCCATGACACAATTCTCACAGTGAAAGCAAAATCCTGACACGAGAGCAAGAAAATGCATCAAGAGCAAAGAAAAGCGTTTCGAGAGAAACACTTTTTTTTTTTTAGAGAAAATATTTTCACACTGATAGCAAAAAATATATATTTGAGAGTTTTTTTCAAAGTATTTTGAGAGAGATTTTTTTTCTCAGAAATAATTTAAAAAATTTCAAATGTATATTTTTTTATGTTTTATGAAAAAATACTTTCTCTCAAACCTTTTTTTAGTCTCAAATATAATTATTTTTTGCTATTGGCATGAAAACTTTTTCTCTCAAATATTCTTTTTTCTCTCATGAAATGTGAGAAAATCAGTGTGATAACTTTTTCTCTCAAACTTTTTTTTTCTCTCAGATCTTTTATTTTCTCGCATGTAATAAAGAACCAA
Organism: Carassius gibelio; assembly: GCF_023724105.1. Taxonomy (NCBI): domain Eukaryota; kingdom Metazoa; phylum Chordata; class Actinopteri; order Cypriniformes; family Cyprinidae; genus Carassius; species Carassius gibelio. The sequence goes on along the minus strand of NC_068400.1, from coordinate 15,609,204 downwards.
AACTCACTCCATAGCCTTCAGCTCTGTCTTGTCATTCTTTCAGGCAAAATAAGAGTCAGTGCGAGTGAAGCACTGAAATGTCTGAAACTACACTCACTGTTAATTAGCATAATATTTGAATCAGATGTAGCTGGACACATAATTCGTGCTGCTGAGACCTGCAAATTATTTCTAGGTTGTAGTATTGTATGAATATTGTCCCACTGATAAATACAGTGCAAATAGTTCTGTCCCTTTGGATAACAGTGAAGTGGAATTTAAAATCAATAATAGACTGAACAGTTCCATGTCTGTAACATTTACCACTCTCATCTTTTAAGTCATAAGGCACTAGGTATGTGTGTGTGTGTGTGACATTAATAAATAATTGTAAAAATGAATATAGTTACATTTCTAAATAAAAATAGTAAAATTAGCTCTATGCTGCTCAGTGCTCCTGTAGCCTACCCCAGAGCGCCCTCTCGCGGCTGTAGACGGTAATGTTTTCTCTTGGTCTTGAATAAATGTGACATATAGTCCAGTGCGACTTATATATGTTTTTTTCCTCGTCATGACGTATTTTTGGACTGATGCAACTTATACCGATACAGTTAACATTATTATTATTATTTATTATGAGAGTAATTGACACAGACTAGAACTTTAATGTTTCACCCAATTCAGCTCATATCTTTAGACTCGTCCGACTCGTGTTGCTTGTATAACTGGCCAGACTTACCTTCCCAAAAAAATCCTATTTAATTTTATTTCATAAATTTAACTATATTTATTTCCACTTCACTGTTATCCAAAGGGACAGAACTATTTGCACTGTTTTTATCAGTGGGACAATATTCATACAATACTACAACCTAGAAATAATTTGCAGGTCTCAGCAGCACGAATTATGTGCCCAGCTACATCTGATTCAAATATTATGATAATTAACAGTGAGTGTAGTTTCAGACATTTCAGCTGAAGGCTGTCAGATGAAAACCGATCCGATTCGACCAATCAGATGAAAGCAGCGTTTCAGCTCCGCCCACAAGTCCGAATGAAATATTGAAGCCATAAACCGAAATGATCAAAACATACACGGACCAACTGTCTTGTCCATGTTGTCTCACTTGATTGAATCCTCTTTTTGAGACTTGAGTCTCTGACCTTCTGTAAGCCCCGCCTTGTTCACACAATGATTGACGTGGCGCGAGTGCGGGGACACGTGATCGGCTCGGAATGCATTTTCAATGTGCACATTGCGTTTTGCTACATTCATTGCGGGACACCGAATGAAAATGCAATCGTAAGTGTCTTGACTGTGAGTGTTAATGCAATTAAGAAAAATAGCATTTAAATGGTCATTTTGCCACAGTTTTTGCTTTAACATGTTAGACATATCTAATCATTTCTGTAATACATTTCCATTTTAATTTTGCAACTTATAAAGCGTTAAAATTAATATTCATTTTACATTTTAAAACTGGTGTAGTAAATGGCAAATGAAAATTATGTAATTTAATTTTCATTTTCATTTTGCACCAAACGTTGCACAAATGTATTGGAAAATGTAAATATAAATACAGAAATGCATTGCCATTTTACATGTTGCATTGTCATTTTGCATATTACATCCCAAATTGAATAATGCTACCCATATGCTTCCATATTTTTGACACATTTTCAGATTTCAGTCTCTATGTTGGATACTTCTAATTAATCACAAATTGCATGTCATGCTACATCTTCTAGATGATTTTCTATTCATCGACTACGCTAATTCAAAACCAGACCGTTGTATCAATACGTTAAAACTAAATATTTTCCAAATTAGGTATTCCTCTTTCCAAAGAGAAAACTCTTAGGCCATCTAATGTTTTCAAATTTCTCAGTATTACTATCAATTCAAGGTGGCTTATTTATATCAAGGCTTCTCAATCACTCAAAAACAACCAATAAACTACATGATCTCATTAAATTAAATGCTGGGTGCTGCTCCAAACTATGCTTCTGGTCCATTCGTTGCTATAAGTGGAACTTCATTTCCTTTTTCTATAATGATTAAATCAAAGCTTCTGATGATCTCACATTCTATACAGACGCCATGCCTTCTGTTGGATAAAGTGTTTGTTTTTGTTTTTAATAAGGAATGGTTCACAAATGTTTGGATATTCAAATTGCTCAATTTACTGTACCTCGTCATATTTCATCAAAAGCAAGAATTAAATCCAGTATTTGTCTAGTAATCCTGCTTGCTTTGGGGTTATCAATGGTCAAAGATAAAACATAATGGTCTGCTGTGATAACGAGGCCACTGTGCACATCATCAATATAGTGCACTCTTCAGTCCCCTTCACTCCGCGATGCCCACATACCAGGTCTCAACAGCAAAATTGCTGATTGTTTGTCGCAATTGAAATTTCAGGAATTCAAAAGTCTGTGCCCAGAAACTTCACTCCAGTGTCTGCATTGCCCACCCTTTAACAAGACTGTTCTCAACTAAATGCCACCTCGAAAAATCTGAATTCAGTCTCCATGATTCATGTGAGTTGGTCTAGCCAAATCCACCTTAAAAATGCAAGATTCTGTCTGGCTACAATTTCTTTCATTTTGCACAGTTTTTCAGTTCCTGTTTTGCCCATTAACATTAAAATGGTGTGCATTCATAAACCATTGTCAAATTTCTTAAAAACTGTAGTCATCATCTGTTAAAAGGCAAGTTTCAGGAATTCAGTTTCATCTAAGATGTCTAGACCCCTTGGTCTGCAGTCAATTGGGAAATCCCTCAGTGTGCCTTCTTCTAGATGTCATCAAAAAGGAATTTCCAAAAGGTAAAGATGAACATCTTTCTCTCACACTTTTTCTAGTTCAAAAAATGTGCAAAATTAACTTAAAGTGTGTTTTAATCATTTTGTGGACACACTGTTGGTGGCTGTTTTTTTTTTCTGCTTTTCACAACTTTCTCCAGATGGGGGAATTCACTACTTGTAATTTTAAATTGGACCCTGCATGCAATCTCACTGTATCTGAAAATGTATTTGAAAGAAAGTCCTTCACCAAATTCCTAAAGCAGTCAAAAAGTGGTCAATAACATAAATATGTTTCTTGATCATAGCTTGCACTAACACTCTTATATCCTTGTAATCCCAAGTATCGTTTCCTGAAACTTCGCCCTCATGCCCGACTCCATGAATCTCTGTTCATCACTGATGAGCAAAGATCCTGGTTTGCAGCAAGACTTCATACAATATGCCTGCTCTGCGGTCTCTCTCCAGTATCATATACATCCCACTCTTTCCGTATCAGAGAAGCAATGACGGCAGCATTCTTCACATCAATCCCCATATGAAAAGTTATGGGGAGGAGGTCCTCCATCACTTATGAATGCTATGTTCGTTTAGAAGTTAAGGAGATTTTAAATGCTCTGAGAAATATGGACTCTTAAAAATGTGACTGCATCAGATTCCATCTTGAATGAGTGGGAATTTTTTTCCCAGAACAGTTCCATACTGCCAACCTTGAATTAAATGTATATTGCCATTGCTTTAAATTGTTTTAAACTGTTAATATTGCTAACATTCTTTGTATCAATAATAAATGTTTTATTTAGTATTTATTTATTTAATAGTGGTCTGACTCAAATCAAGCTGATAGAGGTCTGGCAGAGACATCAGTAAAGGCTTTTATTCATATATATATATAATTTTATTTTTTATTTTTTATTTTTTTTGACTGAAGTTAGGAACCTAGGTGTGCTACTTGATCGCAATCTTTCCTTAGAAAGCCACGTTTCTAGCATTTGTAAAACTGCATTTTTCCATCTCAAAAATATATCTAAATTAAGGCCTATGCTCTCAATGTCAAATGCAGAAATGTTAATCCATGCATTTATGACTTCAAGGTTAGACTATTGTAATGCTTTATTGGGTGGTTGTTCTGCACGCTTGGTAAACAAAACTACAGCTAGTCCAAAATGCAGCAGCAAGAGTTCTTACTAGAACCAGGAAGTATGACCATATTAGCCCGGTCCTGTCCACACTGCACTGGCTCCCTATCAAACATCGTATAGATTTTAAAATATTGCTTATTACTTATAAAGCCCTGAATGGTTTAGCACCTCAGTATTTGAATGAGCTCCTTTTACATTATACTCCTCTACGTCCGCTACGTTCTCAAAACTCAGGCAATTTGATAATACCTAGAATATCAAAATCAACTGCGGGCGGCAGATCCTTTTCCTATTTGGCGCCTAAACTCTGGAATAACCTACCTAACATTGTTCGGGAGGCAGACACACTCTTGCAGTTTAAATCTAGATTAAAGACCCATCTCTTTAACCTGGCATACACATAACATACTAATATGCTTTTAATATCCAAATCCGTTAAAGGATTTTTAGGCTGCATTAATTAGGTAAACTGGAACCGGAACACTTCACATAACACCGTACTTTCTACATCATTAGAAGAATGGCATCTACGCTAATATTTGTCTGTTTCTCTCTTGTTCCGAGGTCACCGTGGCCACCAGATCCAGTCTGTGTCCAGATCAGAGGGTCACTGCAGACACCCGGATCCAGTACGTATCCAGACCAGATGGTGGATCAGCACCTAGAAAGGACCTCTACTGCCCTGAAAGACAGCGGAGACCAGGACAACTAGAGCCCCAGATACAGATCCCCTGTAAAGACCTTGTCTCAGAGGAGCACCAGGACAAGACCACGGGAAACAGATGATTCTTCTGCACAATCTGACTTTGCTGCAGTCTGGAATTGAACTACTGGTTTCGTCTGGTCAGAGGAAACTGGCCCCCCAACTGAGCCTGGTTTCTCCCAAGGTTTTTTTCTCCATTCTGTCACCGATGGAGTTTTGGTTCCTTGCCGCTGTCGCCTCTGGCTTGCTTAGTTGGGGTCACTTCATCTACAGCGATATCATTGACTTGATTGCAAATTAAAACAGACACTATTTCAACTGAACAGAGATGACATAACTGAATTCAATGATGAACTGCCTTTAACTATCATAACTATCATTTTGCATTATTGAGACACTGTTTTCCAAATGAATGTTGTTCAGTGCTTTGGCGCAATGTATTTTGTTTAAAGCACTATATAAATAAAGGTGATTGATTGATTGATTGAAGTCATCAAGCACTTTTTGAATCTTTGTAGTTTCCTGAATTTTTTTATATATATATTTTTTTTAAATATATCAATATACTTTCAGTGTCATATCTGATCATGGCGCTTCATTTTTGAAATTCAAATGGTGTTGAATATCATATCCCATAAGACAAAACACGGGGATCTGAGATTTTCTTCAGATCACATCAATCAATCTGGTTCATTTCTTCAGTATCATCTTGAGGATGTGTCTGTGCTATGCTAGCTTGTGGCTGGAGGACGAAGGCCCAGTCCAGAGATAAAATCACTTGATTAATCGGAAGACACATGGGAAGGACTTTCAGATTAATTTCCTGGATAGGTTTTTTGCGTGTTCTCTTCAGCAGTCGTGTCACAGGAGTCTGAAGAGATTCGGATAGCAGAATAACCAGCTCTCACTACTGGATATTAGAAAATGACTTAGGATAATTTTTTTCTCGCAGACCGAAGCATTGTGCTTCCTCAGCAGCTTTTGTGGTTGTCAGTGAATTGATTTTCATTGATGCCACAATAGAAAAAAACAGCCAGGCAATAAAAAGATTGTTAAAATGTTATCTTTATCAAAAATCTGATCACTGTTATGTTATCCTGTGTGATACTGGGACACAATATCACACTGTGAAGATCTATTGTCAAAGAAATATCAAGAAATCCTATGAAATAAACTTTATTTATATTTTGTTTTTTGAATAGTGATTCATTCAAAAGTGCTGTTGTTCAGGAAATCTCCAACGATGTCCAAAAAACATTTTATATGAAAATATTTTATACAACGGCTCTAAAAAATTAAAAAATATAGCTTCAGGCAAAAAAATGGCAAGTTTGTTTGTATATTTTTCTCTCTGTGTAAATATAATTTTACACATTGTTTGGTAACTATACTAAAAATATTTGATTACATTTGGTTAAAGTCAAGTCAAGTCACCTTTATTTATATAGCGCTTTAAACAAAAAAGATTGTGTCAAAGCAACTGAACAACATTAATTAAGAAAACAGTGTGTCAATAATGCAAAATGATTGTTAAAGGCAGTTCATAATTGAATTCAGTGATATCATAATACAGCTCAGTTCAGTTGAAATAATATCTGTGCAATCATTTGCAATCAAGTCGATGATATCGCTGTAAATGAAGTAATCCCAACTAAGCAAGCCAAAGGTGACAGCGGCAAAGAACAAAAACTCCATCGGTGACAGAATGGAGAAAAAACCTTGGGAGAGGACTGTAATGTAACAAGAGATGCTAAACCATTCAGGACTTTACAAGTAATAAGCAAGATTTTAAAATGGATACGATGTTTGATAGGGAGCCATGCAGTGTTGACAGAACCAGGCTAATATATTCATACTTCCTGGTTCTAGGTTAAAGGGATATAAAGGGTAAATAACTGGTTAAAGGGGTCATGAACTCGGAAATTAAATTTCCCATGTAACAGGTTGATGGACTACAAAAACATAATTTAAAGTTATGCATTTAGCAGATGCTTTTATCCAAAGCAACTTACAGTGCATTCAGGCTATTAGTTGTTAGCTATCATATCATAATTATTATAAAAATAATTTAATGAACCCTCTAATGTAGTAAAAAATTGTTATATAATTATATAATTTAATTTAAAATTGGCAAGCAGTACCACAAACAAAGGAAAAGGAAAAAAAACTAAATGACGGTTCATGTTTTGATGACTCCACTACTGATTTTTGAAGACTTTATAATTGTGTAAAATATATAAGTGGTAAAAAAGGAAGAATGAGTGGACATGTCCTGACGTATGGTAGTATAGATGAAATCTAAAAAGGGTACTCTTTGTGAGAAGCAAGTTTCAGCACAGTGACTAAAAGGTTTGTGCAGTGGAATTCAATTCGTTCCAGCAGACATCAAGACCTTTTGAGAAAAGACTGTGCTAAAACACACATCAAGCCTCTCTTTAAAGGCCGGATTTGAAATTTGATGGATATACAATGTCTAAATGCATTTATTCCAAAAATATTCCCTGAATCTTTTACTTTCCATTCATGTGTGGGAGTTTCCATTCTCTAATTGCTGTCATTTCAATGCTTTTGGATATTCTTTTAGATGTAATTACAGGCTACAAGCTTTAATTTCATTTATACAGTACTGTAATTGAAAGAGAAAAAAAATTAAAGAAGATATTGGTCATAATTAGAGTCTTTGCTGTGCAAAGAGGGCTCCGTGGCATATGCAGAAATCACAGACATTATCTTGCCTTGCTTTTTAGAAGAGTAATTTTGTGGTGAGATAGCTGTTGCTTCATATTGAGCTGTAATTACAGAAGGGCTAGATTTTCTCCCATCGCTTACAAGAAGCTTTCACATAAACTCATGATCAGCCTCAGGGATATAAACCCACCACAGAGACACAAGATAGGGGGGAAAAAAGTCAAATCATATTGTAAATGTAAATTATTTTTGAAGCGCTATTTCTATTCAAGCTACTTCAAAATGTCATATTTAATTAAATTTTTTACTGAGCAAAAACTGAAAGTAAATCCTACACCATTTTGTATCAGTTTGCATTAGTATTTTTTTTTAAATATATATATATACTTTATACTACTCTTAAATGGTAGTATCAGTTGTACAGAACTTTATTTTATTTATTTATTTATTTATAAATAATAATTTATAATTAATTATTATTATTATTATTATTTTATTTTTTTGCCTTGACAGAGGATTAGCTTTTTAATTTCCTTTTTTTTTTATTTACTAGCCATTTCTGAGAGAAAATTGTGTGAAATATTTGGTTTAATCAAAATAAAGTCATAAAAAAAAATATGATATTTCTTATCTAGGTCTATTGATTTTGTAATATGGTTTGTGACATTACACAAAGCGTCAACTGAAAAAATATCCACTGCATGATTTTCGCCACCCATTATCCCAATCAATACACTTCCATCTTTCTGTGTTGCTGTTGCCTTCGGTGCTATAATGCTTGTGTCAATAGAGTATTGATATATTGTGTTCTGGGAAATGGTTCACACAACACACACATATATTTGTCTTGCAAGTTTTCCATGTCACTGTTCCTCAAAATACATTCTCTCACCAAGCAGTTCTGAAACCTGTGAAAAGCAGCAGGTCTCACTTCCTGCTAGGCGACACAGTGGCGTGTTTGCTTTTATACACGCTCCTCATGTCCACAGATTGTTCTGATAACAGAAACTGTTTTTTTACAGAAGAGGAGCTGGAGGAAGGGCAGGAGTTCAAACACAACAATATGACCTGCAGGGGGATTTCATTTTCAAACTTTACAATCTATAAATCTGTCTACTGTCAGTCAGAGAAATGTGTTTGTAATTTCACTTACATGTAGTATGGTGCTCATCAAAAAATGGTCTTTGATGGAAAATTAAAGGCAATCAGAAGCAGATAAATCCTGAATAATGCGTCTCCCCCTCTGTGAGCAGAAATACTGTACTGTATTAGACATACATGAAGGATTTATCGCTGAAACAGCATGAATCCAAACTCATACGGTCCATCTGTGATCGTGCAGGGATTTGCCATTAGAACAAAATGTATTTGATTTATTTATGAATATTAGCAAATTAGCATGTCTCAGTTTAAATTTTACCTGATACAAATATAAGGTTTTCACCTATTCCTTGTACCATTTACCCAATAAAACATATTTTATTTAGAAATATAATATTTAAGGGGCAACAGGATATCAGTTTTTATCTGACAGTTTTATCTCTTTATCAGACTGCATGGACTCCTCCAAAAACTTCCTCCTCACAAATGTATCATAAACCTCTAATTGAATTGAATTTGTGTTTGCTAAGGAATTCCAGTTGTTTAGAAATTATAAACCATTCATAATTTGCTAAATCTCCATCCATGAACTGTTAATTTGGCTCCAGCATATTAAATATGTGCAAAATAGACTTATTCAATGAAAGTGTTAAGTTGCAGCCAAACAACCAAGTTCAATATTTATCTATACATAAAAATCTACTGAGGCTGTGATTCCTTAGGATGTTACGTAAGTGCCTGCCAGAGGTGTCAAGTAACGAAGTACAAATACTTCGTTACTGTACTTAAGTAGAAATTTGGGGTATCTATACTTTTTTTCAGCCGACTTTTTACTTCTACTCCTTATATTTTCAGGCAAGTATCTGTACTTTCTACTCCTTACATTTTAAAAATAGCTTCGTTACTGCTATTTCATTTTCGGCTTGTTTTCATTCCGGCTTGTCATCATTCAAAAAAAAAAAAAAAAAAACCTATCCAGATAAATCGTGCCATCCGGATGTAGTGAATTTGATTGTGGTTGGATGAGAAGTATAAACATATACCATTCCGACACCCTATTGGTCTGTACGCGATCCATCGCACCTGCACGTGACACAAATCACATCACAGTCCAGCCAGGACATAGACAGTTTTTGGGTTCGTTTATCAAAAAATATATTTCTTAAAAGTAGGGTTGGGTATGGAAACGGTATCCGATCGCCTCAGAGTCAGTCCGCTGAAATTCCACATGAAACCAGCGTCAGACCGGTCTCCTTCCGTCTTTCAGCGCGCTCTTCAATCCACAGAGGCGAAGACCGCGAACGGAGCAGCGCATGCGCACTTAAACAAACAGAGGACATGAGGTATGTGTTTATCGATAGATTGTTAGAATATCCATATCTGTGCAGTTCTTTGTCATAAATACAGTTTACAAAAGGTCACGAGGTAGCAGTCGGTTTCTCATCTGTAAAGTTTTCGCTCATCACACCACAGCCGTTTTCTCCTGCGAAAATCTAACCCTTAACGCATATGGACGAACACATCCTTTAATTACACTTACTTAAATATACTTAATTTAATCATACGTACTTTATACATACACTACTGTATATGCAAATGTCTTAGACGCGTTAGTATTTTCACTGAAAAGAATGGTGTTCGGACAGTTATTTATATATTTTGTTGTACTTTGTCAGTATAAAATATCAGTTTACATTTCCAAACATTCATTTTGCCGTTGTCAGACTGCTTGTGCATTCAAAATCGCACTAGATTATTATTAAAATTAATGGTAAATTGATATTTCCTACTGACACACTACAGCAAAAGAAAAGTCTTAAAACCCTTTTTGGGGAGAAAACACTAATTTTTCCATAAGACTTTTGCACAGTTCTGTATTTTAAAAACGACATTGTTGCTACTTTATAAAGAATGACCATACAGTAATTCACAGAACTGATTTAAGACAGTGACAGACAGCACTCATCTTAACTAAATATCAGAGTGAGTGGCAGAGATACAGTAGAAACATTATGTGTGGTTTTGTATTAAATAATGACCCAGATTGTGAAATACATTTATTAGCCTTAGATTAAGGGAAGCACAACTTGCACAACAAGCTATGGATTTATTTTAAATATTTGTAATGTTCTTTAAAGTTATCCATAGTTTTTTTGTGGTTCTTTTTTTTTTAAGTATTGGTTCAGGCACCGTTTAGGAGCCGATACCGTTTTAAAAGTATTGAAAAGGCACTTGACCCTACTTAAAACTTATTATTTCTCACTGGCTCATTTACCAAATGAGTGCTTTTTCTTCGTCCTCCACAAATTAAGCTACTGTAGGTAGTTCGGTAGCGAGACGTTTTAATAAATTAGCGTTTTCGATTGACGATGTGATTGACAATGTTGTGATAAGTAGGCTATACCAACTTTGTAACTCGTTCCCCCCCGAACACTGGACATAGCAGACGTATGTACCAAATACAAGAAGCTGTCAATCAAGAAAGTATCAGGATTATGATTTCTTTTTCAGTTTTAGTTTTTGATTAATCACAAGTTATTGATGACAAGCCTCTGAAGTTTGACTTTTTGCACCATAACAATACTTATTGGCAACTAGTCATCATATCTCTAGTCCTTTAATGTATTTGTATTGTACTAAAGTGGGTTCATTTTAAATGGGCATATATGCGGCTGATGAAGACCTGAAGGTCGAAACGTTGCTTGATTAAATTCCTCTGGAGCAGTAGTTTTCAGTGTTCAGACTTCACTTCTTTATTTGTCTATATCATTTAGTTGTCTTGCACCTGCGTCCTAATTGGATGTTTGGGATGTGCACACCATTTTTGTATTTTCATATATGCGGCTGAAACAGGAAGCCTAGTGCATCCCAAATTTTTCAGCATGAACATTTTAATATAACATTATAGTCATTATGGCCTATGGCCTTTAGAAAAATGTTTTTTGAGGCGGTGGGGTAGTGCACAATAGGCCCCTGTGGTGCGGCCTAAGTTTTGTTCTTAATGTCATTTTTTTCCCCTTACATTACTTTTACTTTTATACTTTAAGTAGTTTTTTAAACCAGTACTTTTACACTTTTACTTGAGTAAAAAGCTTGAGTTGATACTTCAACTTCTACAAAAGTCTTTTTAAACCCTAGTATCTATACTTCTACTTGAGTAATGAATGCCAGTACTTTTGACACCACTGAGAGCGGCTCTCTGGGTTCAGCTTGTTAAAGGTTGATGTGCAACATTTGGACCAGATCATCCCAACCAACTCCAGTTGTATAATTTGTTTTCTAGTTTTTGCCTTCAAAATGGAAAAACGAATAAATCAGTACTTTATCACATATTTAAACCTTCTCCTGGGTGTAATAAATACATTTTATTTATTTATTTATTTATTTATTTATTTATTTATTTATTATGTTTTGGTCACACTCCTTTCAAATGCACCAAATGAAAATAAAGTAAAACAAAAATGTAACATTAAGGTTTTTGATTCATTTTTGATTGTTCAGAGAGCATAGGGGGGAGCTGGAAGAAATATTTTTGAAAGAGGGGCGCTGAGGTGAGGTGTTCTTGGTGGGTGTTTGGTTAGACAAGTTTACACTTAAGATGTATGAGCTGATGCTTGCAAAAAATAAAAAAATAAAGTTCTGCAATGTCCTAATGTCATCTCTCTCTCTAACTTTCCATATCCGTTTTTCCCAACCTGGTCTCACAGAATTCCGTGAAATGTCCACGGGTCCTTAACTCAAAATCCGTGAAGCCATCACGGAATTGCCCCAAATTCCGTGACCCGGCCACGGATATTTCTCCAACGCAAGTCAATGACACTGACCTCCCGTGATCCACACACGGATACCCGTTTCAATGACGGAGTACAGAACTCGCTGAACGGACGTGCTTTCTCATTTGGAAACGCAACATTTGAAGTATTTGTTTCTTTTCCAATATCAAATGCCATAATGACGTTAACCAGACAGCTGTTGTAGTTATTGCATTGTCCTGTCATCATAAAAATTACGTTTGTTTCAGTTACAAAAGTCCCGTGATGGCACGGACCTCCACAACCTGACCTCACTCACTTGTTTAGGAACTTACAAGCTTTTCGTCGACACTAGTTGCAATGGCATGTAATTAACTTGGCATTTTTTCTCGTCCTGTCATCATAAAATCCAGTTTGATGGCGTTTTACACACATTTTGGCTATAGTCAGAACTAAAATCTGTGATAGGAGCACGGAGTGAGTCTGTGCTTCCCTATCATAGGTCACTTCGATGCTGCGGTGACGTCACCACGTATGGGAACACCTCTGGTGTGACGAATGTCTGAAGCCCTATACCATCCCGCCAATCCTATTGGCCAAATGGCGCATAGCACCACCCTGCGCATGCGCGCGCATGATATACCTGGGTGCAGCGCGCCATTTCGCTCAGATTTCATTCCTTCAGGAATAGCGAATCATCTGTGCCCTATCGTCTCGCGTTCTCCAGCGATCTCTTCGAGCAGTGTTAACTCCTCTTCGCGGACGCGATGAGCTTTCGAAAATGTAAGGAGCCATGTACCAGGTACATCACGGCGGGGGACACTCATGACAGGTGCGTAGTATGTCTTGGTTTACATCACGCACAGGCGGCGCTTAGCGGCCTTTCTTCCTGTCCCCATTGTGATGGCCTGCGGCTCAGAGTACTGCGCTCCAGGGTGGAAGTTTTCTCTAATGTCGCCCTCGAGTCTAACCCCCGTCAGGTCACCTCTGCGACTGCCGAGGCACCGCACGAGGCGAGGGCCTGGGGTGACACGTGCGACATGGATTTTGTGGACAGCGCAGCGCTGGAATATTCTCCACATCGCTCGCTCTCCCCTACCCTGCTGCAGAATAAAACTTATACTGAGCCCGTCGTCTTCTCTAATGAGGATTTACTTCCCACACCGGAGGCATGCACCGCCATCTCCTTCGGTTGTGGACGCTATGACGACGATGTTTTATCCACCGCGGCCTCGGGGTCTGAGGACTTCGCGACCGACACTAGCCCTCTTCCTCCTAGCGGACAGGAGAGGCGTGTTTCCCCCTCCTACAGTGAGCTGTTGGATGTGGTTTCTCGTGCGGTGGGTAAATTGGGGCTAGACTGGGAGGTTGACAAGGCCGAGGCCCAACCTTCTTCCAAGCTGGACGACCGTTTTTTAACCAGTCGGACACCTACACAGCCCCGAAGGCCTTTGCCTTTTTTCCCGGACCTCCACCAGGAGGTTTCGAGGTCCTGGAAACAGCCATTTTCGGCGCGGATTACTAACGCCGCGGCCGCGGATTTCGCCACCGTTTCTGATATGGCGAACCATGGCTATACTATGATGCCCCCGGTGGAAGAGACTCTCGCCGAACACCTTGCGCCTAGTTCGGCCGCGGCTTGGAAGTCTCGCCCCCTTCTTCCTTCGAAGGCGTGTCGAGTCACGTCTAGTTTGGTGGGTAAATCCTACATGGCGGCTGGTCAGGCGGCTGCGTCGCTCCACTCTATGGCGGTCCTTCAGGCCTACCAGGCGGAGTTATTAAAGGAATTGGATGAAGGTGAGGGCATCACACCGGAGGCAGTTAAAGAACTGCGTAGAGCTACGGATTTGGCGCTACGCGCTACCAAACATACCGCTCGTGCAGTGGGCCGTACTATGGCCGGTTTGATTTCGGTTGAGCGCCACCTCTGGCTTAATCTCACCGATATAAAGGAGAAGGATAAATCTTTCCTTATGGATGCCCCTGTCTCCAGGGATGGATTGTTCGGTGAGGCTGTCACGTCAGTAGTGGAGAAGTTCAGGGCAGCGAAACAGCAATCAGCCGCTTTCCGCCAGCTGATTCCCCGCAGACCCAGGGAGGTCGAACGCCGGCAAGCGCCCGCGCGTTCTCGCTCAACCTCCTCTCACCGCCAGCGAGCAGCCTCTCGAGAGGAACCTACACCCATGGCGCCTCCTCGTAAGGACTGGGGCCCTAGGGTTTTTCCTCCGGCGCACCAGCGTCAACGTAAGCGTTTGAACCTGACCTCGACGGCTAAAGCCTCTCGTTCTCGGGTGCCGAATAGCAGCTCCTGATCCTTTTGCTGCTTGCCAGGGACTGTGCCCTCCGCTAGAGAGCGCTGTCGGACCGCTTTCGCGCATCCCACACTCTCATTGCAGTCCCCATGCTCAAACATTGATTGTCTCGCCGCTAACAGCGCCTCGAGCAACATTGGATCGAGCTGTAATGACAGACGCTCCCTCAGACACTCTGCGCAATCCTGCTTTCGGAGTTCGAGGGACGACTCAAGGACCCTACACAAACGGCCCGTTTATGACGGCTCACACAGCCGCCGCTTTTTCGCTAGCGGCAGAGCCCGATGTTCCATCTGTTGGCCTAATTCCTGCCGTGGACACGTTTCAGGATTATACTCAACGGAACGCAACGACTCCGGCGCATACGCTTCCCCGGTGCACGAACACCACGGGTTTTTCGTGTCCGGTCGTTTTAACGCGTATGACGGCGTTGCTGGGAGCGGAAGCTTTGAAACCGTTAATATTGTTTCGGGCCGCGTGGGAACGCTTGCCCGGCATTCCTCAATGGGTGTTACGCACGGTTTGTCACGGATACACCATTCAGTTTCGGAAAGGCCCGCCTCCTTTCCGCGGAATTCTTCCCACTACGGTGAAGTCTACGGAAATGGCGGTGCTGCGACAAGAAATGTCAGCTCTGCTGAGCAAAGGGGCTATAGAAGAAGTACACCCCTCTCAGATGGAGACAGGTTTTTACAGCCGTTATTTCGTGGTACCGAAAAAAGACGGCGGGTTACGACCCATTCTGGATTTACGCCGTCTGAATCTTGCACTCAGACCGAGCAAATTCAAGATGTTGACGGTGAAAAATATTCTGTCTCAGATCCGACCAAGCGATTGGTTTATTACGATCGATCTGAAGGATGCGTATTTCCATATTCAGATCGTCAAGAGACACAGGAAGTTCCTCAGATTCGCTTTAGAGGGCAAAGCGTATCAGTACCGCGTTCTTCCCTTTGGCTTGGCTTTAGCGCCCCGTACGTTCTCAAAGTGCATGGACGCAGCTCTGGCCCCGTTGCGGCTCCAGGGCGTTCGTGTGTTGAACTATTTGGACGATTGGCTGGTGATAGCGCAATCGCGGACTCAAGCACACTCTCACCGAGATCTTGTGCTGAATCATTTAAACAGCCTGGGCTTACGAACAAATTTCAAGAAGAGTGTTTTAACTCCCTCTCAACGGATAACTTTTCTTGGAATAGATCTGGACTCTCGCGCGATGACAGCGAAGCTTTCTCTCCCGCGCGCTCAGTCGATTGCGTCATGCGTGCGGCACTTCAAAGCGGGTCGCACGGTGACGGTGAGATTGTGCCTCAGGCTCTTGGGTCTAATGGCAGCAGCATCCCCCGTGATTCGTCTGGGATTGCTTCAAATGCGCCCTTTTCAGTGGTGGACGAAAAGGCGGAATATTTCACCCCGTTGTCTCCCGCATCGCACGATTTCGGTGACACGGCGGTGTGTGATGTCGCTGAAAATTTGGATGTCAACCGAATTTCTCCTGTCAGGAGTTCGATTGGGAATTTATGCTTTCCGAGAGACTGTCACGACGGACGCGTCTTTGACTGGTTGGGGAGCTGTGTGTCGAGGGCGACCAGCCCACGGAGTGTGGACAGCGGCTCAGCGCGGCTGGCATATAAACAGACTGGAATTACTGGCAGTTTTTCTGGCTCTCCAGTATTTCTCGGATCTGCTGATCGGCCGTCATGTGCTACTCAGATCAGACAACACAGCGGTTGTGTCTTATCTGAACCATCAAGGAGGATTGCGCTCTCGCCCCCTGTGCAGGCTGGCGAGGCGTGTTCTTCTGTGGTCTCGGGACAAGTTTCTCTCGATCCGGGCCATTCATGTCCCCGGGCGATTGAATTTCGGAGCGGATCTGTTATCCAGACAGGCTCTGGAACAGGGAGAATGGCGATTACACCCCCAGACGGTGGATCTTTTATGGCGGATATTCGGCAAAGCGAAAGTGGATTTATTCGCATCGAGCATGACTACGCATTGCCCGCTATGGTTCTCCCTACGCTCCCCATCGCCCCTGGGCGTGGATGCGTTAGCTCACAGCTGGCCCAGGACCAGTCTGTATGCTTTTCCTCCGATTCGTTTGATCCCAGCGGTATTATGCAGATTACGCCGGGACAGAGTGGAACAGCTGCTGCTGGTGGCTCCGCGATGGCACACGCAGCCGTGGTTTGCGGATCTGATCAGTCTGCTAGCGGGCTCTCCGTGGGAGATTCCCATCAGACAGGATTTATTATCACAAGCACAGGGGCTGATTTGGCACCCGAGGCCAGATCTGTGGAAACTGTGGGCGTGGCCACTGAGCGGAGTGCGTTAGTATGTCCCGGTCTTTCTGCTGAAACTACTGAGACTATATTGAGTTCTAGAGCAGCTTCTACGAGACGCTTATATGCTTTCAAGTGGAGACTGTTTACAGCCTGGTGTGGTAATCATAATGTGGATCCAGTTTACTGCCCAGTGGCTTCAGTGCTGGAGTTCCTCCAGGAGCGTTTCTCGGATGGCGTTACACCAGCCACTTTAAAGGTTTACGTGGCAGCCATTTCAGCTTACCACGAATGCATAGGCGGTGCCTCTGTGGGGCGTCATCCATTAGTTTCTCGTTTCATACAGGGTGCGCGACGGCTGAGGCCTTTCCGCCCTGTGCGAGTTCCTTCATGGGATTTATCCATTGTGTTGTTAGGTTTATCAGGGCATCCGTTTGAGCCCTTGGAGACCGTATCGGATAAAATCCTGACATTGAAGACACTTCTTCTCATGGCTTTATCCTCCCTCAAGAGAGTTGGGGATTTACAGGCTCTTTCTGTTTCACCCTCATGCATGGAATTTGCACCAGGCTCTGTGAAGGTGCTGCTGCGGCCCAGGCCTAACTATGTTCCTAAGGTCGCATCTAACCCTTTTCGCTTTCAGCAAGTGGTTCTGGAAGCTTTTTCGCCTGCCGAGGCCGGGTCAGGAGATCTAAGTCTTTGCCCTGTGAGAGCTTTAAAGACTTATGTGGATCGCACAGCTCCTTGGCGTGGTTCTGACCAGCTGTTTGTCTGCTTTGGACATAAAAGTAAGGGCCATGCAGTTACAAAACAGCGCATGTCCCATTGGCTGGTGGAGGCGATTTCTTTGGCCTATGAGGCGCGCGGACTCGCTTCACCCTTAGGGGTTAAGGCTCATTCCACTCGAGCTGTAGCTTCTTCTCAAGCTTTTCTCAGTGGCTCTTCTATGGATGATATCTGTGCTGCGGCAGGATGGTCCTCACCGAGCACTTTTATCAAATCCTACAGTCTGGATGTGAGGATGGCCCCTGGCTCCCGGGTTCTCTCCGCTTGAGCAGTTGCTTCCTCGGATCTCAGTTATCAGGTACGTCAGGCGTTTTGGTATATCGTTCCCATACGTGGTGACGTCACCGCAGCATCGAAGTGACCTATGATAGGGAACATCTCGGTTACGTATGTAACCTTGGTTCCCTGAATAGGGAACGAGATGCTGCGGTTCTGGCCGTTCCGTACCTTGATAACTCTTCATCTTCAGTCATGAAATCTGAGCGAAATGGCGCGCTGCACCCAGGTATATCATGCGCGCGCATGCGCAGGGTGGTGCTATGCGCCATTTGGCCAATAGGATTGGCGGGATGGTATAGGGCTTCAGACATTCGTCACACCAGAGGTGTTCCCATACGTGGTGACGTCACCGCAGCATCTCGTTCCCTATTCAGGGAACCAAGGTTACATACGTAACCGAGATGTTAGATCACGGATAACTCTAACGCATGTCAATGACACTCATCTTCCGTGGTCCACACACGGATCGTTTCAGTGATGGAGTACAGACCTCACTCAATGGACGTGCTATCTCATCTGGAAACGCAACATTTGAAGTATTTATTTTTTTCAACACCAAATACCATGACCAACCTGACTGTTATTGTAACTATTGCATTGTCCTGCCATCATACAGATTCATTTTGATTCTGTTAGCCTAACTAAAATCTGTGATACGAGCACGGAGTGAGTCTGTGCTGAGATCACGGATAACTCTAACGCAAGTCAATGACACTCTTCTTCCGTGGTCCACACACGGAAACCCAGTCTCACGGCAGTTCGTGATTTTGTCACGTAATTTAATCTATTTATTCGTGGCAGGCACACGTTTATTTCCTTATTTTCATGATTGCAGCACGTTTTTTTAAACTAATGCATTTCAACTGGAGGCATCTTTCGTGCATCAGCACAATATTTTCTGATTAATTATTATTATTATTTAATTTTTCACAGGACAACAGAAGAAACTCACTGAAACTTGAAAAAAAAAATCGGAGCTTAACTTACTGTACAAAACTGAGCAACATACTGTATTGCTGGTGACAAAAACACATTAAAACTTTTTTAGCTGTAAAATGCGCAATGGTTCTTTTTTTACTTTTTCACTGATTTTTATTTTTTTCATAGGCCTAGATTTAATTTTTTTTTATTACAGAATTCAATATCAAGTCCTTGACACATAACTGTAACACATTTTCACATTAAGAAACAATTTAGTTTAAATAAAAAGAACAAAAAATATCTAAAAATAAATAAATTATTTATTAGCGATAGGCCTACAGATTTATTTTTTTTTTATTTTTTTTTTAATTTTTTTACTTTAGACTCTAAAGTTAAAAGTTTTTATTAAGGCTATTGTAAAGGCTTCTTAAAAATGATGTCGCTGATGAGCCTCTGATCGCTGTCAGATTCTGTGATATGAATGTCCGCTAATGGGTTTAGAATGAGCCCCGCTCGGCCCGTGTTCTGGCTTACTGTAATATTTCACCTGTAATAAGACCGAAATAATATAATTAAAATAAAGAAATGAATGAATACATGATAACATCTAAATAAATGTTGATAGATTTAGCGTTATAGTTTTAAAAATATTAATAAACAGCAAATCAACACAGAAAGACCTAAATAATAATAATACATAATTAATAAACAGCGCCGCCCCTCCCACTACGCGCATCACGCGCTGTGCGTCAACCCCAAAGCGTCAAAAACTGAAGCGTGGTCAAGCGCCTCTAGCGTCACTGACATGAGATGTTTATCGCTTTGAAATCACGTTCAAGAAGTCTCATTCAGCACACATCGCGATACTTTCCATCAGTTTGCAAGAGCCGCAGGATGGGTGAGTTATACAGTCTATGGTGAGTAGTAGTAAATATGCTATTTTAATGCCTGTCCTAAAACGTATTCTGTCTTCTTTATTAATCAGATGAGCGCCTTATGTTTACTCTCTGTATTACATCGGTCATCCGAGGCTGTCTTTGAGTTTCATTGTGTTTAACTAAATGAACACAGCTGCTAACTGGTTAAACTCTATCGGTCACGTGACGTGACGTGCCACAGACCTGGGATCCGTTTTATATTCATTTCAGGTTCAAAGATGTAAGCTGTATTTGTAGTAAAATCATGGTAACCATGACACCTACAAAAGTAGGTAAAACCCAGTAAACAAGACATTTACCATGTTTTTTGTTTTTTTGTTTTTTTACCACAGTAACTGTAGCTTTACTGTAGTATAGTAATAGCACATTAATCACCAAATTAACTATAGTTGTACCACTGTAATGGTAGTGTTTTAATGTGCTTTTATATGACT
Organism: Carassius gibelio; assembly: GCF_023724105.1. Taxonomy (NCBI): domain Eukaryota; kingdom Metazoa; phylum Chordata; class Actinopteri; order Cypriniformes; family Cyprinidae; genus Carassius; species Carassius gibelio. The sequence continues at coordinate 15,589,089 of NC_068400.1, read as the reverse complement.
TATTTCACAGTAATCACATTTACTGTACCATGCTTGTAATACCTTTTTAATGTAAAAAAAAAAAAAAAAAAAAAACATTTTTCCCATCTTGCAGTTCAATTCATATTTGTTTATATCTTAAATATTTTGCTCACAGATCACTATTAACATTCTGTATATAATTCTGTTTTATTTTCTTTCCCCTTGTATTAATTTTTTAGCTGAAAAGACGTAAAGTAAGCAGTCACCCCAGTGGTGTTTGTGGAGAGGTATTCCTTCAGAAATGGAGAAGACAGAAAGCTGCAGAGGCAGGTTGGTCTGTGATAGTTTGTCCCTTTTATCAAACATTCCTGTTGTTATCATTTGCACAGCATTTTGTTGTTTCTTAAACTGTTGTACGGTCCAAATACCCACACTTGCCATCTTTGCACATTTCCTTTATTTGGCCCAAGTGAGCATGAAGATCACAATGTGTGTCGATCTTAACATGACAAAGTTCGTTTCAACTTTGTATTTTAAAAGAAACTTCTAAATGTCTTTTCAATAGTCCCTAATAATACATTTTAATGCGCTTTTCTAGAACCCAAAGCGCTAAAATTAGCACCCTATTAACCCTATTAAAGATGACAATTTATTTTGTGGTGCTTCTAATTAAGTGATAAAAAGAAGTTACAAATGATGTACAAACTAAATATACTTTTCTGTGCACCAAGAAAACATGCAACACTTTGTTTTACTACTAAATTAGTCTCAATTTCTAATTATTATAATTAATATTTCACAAACATTGGAAAGTTGCGTGACCTCTTGTTAACCCTTAGGGGACTAAGCCCTTTTTGGTCCGTTTTCTCTATTTTTACATTTCGGCTTATAAACCATATGTAATGAGGATGGACCACCATGTATTTGGTATCAATGGATTCAGAAGACCCTAAGCTACCATAAGCATGCATGCAATATGTCTATAAAGGAAGTATGAGTGAAAAATTGTACAATAAACTAGAGAATTTCAAAGACGAAAATGAGATTTTTGTCATTTATTACTGAAAATCCTACCTCACACAACAATAGTTAAAAGTTTTTGACCCAAAAATATATTTTTCAAACTCTTTGCTTGACAGAAATGGGTTAATGTTCAATCAAATGTGTAAAGATCAATTAAATAATTAACTTTATTTACAAACAGTCCTAGGCGTTTTTTTTATTTTTGGGACTAAGCCCTTTTTGGTCTGTTTTCTCTATTTTTATATTTGGGCTTATAAATCATATGTAAAGGAGATGAAACACCCTGTGTTTGGTATCTATGGATTCAGAAGACCCTAAGCTACCATAAGCATGCATGCAATATGTTTATATAAAGGAAGTATGAGTGAAAAATTTTACAATAAACTAGAGAATTTCAAAAACGAAAATTAGATTTTTGTCATTTATTACTGAAAAACACACAATATAGAACAGTTTTTGAACAAAGAAAATATATTTTTTTCAAACTCTTTGCTTGACAGAAATGTGTTATTGTTTAATCAAATGTGTAAAGAACAATTAAATAATTAACTTTTTTTAAAAACAGTCCTAGGCATGCCAGTGAGCAAAGCAAGGCCTCTCTAGGCCTTTCCAGTAATTGTTCCAGAGCTTGTTCTGCCGTAAATCTTTTACTGCTTGCCATTTTGATAAAACAATTCTGTAATAATGCTGTATCTCTCTCGAATTTATCTCTTTGTGCTCGCTTACACTCCGATCACTTTCTGCTTTCTCCACGAGATGCTGATTCTCCGATCGCTCGAATTTAGCTCTTTGTGCTCGCTAATACTCCGATCGCTCTCTGTAACACTCCGATCGCGTTCTGCTTTCTCCACCCTGATGCAGATTCTCTGAACGCTTATTGATTACATGTCTTTTACTTTAGTCCAGCCAGCTTTTACAAGGCTACAGCAGAGCTACAGAGTCCTCTGAATCGCTAGAAGACATAACCTTCCTCTGATTGGGTTAGAAAAAGACTCCTCCCAGCGGCAATTTTTCCATTGGCTGTTGCGTGTTGAATCTGCCTAGCACAATCTTTTTCATTGGCCTGTTTACGCAGTGGTATTGCGCAATAAGGGAAGTGTTTAATATACAAATACGGAATATGGAATCTGAGGAAGACGGCAAAAAAAAACGCATCTCTCTAGCATTAATAGTTTTTGAGATAACTACACATTTGTAAAAGTATGCCATTTTGGGCGGTACCGCCTAATCCGTCCCCAGAGGGTTAAACCCCTGCAAAAAGTCTCACATTAATTCCAAAACATGATGCATGATGGGATACACTAAGCGTTGTATAGCGCTCCGGAGCAGTATTGGAGAGGTTTAGTGTGTGTTAAGGACACCGTGCTTTGGCATTATTAAGACCGTGTTATACAACGGGGACAGTCTCATAGTCACGTACACACACTCTCAAGTGAATAAGACCTCAAGTGTGGGTATCTGGAAAGGGGAAAAGTCTTTAAAATGATCCCTAAATACAGTCCCACATCAAAGTCTTAATAATTCACTAATGCTTTCATGGTCTAAAAAATAATGTATGTAAGTAATGTATAAGTTAAAGTATATAGTAATGTATAAGTTGCATGTAATGAAATAATATTTCCTTTCTTTCTGTCTTACAGGATTGTTTGCAGATAATGCTGTTCTTCTTTTTCAGAAGTTTTTGGTGGGCCAACCCTCACAAACCTTCCTAAAAACTAAAAGAGCTATTACTGAGTCTCAGCGACTCTTGCCACGATCAGCTCTTCCCAGGTACATTTGTTTACTCATCAAATGCTCTGGTCTGAATCTTACTTTAAATTAACTTAATTATATGTTTAATGAGCAATATTGCTCATTGCACACAGAGTAAGATTATCTTGTTTCACAGAAGAGAAGGAAGACCAAGGAAATGATTTGCTCAGGATGAGAAATGAAGATGGTCATCTTGTGCTCAAGCAAACAGAAGTCCTCTGGTATGTGTGTGTTGAAGCAATGCTGTGTTACAGGACTTTATGATGATCTCTCACAGGACTGGTCATGTCAGCCGTAATTATTCTTTCCAATGTTTTTATATTTATTTTATTTTATTTGATACAGCTATAATAATTATAGCATGTTAGCAAAGTTTGACTGGAACATTTTTAATCTAAAGTTTTAAAAAAACACCACCTGTTATTCTTAAAAGCATACAAGTGTCATAAAAGTGGTTTAATTGATATAAACACCAATTGACATTATCTTACTGTTTTGTGAATGTTGTGTTATAAATTGTGAATTGATAGTTGATTGGTTTGAGCAAAGCCTTACACTGCACAGACTAAAACACATTTGTGAGAGAAGTCATTAGCTCTGGAGAAAGATTCTAGAGGAAGAAAACCCATTTACTGCAACAATAGATGAATTCTAGAGTCTCTGAGAACTACACATGCTAATGGAGTCTCATGAGCAAGTCCTTTGCCTCTGTAACTTTTTCTAAATTCTTGCATAATGAAATTGTTTATTGCAGTATTTTAACAATTTTACTTTGTACAGATGATCTCATCAACCAAATGAGGGGTTTTGACCAAGTGATGCTCTTGAAAGGACTGAAAGAAGAGGATGTGGTAAATTGTCTTCAGAGAAAAAGCTTCTCAAAAGATCTTAAAACAGCTTGAAGAATGGTAAGTGTACAGTACTACAAGGGTCATAGTTACTCACCCTGCGAAAATCACACAGAACATAAGATGAGCTCTATGTCCATTAAACAACTTCATCTGGATTGTTTGTTTCACTTTGACCAGGTCTGGGATCTTAGGACTGAGAGATCTCACTGGCACCCAGTTAACCTCCATAGAGAACATTTATCAGAAGCGCTGTCTGGGCAGGGCAAGAAACATCATCAAGGATGCCTCTCACCCTAACCATGGACCTTTCACCCTCCTTCCATCCGGCAGGCGTTACAGGAGCCTACGCTCTCGAACTAGTAGACTCAGGAAGAGCTTCTTCCCCGAGGCTGTGACACTCCTGAACGTCACACCACCAATCTAACCTGCACCTGCTCTTTTACTGCACTGGTCACAGTACTTTACATACATGTATTGCACTACTCATATTTTGCACAGACTGCACATGGTTAAATCCATTACACTATAAACTGTCTAAAGCTGTTACTGTTCAAGCACAGTAAACTATTTCTACAATAAATATAATTGCACTACTATTATTTTGCATATAATAAATTGGTAAACTATACTTTTGCACACTCATTCAACTGTATTTATTACCACTGTTCTCAAGTTCCTGCTATTCATAATGTATATATAATTCTTCTTTGCTCTGTTCATAATGTACATACAATCCCTACATTACATTCATATTTATATTCTGTATATACTCTGATCAATATTGTATATAGCAACTCCACTGTAAATTCTGTATTTCATAGCTTTACTTACTCTGCACTTTTATGTATATAAAACACTATATTCTTGCACTTCTGGTTAGATGCTAACTGCATTTCATTAGCTCTGTACTTGTACTCTGCATAATGACAATAAAGTTGAATCTAATCTAATCTAATCTTCTGGCTGAGAACAAGCTACACCACATCAGTGCTGGATATCAACCAAAAGCTGTTTCCAGACACGAGAGAAGATCACGATGAAACCAGTTTAGATGTGTTGATAAGGAATCATTATTTTCTGAAACAGTATCAAATGTCTTATATGTATCACATGATCTGTATCACAGTTGACTGGATGGGACTGTGACTTTTAAGGACATTTCATCACTCATCTGTGTGAACTGATTAATATATGATCTATATATATTTATATAGATTTCCTTGAATCTTATTTGTCTTGATGCTACTTTATCATCTTTATAGTCTATGCTTCAATAAAATGAATATGACGAATATTGTGTTCTGAAGATTCTTGTTAAATACATCATTTTACTAGGTAGGCTCATATGTGTTTATTTTAGACTTGGAAAAACTACATAATCATTATTGGGATTATTTTTTACTTAAGACATAAAAATATTTGATCAGATTAATGACATCTGGGACATCAGTACACCAGAAAGTTATTATTGTTTATATTTAGTAACAAATGCCAATTGTTTTGTGAAAGAAAGGGAGTTACGAGATTAATTATTTTGCATTACAAGATGGTGCCATGGGCTTTATAGTTACAAACACTTGAGGGATAACTGAGAATGTAGCAGGAATGATCAACGTGGATCTTGTACTGCATTAAAACCAAGAGCACACACATTACTGATGTCCAGTACCTGAGGAGCAAGATACGGGGGTGAGGAGGACATTTTTACACTGATTTTTGCTAATTAGTTATTAGTAATATATATATATATATATATATATATATATATATATATATATATATATATATATATATATGAATGAATTTGTCCTTGTGTAATAGTGAAGTATCACAATGTGTATACATTGTCCTTGATTACTGCTTAACAGTGGGGAATAGATAATGGCATGTTGGGTTCATCCATTATATTTATTGATGTTTACTTCAAAAATCAAATAAATAATCTATTATTTTTATTATCAAAACATTTCTTTATAATTTTTCCATGTTTCATCAGATGGCCTCACAATGTCCTGTCAAAAGGTATAATAGCAATGATGTAAGAATTAGAAAACAGAGGACTGTGAAAACTGTCAGATATAAATGTGACTCCATGATGAGGAGAATACATATATGTAGGTTTTACTGCCCTTCTACCCCCAGGGGCCCAGTAGCACCCCCCGGAAGAGCCAAAAACTGTACATTTCAAATGGCTGTAAATCAGAGTCCAATTAACATATCAAAGCGAAAATCAGCATGATTACTACTTATGCTATGCTGATAAAATAATGTTGGGCACAGTTTTCAGAAATTAATGGAAAGGTGGCATAAAGGCATTTTAAATATTGCATACTCTAAAATACTAAATTTCACCATGCCTCTCAAATATATCATAGTGGTTTACACAGTGAACATATTTATATGTCTAGTTTACCATTCAATATATTATTTATTTCATTTCGTTAATAAAACTTTTTAAACTACATTACCCATAAGCCTCCATCGTTCTATCTATGGAAAGGGAATACTAGGCGCTGTTTTTTGTAGTTCATTGAAGTTATTCTTAGGGTTAGTGTTAGGATCTCGGTAAAAAGGTGATTTTTCTCAACATAGAAACACCCAATGTTGACTTAATATATTTACTTATGTGATAATAGCAGCAAAACATACTTTTGTAACATGATCCGCTGTTTAATATGGGTTAAAAGATAATCCAACCACAGACAGTCCTGTGGTGACAAGGGACATTCACAGCCAATGACATCAAAGCTGAGCAGCGTCATCACACTTCCTTAACCATTTATTGTCATTCATGAACGCTGTTTTCCGTTTTTCGGCTAAAGGGATAGATTGGTTAACAATAAATTAAATTTGCCACCGATTAGATAGTGTTTTATTAACGTCTACACCTTCTTCCAACAATAATGCAAATACAGAAATTATTGTTATTCAGCTTGACAACAATTTGGCAATATCGATGTGTACATGTGTGTGTACAACACGTGATGTGAACTGCACAGTCACAGTTGTATCTTATCTAACCAATAGATTCATTTCATTCAATTTAAAAGATACATTTTTTCCTGAGCAATGACAAGAGCATTTACTAATAAAAAGTAAAGAGTGAAATTATTAAGTTATTAAATTATTTAAATTTGTTTCTGTGATTTGCCTTGCTTTACCAATTAATCTCTAGTAATAAAAACTGAAATAAAGCATAATGAACATACATAATTTTGTAAGAGTTTTCCAGTATTTATAGATATGTCAAACTCATTTAAAGACAAAGTGCGCATATTACTGCACTGTCACCAAGCTCGTTTTTAAAGAATAAAACTATGAAGAAAAAAAAGGCAGTTATGTTGTAAACGTTAACATTTTTCAGTGTGCAAATTCTTTTATTAAAAAACAAAACATTATAAATATGGTATATATCTTTCAGAGAACACCGTAAAAATATACATTTTCTTAAAAGATTCTATTGACCAAAAAGTGATACAACACAATGTAAATGTTTCAAACTCACAAAAAAACATCATGAAGACATGCATGTCAAGTGTGCAATATCATCTATAAAACTCAATCAGCAGAGCATCACGTAAACACTGATTGTCCGAACAATGGAAGAAAGATAAAGTGTTCAGGAAAACAAACACCTGCTACATAAAAATGCAGAAATATAACTTTAACAATAACATCATTCACTTCATGACTGGAACTAGGGGATTGCTGTGCATGAATATGTCCTTTACTAAAACTCCTGATGAGAACTGAAGCTTTTTTATGATAAAAGCACCAGAAGTAAAGTTTACTGTATGAAGCTTGACAAAGAGAACACAATGCTTTATCAATATGATAAATGCTATTTTTTAACTATTGTTGTCATCACTGGTTCTGTATACAGTACAGTATATGGGTTGCTGGAAGGTCACAATGTATTCATTATAAGGTTAATTAAAACAAAGTTACATCTTCTGCAGAAATCAAACCACTGCAAAGTCTTGAGTCACTGATCCAGGAACCATTTCTCTGTGTGTGTGTGTGGGGGGGGGGGGGGGGTTGGGGGAGATAAAGATGTGAATCCTTGTGCATGACGGAGAACTACAGTGTTATCTGGAAACAATCCTGTAAGACAGAAAGGATAGAAATATTATGTAATTAAATGCAACATTACTGTGTTTTTTTTAGACCATGAAAGCATAATCTGCAAAGATGCTGTATAATTAAATGTTAAATGCATCCATTATTAAAAGCAAGTCATTAATAGCAATATCTAGTCATGGAGATCACGTATAGTGGGAACATGAACTGATGGGGCTTATTTAAAGTAATTTAATGAGAAGCCAATGAACAATATAAACTTTCTGACTGTGTGGGGCAACTGATTTTCCAATATTGTGATAGTGTCAGATGAGATTGTCCAGGGGCTTGTACAATATCATACAAGTGTTAAATTGAATTAGTGAATTATTAAGACTTTGACGTGCGACTGTATTTAGGGATCATTTTAAAGACTTTTCCCCTTTCCAGATACCCACACTTGAGGTCTTATTCACTTGAGAGTGTGTGTACGTGACTATGAGACTGTCCCCGTTGTATAACACGGTCTTAATAATGCCAAAGCAAAGTGTCCTTAACACACACTAAACCTCTCCAATACTGCTCCGGAGCGCTATACAACGCTTAGTGTATCCCATCATGCATCATGTTTTGGAATTAATGTGAGACTTTTTGCAGGGGTTTAACAAGAGGTCACGCAACTTTCCAATGTTTGTGAAATATTAATTATAATAATTAGAAATTGAGACTAATTTAGTAGTAAAACAAAGTGTTGCATGTTTTCTTGGTGCACAGAAAAGTATATTTATTTTGTACATCATTTGTAACTTCTTTTTATCACTTAATTAGAAGCACCACAAAATAAATTGTCATCTTTAATAGGGTTAATAGGGTGCTAATTTTAGCGCTTTGGGTTCTAGAAAAGCGCATTAAAATGTATTATTAGGGACTATTGAAAAGACATTTAGAAGTTTCTTTTAAAATACAAAGTTGAAACGAACTTTGTCATGTTAAGATCGACACACATTGTGATCTTCATGCTCACTTGGGCCAAATAAAGGAAATGTGCAAAGATGGCAAGTGTGGGTATTTGGACCGTACAACAGTTTAAGAAACAACAAAATGCTGTGCAAATGATAACAACAGGAATGTTTGATAAAAGGGACAAACTATCACAGACCAACCTGCCTCTGCAGCTTTCTGTCTTCTCCATTTCTGAAGGAATACCTCTCCACAAACACCACTGGGGTGACTGCTTACTTTACGTCTTTTCAGCTAAAAAATTAATACAAGGGGAAAGAAAATAAAACAGAATTATATACAGAATGTTAATAGTGATCTGTGAGCAAAATATTTAAGATATAAACAAATATGAATTGAACTGCAAGATGGGAAAAATGTTTTTTTTTTTTTTTTTTTACATTAAAAAGGTATTACAAGCATGGTACAGTAAATGTGATTACTGTGAAATAAGTCATATAAAAGCACATTAAAACACTACCATTACAGTGGTACAACTATAGTTAATTTGGTGATTAATGTGCTATTACTATACTACAGTAAAGCTACAGTTACTGTGGTAAAAAAACAAAAAAACAAAAAACATGGTAAATGTCTTGTTTACTGGGTTTTACCTACTTTTGTAGGTGTCATGGTTACCATGATTTTACTACAAATACAGCTTACATCTTAGAACCTGAAATGAATATAAAACGGATCCCAGGTCTGTGGCACGTCACGTCACGTGACCGATAGAGTTTAACCAGTTAGCAGCTGTGTTCATTTAGTTAAACACAATGAAACTCAAAGACAGCCTCGGATGACCGATGTAATACAGAGAGTAAACATAAGGCGCTCATCTGATTAATAAAGAAGACAGAATACGTTTTAGGACAGGCATTAAAACAGCATATTTACTACTACTCACCATAGACTTTATAACTCACCCATCCTGCGGCTCTTGCAAACTGATGGAAAGTATCGCGATGTGTGCTGAATGAGACTTCTTGAACGTGATTTCAAAGCGATAAACATCTCATGTCAGTGACGCTAGAGGCGCTTGACCACGCTTCAGTTTTTGACGCTTTGGGGTTGACGCACAGCGCGTGATGCGCGTAGTGGGAGGGGCGGCGCTGTTTATTAATTATGTATTATTATTATTTAGGTCTTTCTGTGTTGATTTGCTGTTTATTAATATTTTTAAAACTATAACGCTAAATCTATCAACATTTATTTAGATGTTATCATGTATTCATTCATTTCTTTATTTTAATTATATTATTTCGGTCTTATTACAGGTGAAATATTACAGTAAGCCAGAACACGGGCCGAGCGGGGCTCATTCTAAACCCATTAGCGGACATTCATATCACAGAATCTGACAGCGATCAGAGGCTCATCAGCGACATCATTTTTAAGAAGCCTTTACAATAGCCTTAATAAAAACTTTTAACTTTAGAGTCTAAAGTAAAAAAATAAAAAAAAAATAAAAAAAAAATAAATCTGTAGGCCTATCGCTAATAAATAATTTATTTATTTTTAGATATTTTTTGTTCTTTTTATTTAAACTAAATTGTTTCTTAATGTGAAAATGTGTTACAGTTATGTGTCAAGGACTTGATATTGAATTCTGTAATAAAAAAAAAATTAAATCTAGGCCTATGAAAAAAATAAAAATCAATGAAAAAGTAAAAAAAGAACCATTGCGCATTTTACAGCTAAAAAAGTTTTAATGTGTTTTTGTCACCAGCAATACAGTATGTTGCTCAGTTTTGTACAGTAAGTTAAGCTCCGATTTTTTTTTCAAGTTTCAGTGAGTTTCTTCTGTTGTCCTGTGAAAAATTTAATAATAATAATAATTAATCAGAAAATATTGTGCTGATGCACGAAAGATGCCTCCAGTTGAAATGCATTAGTTTAAAAAAACGTGCTGCAATCATGAAAATAAGGAAATAAACGTGTGCCTGCCATGAATAAATAGATTAAATTACGTGACAAAATCACGAACTGCCGTGAGACTGGGTTTCCGTGTGTGGACCACGGAAGAAGAGTGTCATTGACTTGCGTTAGAGTTATCCGTGATCTCAGCACAGACTCACTCCGTGCTCGTATCACAGATTTTAGTTAGGCTAACAGAATCAAAATGAATCTGTATGATGGCAGGACAATGCAATAGTTACAATAACAGTCAGGTTGGTCATGGTATTTGGTGTTGAAAAAAATAAATACTTCAAATGTTGCGTTTCCAGATGAGATAGCACGTCCATTGAGTGAGGTCTGTACTCCATCACTGAAACGATCCGTGTGTGGACCACGGAAGATGAGTGTCATTGACATGCGTTAGAGTTATCCGTGATCTAAGCACAGACTCACTCCGTGCTCCTATCACAGATTTTAGTTCTGACTATAGCCAAAATGTGTGTAAAACGCCATCAAACTGGATTTTATGATGACAGGACGAGAAAAAATGCCAAGTTAATTACATGCCATTGCAACTAGTGTCGACGAAAAGCTTGTAAGTTCCTAAACAAGTGAGTGAGGTCAGGTTGTGGAGGTCCGTGCCATCACGGGACTTTTGTAACTGAAACAAACGTAATTTTTATGATGACAGGACAATGCAATAACTACAACAGCTGTCTGGTTAACGTCATTATGGCATTTGATATTGGAAAAGAAACAAATACTTCAAATGTTGCGTTTCCAAATGAGAAAGCACGTCCGTTCAGCGAGTTCTGTACTCCGTCATTGAAACGGGTATCCGTGTGTGGATCACGGGAGGTCAGTGTCATTGACTTGCGTTGGAGAAATATCCGTGGCCGGGTCACGGAATTTGGGGCAATTCCGTGATGGCTTCACGGATTTTGAGTTAAGGACCCGTGGACATTTCACGGAATTCTGTGAGACCAGGTTGGTTTTTCCAGTAATTAGATTGCCAGTAGCGCAAGTGTGTGGAGTATGTCAGAAATAGAACATGGCCTCCGTTTACTGTTAGCACCCTTTTTGTGATACAGACACTGATTATAATGGGTTCTGTGTGCTTTGACACAACATGTCGCATCATTTGAATGTAGTATCACTTGCCAGTTTATACCATTGCTGCTAGACTAGACAGTGTATCATTTCCATAGCATCAACTCTTTACTTCAGTGTTCTTTCATCTTTGTAGTGCAGCTGCCGATCTTCCCTAGAAAACAATATCATTCAGATTAGAACCCTGCATTTCAGCCCTAGCCCGACGGGGCCTGATTTATTTACGCCCCTGAAAAAAAAAATAGTAAGGAGATATTTTCATAATTTATCAATAATACTGTTCTCTGTTATGTGAAGATGGAGAGTCTTGCAGTAGGGATTACATAATGATACAGTTTTGTTTTGTTTTGTGATGCACTCAAGGAGATCAAGATGGCAGAAAGCGCATGCTGTTCTTTATTTTACAAAAGCACAATGTTTTGTTGCTTTTATGGGTGTACACAAATAAAAGTAGAACCTTTACATTCTATAATGATGTATCACGACTCAGAGACAGGATGCAAATGCAAGGCAGGGAAGAACCACAACAATCTGACAACATGAGACACCAGTTAACCACCTCCATACTAGTACATCCCTGCATCTCATTCCATTCTCATTCTGTTCACACAATTGATGTGTTTTCTGTGTTCTTGCATTACGATTTAATTTTCTTTAAATGTACCATGTGTTATTAGCTTCTATGTACATTTTGTCAGTTTAATTAATTTAACAGGTTAGCTTGGTAAGTTTCTCTTCAAACTGTTCTGAGACTGTACAAAGTGTCAAACTGTACAAAGAAACCAGCACGTCAGCACGTCTTTTGTCTGTTAAAAAAGCCACACGCAGTGTACTGCAATGGAAAAACTCACAAGGCCTTGTGGCACATTTTTACCTTCTCTGACGTGCTGTTTCTCTCATGCAACACTCATGTGCAAGACACTGAAAAACAAAGTAATAGTGAAACATTTCATTGAAATCTGTTTAACTTTCATACTCAGTTGTGCTCAATATACAGTGTGACTGAGTTTCAATTATGGCTAAATGTAAACAAATAGCAGCTGTTTTTTATAATCCTGTGGGTGCCCTGATACAATTATATATTACTGAACAAAGATAATAAAGTACAGAAAGTGTTTTAATTTATGAAATTCTCTGCAACACTGGAATGTCGTTTTTACAGAAAACTGTTTTGCCTACATTTTAAAGTGCAATTTAGCCTTTAAAGTCCACCAAACACATCAGAAGACATTCTTACTGTTTGCTTTCATTTTGTAATCCACATGCATTCCTATACTCGAATTGTGTAAATCCGAGCTACACAGAGAGGCATTTCATTTCTTAATCCACAATTTGAACGAATCGGATGAAGCATTTGGCGTGTTGAACCATTGGCCCTGGTCACGTTGGCTTTAAAGTGGCGCTGCACAGACCAGTCATTTTATGACATCAAAGTCTGCTCTCTAAAGCTCTTGCTGTACTTTGATGTCACACACCGATCGGTCTGATGTTGATGATCTGCTTCAAGTCGAAGCCTAATGATTCAATTAACCATTCATAGAGAACGCCTCAAGGTTACGTATGTAACCCTAGTTCCTTGAAGGAATGAGTCGCTGCGTCGAGCGCTTTGGGGAACGTCCCTGATGAGACCGACTCTGAATATCGTGTGCAATCTGTCCAACGGAAGGGCGTGATGTCATGGGCGGGGTGACGTAGCGACCAGGAAGCTATAAAAGCACGTGCCGTGCAGCTGGCTTCAGCTTCCAGTAGGGAAGCAAGCGCCGGCAGGGGTGCCGGGAGTATGGCTCTGTGACGCAGCGTCTTGTTCCTTCAAGGAACTAGGTTTACATACTTAACCTTGAGGTGTTCCTTTTCAGGAACTTGAGCTGCGTCGAACGCTTTGGGGAACGATGTGCCCACGCTGCCAGACTTCCAAATCCCTGCCTAGTGTGTATCCGAAGAGCACAGTTAAGGCGAGAGAACAGAAGAGCCCGGAGCGGCTCGCATATCAAGGTTGTAGAATCTGACAAATTTTTGGGGGGCGTGGACCACCCCGCAGCGTTGCAGATGTGCTCGCACTGGACACATACAATTTAGCTTTTCCTGGTCTGGCTCCCGAAAGGGAGGAGGACAAAAGGCCTGCAGTATGATAGGTTGTGGTGTAACAGAGGGATCCTCCGGAGCATAAACCGCCCAAGGGTATAAGAATGCTTTGGCCATACCAGGGGCAAAGTCTAGATAAGTAGGGGCCACCGAAAGGGCGTGAAGATCTCCAACTCTCTTTAGTGAGGTGATTGCCAGTAGCAGGGCAGTTTTAAGTGTCAGATGTCTATCTGAGATATCTTGTATTGGCTCGAATGGAGCTTTACAAAGACCACAACCAAATCCCAGGGGGCAACACGGAATCATACTGGAGGTCTCTGTCTCAGCGCACCGCGGAGGAAATGTGTAACTAGGGGGTGTCTACCCACTGACTGATCATTGAAAGGGACATGGTAAGCAGCTATGGCCACCACATACACCTTTAAGGTGGAGTGGGTTAATCCCGCAGAGAGCCTAGCTTGTAAAAACCAACTGGGCAGTTAACATGTTCAAGGTTGCGGTCTCTGCACCATGAAGTGAAGAGTTTCCACTTCAGGGTGTACAGTTTCCTCATAGAGGGAGCTCTGGATTGGAGGAGGGTCTCAACAACCTTGGTTGAGAGACCAGCTGCTAACAGTTGTGCCCCCTCAGGGGCCACACCCACAGCTTCCACAACTCCGGGCGAGGGTGAATTATCGTGCCCTGCGCCTGTGAGAGTAGGTCTGTCCTGAGACTGACCTCTGGTGTAAGAGGCCCCCGAAGAGGCGGCGAGCATCTCAGCTCCGCTACGCTCGCAGGCGGAAATAACTGGGAGCAGCGCTCACTGGAGGCCGCTGCACCCTGAAACTCTGGTAGGGTTGGCAGACCGACCTCCTGAGGGCACTGAGGTGAGGCGGGCACCGTGTAATGAGGTGGACCGTGCTCTACCCCAGTAGGGGCTACCCTCTGGACCCTGGTGTCAGGATCTTTTCGTCGAGGACTTCCGGGTCTCGATAACTGTTCTGAAATCATGCCTTTTAGCTTTGGAGGTCCCTGACTCAGAGCATCGCTGAGGCCCTCTGTCCCATCGTGGGGGAGCACGATCGGCGACCCTCTGTCTCTGCGCTTCCTGGTATGAGGAGCCGGTATGTGGCGTGGTCATCTCCCGCCCAGATGCACCACGGGAGTGACGAGGGAGGAAATTCTGGAATGCCGCCGCCTGTTTGGGTGCCTCCTGTGGGAAGTCGTGGCCTAATGGTTAGAGGGTTGGACTCCCAATCGAAGGGTTGTGAGTTCTAGTCTCGGGCCAGACGGAATTGTGGGTGTGGGTAGTGCATGAACAGCTCTCTCTCCACCTTCAATACCACGACTTAGGTGCCCTTGAGCAAGGCATCGAACCCCCAACTGCTCCCCGGGCGCCGCAGCATAAATGGCTGCCCACTGCTCCGGGTGTGTGCTCACAGTGTGTGTGTGTGTGTTCACTGCTCTGTGTGTGTGCATTTCGGATGGGTTAAATGCAGAGCACAAATTCTGAGTATGGGTCACCATACTTGGCTGAATGTCACTTCACTTCACTTCACTTCACTTCCTGGAACCTGTCGATGACAGTGTTGACTGTGTCGCCAAACAGGCCAGAGGATTGAAGCGGGGTGTCCAGGAGGCAGACCCTGTCTCTTTCAATTATCTCTGACAGGGTCAGCCACAAATGCCTCTCCGCGGCCACTAAGGCTGCCATAGACCACCAAATTGTCTCTTTAGTGGCGTGGAGGGAGAGATCAGCGGTCTTTCTAAGTTCTTGTACATCTTCAGACTTGATCCGCCTTTAGAGATGATGCTGAGCCGGGCGACAGATAGCCCGCGAGCATCTGTTCGACCCGTGACATCGCTCTATAACCCCGCTCTCCCAGCCCCATCACATTGCCATAGTATAGTGAATCGGGGCCAAAGAGGCGGGTCGAATGGTTCCACGAATGGTGGTTCCACGATCTCGATAACTCATCGTGGAGATCGTGAAAATACGGTAGGCTCAGACGTGGAGGTGGTTGCCTCAGCCGCAGAGAGCGTTCATCTAGCTTGCTTTTCTGCGGCTCAGAATGTTTTTCGGCAGGCCATTCAATTTTTTATTTATCTACTGCCCGTGTAACCACCTCCAGAAGCTCCTCATACTGGGGCGACAGGGGTGGCGAATCCCCAGCAACCGTCTCCACATCAACCTCCTCGGAGGAAGAGAGGTGAAAAGTTGATTCCTCACCCTGGGGGGAAGAAACCGACGAGCGTGCTTCCGAACCCAGGGTTTGGGCGCCGGATCTGGCAGATGAGGAAGGAGATAAGGACTGGCCCGTCTCCATTCCCTCTGACAGGTCCACCTGCGAACCCCACGAGTGCAGCAGCCGCTCTGCCTCGGTAGAAGCGGGGCCAGCACCGCGGGGAACGATGGTGAAGGCTCACTCCTCGAAGAGAGCCCTCCGGGATCGAAGCGTCCACATTGGCAATCGCTCACAATGCGGACAGTCGGCCCCCTCGAGAGCCGACTCAGCATGCTTCGATCCCAGGCAAGCCACGCACAGACTGTGTGTATCCCCACTCGTAATGTAGCGAGGGCAGGGAGGAACACACAATCTGTAACGTGGCTTGGAATCGCCCTTTATATATTTGGTCTTTGCTTTGACTTTAGGCATATTGAGCTGTTTTAGCGATCTTTTTAATGGCTAACAACAATAAATAGGACCAATGGGACAGACTTTTGACCTGCACACACAGAGCGCTTGCTGACAGACGCGAAGCTGAAGCCAGCTGCACAGCAGGTGCTTTTATAGCTTCCTAGTCACTACGTCACCTCGCCCTTGACGTCACGCCCTTCCGTTGGACAGATTGCACACGATATTCAGAGTCGGTCTTGTCAGGGACATTCCCCAAAGCGCTCGACGCAGCTCGAGTTCCTGAAAAGGAACCCTATACTTCACTCCTGAATGAATCAGCAAATTGAACGAATAAAACTAATGAATAAATGACTTGATGACTTAATCATTAAGACATTACCACCTCCTACTGGCAGTTTTAGTTTATTATTTAGAGTATAATTTCATTAAAGAAATAATTTAATATTTTCATAGTCATAATAATAAAGTTAAGAAAATCAGTTATTAAAGTCACCCAACCAAAAATTTTAATTCTGTCATCATTTGCTCACATTGTCCAAAAGAGTAGGCTATATGTAATAATTTCATCAAACAAAACATATATGTATGTATGTATGAATTATGAGCAATTAAGATGACAGTTTACACAAATGATAATTATATCAGTGGTGACTGTCAGTTTATGTGCATATGGCAGAAATGTATGGAAAAAAATCAATTAAAGATGGAATCAAACAGATGATGAACACTATTAACAGCAATTATTAAATAGTGCAATAAAACTTATAGAAAATTTGGCAGTTCTGCATGTTGTTTCAGAGTTAGCATCATCTGTGGTCCTCTGAGGGGTTGGCATCATCTCTTCTCAGATGTTCTGGATCCAGACTGAAGCTTGTATAAATCCTAGTTACCCGTGGCAAAACAAATAAACAAATAGAAACATAATTAGCATAGCTGCTGTTCCAACCAAGTAAAATTAATTAGTTTAACCCAAGCTAATGAATATTAATTTGCATTTTTTTAGAAATAACTTCAGTCCGAAATTAAAAGATGCATTATTTGAATGCATTGAGATGTGTTTTTTAATCTAGATTTAAACAGAGAGAGTGTCTCTGAACCCCGAACATTATCAGGAAGGCTATTCCAGAGTTTGGGAGCAAAATGCGAAAAAGCTCTACCTCCTTTAGTGGACTTTGCTATCCTAGGAACTACCAAAAGTCCAGCGTTTTGTGACCTTAGGGAGCGTGATGGATTGCAGCGTGGTAGACGACTAGTTAGATACGCAGGAGCTAAACTATTAAGGGCCTTGTAGGTAAGTAATAATATTTTATAACTGATATGGAACTTAATAGGTAGCCAGTGTAGAGACTGTAGAACTGGGGTAATATGATAATATTTTCTTGACCTGGTAAGTACTCTAGCCTCTGCGTTTTGGGCTACCTGTAGCTAGTTTACTGAAGGGCAACCAGCTAGCAGTGCATTACAGTGCATTACAGTAGTCCAGTCTAGAGGTCATGAATGCATGAACTAGCTTTTCTTCATCAGAAAAGATAACATGTTCCGTAGCTTGGTAATGTTTCTAAGATGGTAGAATGCTGTTTTTGTAATATGGGATATATGGTTTTCAAAAGACAAGTTGCTGTCTAATATGACATATATGATTTTATATATGCTCCCCGGGCGCCGCAGCATAAATGGCTGCCCACTGCTCCGGGTGTGTGCTCACAGTGTGTGTTCACTGCTCTGTGTGTGTGCATTTCGGATGGGTTAAATGCAGAGCACAAATTCTGAGTATGGGTCACCATACTTGGCTGAATGTCACTTCACTTCACTTCACTTCACTTCCTGGAACCTGTCGATGACAGTGTTGACTGTGTCGCCAAACAGGCCAGAGGATTGAAGCGGGGTGTCCAGGAGGCAGACCCTGTCTCTTTCAATTATCTCTGACAGGGTCAGCCACAAATGCCTCTCCGCGGCCACTAAGGCTGCCATAGACCACCCAATTGTCTCTTTAGTGGCATGGAGGGAGAGATCAGCGGTCTTTCTAAGTTCTTGTACATCTTCAGACTTGATCCGCCTTTAGAGATGATGCTGAGCCGGGCGACAGATAGCCCGCGAGCATCTGTTCGACCCGTGACATCGCTCTATAACCCCGCTCTCCCAGCCCCATCACATTGCCATAGTATAGTGAATCGGGGCCAAAGAGGCGGGTCGAATATGGGTGGTTCCACGATCTCGATAACTCATCGTGGAGATCGTGAAAATACGGTAGGCTCAGACGTGGAGGTGGTTGCCTCAGCCGCAGAGAGCGTTCATCTAGCTTGCTTTTCTGCGGCTCAGAATGTTTTTCGGCAGGCCATTCAATTTTTTATTTATCTACTGCCCGTGTAACCACCTCCAGAAGCTCCTCATACTGGGGCGACAGGGGTGGCGAATCCCCAGCAACCGTCTCCACATCAACCTCCTCGGAGGAAGAGAGGTGAAAAGTTGATTCCTCACCCTGGGGGGAAGAAACCGGCGAGCGTGCTTCCGAACCCAGGGTTTGGGCGCCGGATCTGGCAGATGAGGAAGGAGATAAGGACTGGCCCGTCTCCATTCCCTCTGACAGGTCCACCTGCGAACCCCACGAGTGCAGCAGCCGCTCTGCCTCGGTAGAAGCGGGGCCAGCACCGCGGGGAACGATGGTGAAGGCTCACTCCTCGAAGAGAGCCCTCCGGGATCGAAAAGCGTCCACATTGGCAATCGCTCACAATGCGGACAGTCGGCCCCCTCGAGAGCCGACTCAGCATGCTTCGATCCCAGGCAAGCCACGCACAGACTGTGTGTATCCCCACTCGTAATGTAGCGAGGGCAGGGAGGAACACACAATCTGTAACGTGGCTTGGAATCGCCCTTTATATATTTGGTCTTTGCTTTGACTTTAGGCATATTGAGCTGTTTTAGCGATCTTTTTAATGGCTAACAACAATAAATAGGACCAATGGGACAGACTTTTGACCTGCACACACAGAGCGCTTGCTGACAGACGCGAAGCTGAAGCCAGCTGCACAGCAGGTGCTTTTATAGCTTCCTAGTCACTACGTCACCTCGCCCTTGACGTCACGCCCTTCCGTTGGACAGATTGCACACGATATTCAGAGTCGGTCTTGTCAGGGACATTCCCCAAAGCGCTCGACGCAGCTCGAGTTCCTGAAAAGGAACCCTATACTTCACTCCTGAATGAATCAGCAAATTGAACGAATAAAACTAATGAATAAATGACTTGATGACTTAATCATTAAGACATTACCACCTCCTACTGGCAGTTTTAGTTTATTATTTAGAGTATAATTTCATTAAAGAAATAATTTAATATTTTCATAGTCATAATAATAAAGTTAAGAAAATCAGTTATTAAAGTCACCCAACCAAAAATTTTAATTCTGTCATCATTTGCTCACATTGTCCAAAAGAGTAGGCTATATGTAATAATTTCATCAAACAAAACATATATGTATGTATGTATGAATTATGAGCAATTAAGATGACAGTTTACACAAATGATAATTATATCAGTGGTGACTGTCAGTTTATGTGCATATGGCAGAAATGTATGGAAAAAAATCAATTAAAGATGGAATCAAACAGATGATGAACACTATTAACAGCAATTATTAAATAGTGCAATAAAACTTATAGAAAATTTGGCAGTTCTGCATGTTGTTTCAGAGTTAGCATCATCTGTGGTCCTCTGAGGGGTTGGCATCATCTCTTCTCAGATGTTCTGGATCCAGACTGAAGCTTGTATAAATCCTAGTTACCCGTGGCAAAACAAATAAACAAATAGAAACATAATTAGCATAGCTGCTGTTCCAACCAAGTAAAATTAATTAGTTTAACCCAAGCTAATGAATATTAATTTGCATTTTTTTAGAAATAACTTCAGTCCGAAATTAAAAGATGCATTATTTGAATGCATTGAGATGTGTTTTTTAATCTAGATTTAAACAGAGAGAGTGTCTCTGAACCCCGAACATTATCAGGAAGGCTATTCCAGAGTTTGGGAGCAAAATGCGAAAAAGCTCTACCTCCTTTAGTGGACTTTGCTATCCTAGGAACTACCAAAAGTCCAGCGTTTTGTGACCTTAGGGAGCGTGATGGATTGCAGCGTGGTAGACGACTAGTTAGATACGCAGGAGCTAAACTATTAAGGGCCTTGTAGGTAAGTAATAATATTTTATAACTGATATGGAACTTAATAGGTAGCCAGTGTAGAGACTGTAGAACTGGGGTAATATGATAATATTTTCTTGACCTGGTAAGTACTCTAGCCTCTGCGTTTTGGGCTACCTGTAGCTAGTTTACTGAAGGGCAACCAGCTAGCAGTGCATTACAGTGCATTACAGTAGTCCAGTCTAGAGGTCATGAATGCATGAACTAGCTTTTCTTCATCAGAAAAGATAACATGTTCCGTAGCTTGGTAATGTTTCTAAGATGGTAGAATGCTGTTTTTGTAATATGGGATATATGGTTTTCAAAAGACAAGTTGCTGTCTAATATGACATATATGATTTTATATATGCTCCCCGGGCGCCGCAGCATAAATGGCTGCCCACTGCTCCGGGTGTGTGCTCACAGTGTGTGTTCACTGCTCTGTGTGTGTGCATTTCGGATGGGTTAAATGCAGAGCACAAATTCTGAGTATGGGTCACCATACTTGGCTGAATGTCACTTCACTTCACTTCACTTCCTGGAACCTGTCGATGACAGTGTTGACTGTGTCGCCAAACAGGCCAGAGGATTGAAGCGGGGTGTCCAGGAGGCAGACCCTGTCTCTTTCAATTATCTCTGACAGGGTCAGCCACAAATGCCTCTCCGCGGCCACTAAGGCTGCCATAGACCACCCAATTGTCTCTTTAGTGGCGTGGAGGGAGAGATCAGCGGTCTTTCTAAGTTCTTGTACATCTTCAGACTTGATCCGCCTTTAGAGATGATGCTGAGCCGGGCGACAGATAGCCCGCGAGCATCTGTTCGACCCGTGACATCGCTCTATAACCCCGCTCTCCCAGCCCCATCACATTGCCATAGTATAGTGAATCGGGGCCAAAGAGGCGGGTCGAATATGGGTGGTTCCACGATCTCGATAACTCATCGTGGAGATTGTGAAAATACGGTAGGCTCAGACGTGGAGGTGGTTGCCTCAGCCGCAGAGAGCGTTCATCTAGCTTGCTTTTCTGCGGCTCAGAATGTTTTTCGGCAGGCCATTCAATTTTTTATTTATCTACTGCCCGTGTAACCACCTCCAGAAGCTCCTCATACTGGGGCGACAGGGGTGGCGAATCCCCAGCAACCGTCTCCACATCAACCTCCTCGGAGGAAGAGAGGTGAAAAGTTGATTCCTCACCCTGGGGGGAAGAAACCGGCGAGCGTGCTTCCGAACCCAGGGTTTGGGCGCCGGATCTGGCAGATGAGGAAGGAGATAAGGACTGGCCCGTCTCCATTCCCTCTGACAGGTCCACCTGCGAACCCCACGAGTGCAGCAGCCGCTCTGCCTCGGTAGAAGCGGGGCCAGCACCGCGGGGAACGATGGTGAAGGCTCACTCCTCGAAGAGAGCCCTCCGGGATCGAAGCGTCCACATTGGCAATCGCTCACAATGCGGACAGTCGGCCCCCTCGAGAGCCGACTCAGCATGCTTCGATCCCAGGCAAGCCACGCACAGACTGTGTGTATCCCCACTCGTAATGTAGCGAGGGCAGGGAGGAACACACAATCTGTAACGTGGCTTGGAATCGCCCTTTATATATTTGGTCTTTGCTTTGACTTTAGGCATATTGAGCTGTTTTAGCGATCTTTTTAATGGCTAACAACAATAAATAGGACCAATGGGACAGACTTTTGACCTGCACACACAGAGCGCTTGCTGACAGACGCGAAGCTGAAGCCAGCTGCACAGCAGGTGCTTTTATAGCTTCCTAGTCACTACGTCACCTCGCCCTTGACGTCACGCCCTTCCGTTGGACAGATTGCACACGATATTCAGAGTCGGTCTTGTCAGGGACATTCCCCAAAGCGCTCGACGCAGCTCGAGTTCCTGAAAAGGAACCCTATACTTCACTCCTGAATGAATCAGCAAATTGAACGAATAAAACTAATGAATAAATGACTTGATGACTTAATCATTAAGACATTACCACCTCCTACTGGCAGTTTTAGTTTATTATTTAGAGTATAATTTCATTAAAGAAATAATTTAATATTTTCATAGTCATAATAATAAAGTTAAGAAAATCAGTTATTAAAGTCACCCAACCAAAAATTTTAATTCTGTCATCATTTGCTCACATTGTCCAAAAGAGTAGGCTATATGTAATAATTTCATCAAACAAAACATATATGTATGTATGTATGAATTATGAGCAATTAAGATGACAGTTTACACAAATGATAATTATATCAGTGGTGACTGTCAGTTTATGTGCATATGGCAGAAATGTATGGAAAAAAATCAATTAAAGATGGAATCAAACAGATGATGAACACTATTAACAGCAATTATTAAATAGTGCAATAAAACTTATAGAAAATTTGGCAGTTCTGCATGTTGTTTCAGAGTTAGCATCATCTGTGGTCCTCTGAGGGGTTGGCATCATCTCTTCTCAGATGTTCTGGATCCAGACTGAAGCTTGTATAAATCCTAGTTTCCCGTGGCAAAACAAATAAACAAATAGAAACATAATTAGCATAGCTGCTGTTCCAACCAAGTAAAATTAATTAGTTTAACCCAAGCTAATGAATATTAATTTGCATTTTTTTAGAAATAACTTCAGTCCGAAATTAAAAGATGCATTATTTGAATGCATTGAGATGTGTTTTTTAATCTAGATTTAAACAGATAATGTGTCTCTGAACCCCGAACATTATCAGGAAGGCTATTCCAGAGTTTGGGAGCAAAATGCGAAAAAGCTCTACCTCCTTTAGTGGACTTTGCTATCCTAGGAACTACCAAAAGTCCAGCGTTTTGTGACCTTAGGGAGCGTGATGGATTGCAGCGTGGTAGACGACTAGTTAGATACGCAGGAGCTAAACTATTAAGGGCCTTGTAGGTAAGTAATAATATTTTATAACTGATATGGAACTTAATAGGTAGCCAGTGTAGAGACTGTAGAACTGGGGTAATATGATAATATTTTCTTGACCTGGTAAGTACTCTAGCCTCTGCGTTTTGGGCTACCTGTAGCTAGTTTACTGAAGGGCAACCAGCTAGCAGTGCATTACAGTGCATTACAGTAGTCCAGTCTAGAGGTCATGAATGCATGAACTAGCTTTTCTTCATCAGAAAAGATAACATGTTCCGTAGCTTGGTAATGTTTCTAAGATGGTAGAATGCTGTTTTTGTAATATGGGATATATGGTTTTCAAAAGACAAGTTGCTGTCTAATATGACATATATGATTTTTGAATATAGAGGAAGTACATCCTTCTAGTTGCAAATTGTAATCTATGAGATTCTGTGTACTGTATTATGCTCAAATAACTAATAGCTCTGTCTTATATTAATTTAATAGGAGAAACATATTGGTCATCCAATCTTTTACATTTTAACACACTCTGTTAGCTTAGATATCCTCTCCAGCCCCAGTGCCCAGCCC
Source organism: Carassius gibelio (assembly GCF_023724105.1). Classification (NCBI taxonomy): domain Eukaryota; kingdom Metazoa; phylum Chordata; class Actinopteri; order Cypriniformes; family Cyprinidae; genus Carassius; species Carassius gibelio. The sequence goes on along the minus strand of NC_068400.1, from coordinate 15,565,127 downwards.
ACCAACTGCCCATGGTGTGGAGCATCAGCCTGAGCCCTCCGACGATGGAGAGCCCATTACTGCCATGATCAATAAGCCAGTGCAATGCCGAGCGACCGAGTGGAGGATCACCCAAGATATGGAGCCCAACTCGTCAGACCAGGGGTGAGAGCCAGCTACAATGCCCACCTCAAGGGAGACTGCCGCGGATGGTGTGAGTGTGGAGGGAGGGTGACAATTCCCACCCTCCCTCCCACTCCAGCCTCCTCCACCGCTATCATCTGCCAGCCCCTCGGCTCACCCTCAGCCCACCATCTATGGGGTGCAAGCCCCGCGGGACTGCCATCCTCCAGTGTCGCTGTGGTCGGAGTCTCCATCACCTCCACATCCAGCCTCCGAGGCCCGGACACCACTTCGGCCTGTAGTCCCAGCAGCTCCACCTCCTGCTCCTAGCGACCACCTATGCCTCCTCCTGTTGTTGCCTACGGTGCGAGGATGCACCTTTCGGGAGGGGGGAGAAATGTCAGTATTGGATTAATAAAGACTCTTGATTATTCTCGGCTCTGTGCTCCTCCCAACAGTGTATAGTGTAACAGTTGCAGAGCTATTAATTTTTTTTTTTTTTTTTTTTTTTGTAAAATGAATAAAAAAAAACAATGGGTTGGAAGTTGCTTTTTTGTGTTTGTTTTTTTACTTATGTTTTAGTAATACAATACATTTATATTTAGAGACTATATGGACACATTGTGTTACATACAATTTATCCCTTAAATTTTCTTTACTTTAAAAGGTCTCAAAGTAAATAAACCTTCATAAAGCCGGCCGAGACCCTGTTCTGAATTGCATTCTACAGTACATCATGAAGTTAAAATGTGCACTATAAATCTGTGTTTTTATTAGTTTTTTTGCAAAGCGAAATGTCAGCTTGCACATTAAAACTACAATAACGATATTGTCATAGACAATACAGACCGCACACCCCTATAAGATCTATTAAATATAATGAAATGGGCATAAACTGTGGTCATGTGTCGCCAATTTCCCAGGCACAGCCTCAGGCATAGTGACAGGCACAATAACCAGCATGAACGGCCAATCCAAAAGTTTTACAGCAGCACAATATGAATTCCCTCATTTAAAGGGTGCTGTAATTGTGAAAATAGTTTCCAGGCGCTGTTTGTTGAAGAGATTGTGTGGGAAGTTTATATAAGCTCAAAGCACTGCAGTAGTGTATGATCCGTCTGTTTCCACACTGCGGCCTTGTCCTCCTGTGCTCATCTGAAAGCATTGCGGCAGCACACACAGAGGAGAAGATACCTCAAATTGAGAAGAGTAAAGGCGAGTACCAAGTTTTTAGGAGGAAAAGGAGATTGCAATGAGCTTTTTGGAAATAGTCTGGATAATTGCTCTCTCTTCAACAACAGGCCGTCTTTCAGAGTGAAACTCTTAAGAGACAAGCTCTCATTCGCCCTGACTGCTCAAGCACTGAAGAGCTTCTGTACTTTCAAACTTTGATTTCATTGCGGTTGTTCTGCCTGCATAGTCCTATTATTATTGCTCATACCTTATATTCAAAGACTTAAGCCCCAAGCATACTTCATTTTTGTATGTGTACGTTAGCTAACCCTTTAAAGCCTGCTTTATCATATTTGATTCTAACATGATCAAACCCGATGAACAACCTGTCACTACTACATGCACTCTGTCATTTGAATTAGCGTTTATAGGTTTTTTTTTTTTTTTTTTTTTTTTTTTTTAGCAAAGTAAAAGTCCTTGCCTTGACATGGTTGTTTTGCAGCTGCCCATCTACATGTGCTTGTCCAGAACTGGTTTGATTTCTAAACACTGCCATTTGAGTCACTATCTGCTGATGGAAATTGCATTTAATTCAACAGTGCAGTGCAAATGAAGGATTTATAGCATGTGTGTGTGTGTGTGTTTCATTAAGATGCCCTTCTCCAATATAAATAGAGGATTTTTTTTCTGCCCCCAAAAAATAAATATTTAATTAACATTAACAACTTACGTTCAGCTAATAAATATAGAAGTGACGTCTCTGGGCGAGATGCTGACAGCCTTCTGCCCTTAACTGGATTGCTAAACGTAGTTGTAGAGAACATGTGTTGAGTGATCATTAACCATCATTAACCACAGAAATGCATATATATATATATATATATATATATATATATATATATATATATATATATATATATATATATATATATATATATATATATATATATATATATATATATATATATATATTAGGGGTGTAACGATACGCGTATTCGTATTGAGCCGTTCGGTACGACGCTTTCGGTTCGGTACGCGGTACGCATTATGCATACCGAACGGTTCGTTGGACTAATTAATTATATTTGAAAAAAAAAAAGAGAAATATAATGATATGCGTTCAACAAGGTAGCCCAATAACCCAAACGACGTAACAGGCAACGCCCCTGACACTCCCGAAGAAGAAAAAAACACCAACTTATGTTTATGTTATGTTATGACTCAGTCAGGCGCTCGCTCACTCAGTACGCGCTGAAGGCTCGTTGCAAAATGGCCAATGCGTTTAACAGACTAGAAAAAGAAGATGACTCTCAAACATATTGTTTGAGATGCATGATTCCATCTATGAGCTGCTCGATCAGAGTGACATGAGAGCCCCTCCTTAGAACATTATTTGTAAATCCATGTTATGGTAAGTGTGCACGTGAAGTCTTTGCACACTTTCTGAAATCCACACTGTGGTAAGTTTGCACACTACACTAGTGCTCTGCATTCTTTCTAAAATCCTATATAGTGAGGGCTTCGCGCGGTTGCTTCATTGCTTTAAAAAAAAAAAAACACCAGCGTGAATACTTGAAACATGTCAACTCATTTACGCCGACATCACCTTATTGTGTCAGTATCTGGGAAAAGACGAAAAAAAGGAGAAACATGCACGCAACAAACTATGCCTGCAGCATTTAGACACCAGTATTATAGCTTACAGGGAATCCAAAGTGCACCCAAACACCAGACCTGTTGGTTATTTTAGGATCTTATATTTCTGGTCTGTTAAATGCATTAGACATTTTGCAATGAGCCTTCAGCGCGTGCTGAGTGAGCGAGCGCCTTAGGGGCCGTTCACATATCGCTCCTAAAAACGCGTGGAAAACGCTAAGCGCGTCTTTCTCCTCCTTTCCAAAGCGCTCGGGCAGAAGCGCTCATGAGGCGTCTGTCTTTGCTAAGCAACAATGACGTGCTCTCTCCATGAGACGCGGAAATTTCAGCGAAGGATAAATGGATTTGCAGCTCTAAAAATCGCTTGCAGTAGCTCTGCTACTAAATTTATTTCAAAATTGCAATCCATATACAACTATAATCAGCTGTTCCTTCATCTTGGCTGAGTTTTCAACGTTGTTATGGGAAAGGATGAAGCTGATTGGTTAGTTCTTGTCACATGACCCGCGGTGCGCTTGCGGCATTCTGAAAAGTTGAGATGTTTTTGCATTTTGCTGTATCTAAAACGTATCGAACCGAACCGAACCGAACCGTGACATCAGTGTATCGTATCGAACCGAACCGTGAATTTTGTGAACCGTTACACCCCTAATATATATATATATATATATATATATAGTCCCACCAAGATTTCAGGGGACATGTTTCAGGTTTTTGTGGTCTACGATGACTGAATTTGGTGTGTATCTATTTTTATTATAGATTATATAGAGAGTGTACATGCATTTGTGCTTTTGTTTTGAAAGATAAATTATATTTTATTTTAGCTGCCATTACACATAAATGGAATAGTTTTTTTGTTGTTGTTGCTGTTTTTTTTTTTTTTTTTTTCAAGTTGTGGAAACAATATGAAGATTAAATCCATACTGACAATATGTGGAATTCATGCAAGTGTTCAGCATCTGTCCAGAATGAATTCAGCAGGTCAGGTTGACTGCACACTGAAGTGCAGGTGGTTGCACTCTGAGTGTGAGATCAGATAGAAGTTGCGGACGCTTTTGTCATTCTCTGTGAGGAGTCAACAGATGCTGTGCTGAGAGTCTGGAGGGGCTCGTTGAGGGACCATCTGCGATTGTTTGTTCCTCAACATTAATGGTCTGTTTGCTGCTTCACGCAGTGAGTGTACAGCGATACATGTGCTGGATACTCCAGACACATCTATGAAAGCAAAAATACAAACCAGTAGAGTAGCTGACACTAAACGCTGCATGCATCAAATGCCAAAGTGCAATATTTCACGTCCTCTGAACTCATATAACCCTTTGTGTGAAAATCAAACCAAAATTGTAACTGTCATTCATTTATCTTCTTCCAATGTCCTGTATTACTGTAGGCGGAGGTGGGGGTATTCATTAAAATACTCCGATAACAAAGTATTTTAAAATACTTCAATAATGTATGGACACGAACACGGTTAAAACGTGTTAATGTTTTAGATATGAAAATGATATATGATAATGAAAACACAGGCCCTTTATTATTATTATTATTATTGTTGCTGTTTTTGTTATGAAACAAGTATATATTAGTACCATTATAACTACTACTAAATAAATAAAAATAAATTTTACTATTGGAATATCTCACACTAAGATAAAAATTTGTATTTAAGATAAATACCATAATTATTATGTCATTTCAAATCACAACTGTAAAATTACGATACTAATAATTTCTTACTTTATTAGTCTTCATTTCTTCATTTTCAAATGTTAAACTTTTATTTTGATTTTTTTTAAATGTGAAGTTGAACACAGTGGCGCTTCATTCTGAAACATTCAGAGCATTTCTTTTTTAAATAACTTTTCAGACTTTGTTATTTTGATAATTTCAGCTTTATTTTGATAAACAGTTAAGCCCTACTCTGCTCAAACTTTAAAATACAACAGTGAATTCGATGAGAATTGAAACATATCACATGAGTTTTGACCTGTAGCATTACTACCATATTCTAGAGTTGTACAATCGCTGTGATTTACAGCAATAAGAACAAGAGTTGCTGAATGACATGAAGCAAAACTCATCAGATAAAGCACAAATCAGCGTAAAACATTCAGCGCTCTCCCACAGGCCAAACTCTCTCATTATCTGCCTGTCAATTACAAGCGTAACACTAGTGAGAGGCCGGGCGCAGAGTTCAGCCTCAAGGCGGAGATCAAATTAAGGATCAGTGGATATGTAAAACGCTTTAATGGAGACCCACTATTCTAACCCCAGCCCTTTAGTGTAGAGATCCAAAGGCTTAGCTGCCTCACAGCTGCATTTAAAGAATGAGGATAAATTAGTAAAATTAGCGGAGAGGTTGGGGCTTGTCAATGGTGCTTCAAATGCCGCACTTTCCTGAGCAACCCACTGTCAAGACCTGGAGACAAATCTGCATTTATTACAGAGTTAAATTTAGTATAATTAATCAGCCTTTCATGGTTTATTTGCCAGCATAAGGCAGTGCTTGACAACCGGTCTGTTTTAAAGAGTCGAATGCGAATTATGCATTGCAGCTGAACTGGCCATTGTGCATTGTTAAAGGCAGGCATATCTATCTTTGAGAAGGGAAAGAAAAAAAACGTGTTCCATACATAGTTCATGTCAAAGACGTGTCCAATGATACTCTGCATAAAGTTTTGGTGCATAACTGTAATTACTCATTTACTTACTCACTTGTCACTTACTGACAAGATCTCAAAAATTCTGAAAAAACAACAAAGTCAAAGAAGGTCAAAGAAAATACAACCATGGTTTTTTCCTAGTGCAATACCAAGAGCATGAAAAAGAGATGCAGTTAATTGAATTGAATGTGCACTTGTAGTGTACATCAAATCTTAAAAGCATATAAATAATAATAATAATAATAATAATAATAATAATAATAATAATAATAATAATTTACTTCCATGAATGCATTTTATATTAATGTCCAACTTTACTCTAAAGTAAGTTTTAAATCATTGTTTTATGATTAGTTGTCCTACTTTAAAGAAGTATACTTATTTTGATGTGTCTGATGTAAATAACATATGAAAACTTGTGTAAAGCACTTGATTACAATTTGAACTGTAGTGTGTCGTATAATAAAGAACACAGAGTTGGTCAGCATTTGACCAGCAGGAGGGCATCAGGTTCAGAAAGCATCCTTCTTTTGCGGAGGAAGTGTAATTTTAAACGTCCTCAAATCCTGAATTTCTCCAATGATGGCCGAGCCGTGTTTATCCCTCACTATGTTGTGGTATTGAACGAGAGAGCCATTGAAGGAAGCTTTCAGAACAGGAACCCTATTCACATTCATTCAGAGGACTGTATCAATGTTGCCCTTCATCTAACACAGGAACACATGATTTCTACACAAAAGCAGCCGTACAGTATGCGGTTTTTCTCATCTTGTCCACGTGAAGCTTTCATGTCGAGTGAGTCAGTTCGAAGAGAGGTGAACTTGAACAATATTTCTGAAATTATCATAAAGCAAATACTTTCATTTGTCTGGAAGAAGAAAGGGAAGTGCAAACTCCCCGTCAGATCTGAAGCACAATTTCAGTGTGGAAAGGTGCATCAGATCTGAGTGATTTATCAGATTTAAGTCGTTAGACTCAATGTTGGTTATCGTCATATAAAAACACATTTGAGGAGCATCTGGGTGATCCCTCTGGGCTCACACACACTTACAGTGGAGTAATGGCTTCTCTGGTCTCCTGATACATCATTAAATATTGTAAAAATGAGCCTTCACTATTTAAAATGCAGGCTGCAAATCTCTTTAATAATGCTCAGTATGGCCCTAACGAGCTGCAGGAGACAATGAAGCGATCGCTTTAGCGCAGGGGCAGCACAAATCCTCCTCCATTTGGTCACACGCCAGCTGAGATGTAATGTGTTATTAATGCGCCGTACTCTTTGGATCCAGGATTTTATGAGTGTAGTGTTAATAAATTGCAGATGTATTAGCAGCAATGTTGCGGTATGATGTGATGAACAGGACAGAGCACTTAAGCACTGGATAAGAAAGGTGAAGGAACATTCTGGCCTAGTTCACCATAAAATGTTAACTACCGTACCATACCATACCACTCTGTACTGCATTCTTGATCTTCTGAAGTCATGCATTAAGGCTGTGTGAAGACCAGTAGTTATACACTGTACATCTTCCTCTGTGTTATAGCTCTAAAATCTCATTTGTGGAGGAAATACAAAATAAATAAAAAAAACTCACCTTCAGGCCATCCAAGATGTAGATGAGATTGTTTCTTCATCACATTTGGAGATATGTAGCATTAGAAAAGCTGTGTGTTTAAGAAACAAATCTCTCATTAAGACTTCTTAACTACAAATGGGTACATACATACTCTATATTCTCCTGTTGTCATCTCACATCAAAATCCAGCTATTTTGGGCTGTTTTGACTTGTAAACGGAGCTTGATGTGTGCAGATTTCTCTCCTGATTCAGACAAGATGACACTTTCACTTGAGAAAGAAATATTAGAAATATAGCAACTGTTCAACGGATTTGTTTATTAACAAACACATAACTTTCTCCTCACAAGATGTTAATTGATGGGCTGGAGTGGTGTGGATGACTTTTGGATTATTGTTATGTTTTTATCAGCTGTTTAGACTCTCATTTTGACGGCACCCATTCACTGAAAAGGATCCACACGTGAGCAGCTGATGGAATACTATATTTCTCCACACATGGTTGTTGTAGAAGTAGAAATTATATAAAACATATGGTTAAGTGAGTGGAAATTAAGTTAAATTGCAAAAATGTTTTACAAGCACATACTATGATGACCGCGTAAAACTGATAAATAAGGGCAAGACAACAACAACACATGGCACAGCAATTCGTAAAGTATAGTCTACAAGGAGCAAACACCAAAGAGAGAAATAAGATCAGAAGTGATCATCGGCCTAGAGAAGTCTTTAGACACTTTATAGCTCAATAAAACATTCTGTTTACAAGAATTAAAAAATACAAGCTTCTCAATGCCTCCATAACATTTGCTCCATACATCTTAACTGTAAATGTCTTATTGTAAACACAATATAACTTAGAAATGAGACAAATGCAGTGTTTTCGGTGGTAATTGACAACATGTCACAGAATGTATTAAATACACTACACAGCATTTCTTTAAATACTGCAAGAAGACATAAAGGGATAGCATTTGTCTGTGTCAAAAGAAATGTCAGTGTAACGGATTTGGTTCTTTTAATCAGACACACTATATGCCATTTATGCCGATCCTGCGTGCAACTTTATTAAAAACTCACCGGAATTGATTTCCAAAGGAATGATGAAAAATACATCTGTTTTTGTCAGCGGTTTATCAACATTTGATCAGATCAGAACAGTTTTTCTGAGCCAACAAGTTTACTGAACAAGTTGCATCAGGTCTGAGTCAGTGATCTAACAAATTAAAGATCTGAAAGATAAATAGTAATGTTTTATCTTGTTACATCCAGTAGGTGCACAGTCAAGGCCAAATAGGTAAGTGAGATCTGCTCAGGAGGGTCACTGTTTGTTTGAATTTCTTTCATTATCATCACATTATAATTCATTAGTATGCATAGGTATTTGTAGGAAAACTACATACTGACAGCATTAAAGCATAAACATGACATTTATATATCTAGTTGCATTAATATATCTAGTTGCATTACATTGCACACACACTTTCTTCTTTGTCCCCTTTGTAAAGTCATAGAAAAGTGCGTGTGTGCGTGCGTGCGTGCATGTGTGTGTGTGTGTGTTTCTTTAGCTACTGGAGCAAATATGTATGAATCATACCAGTCAATGCAATTGTTCAGGTTTGTTGCATTCTATATTATCCTTCCTTTTAGTCAGCGATGGACCCGGTCTATAGGGAACAGAGTCACAGATACACGCTCCATTTCTCTTGACCTCTCACATTTAAGCCAAAAAATGTTACTCTCGAAACGCCCCCGTGTCTGATGAAGAAGTGCTTAAACTAAACCAGCCAAGCCAAAACCCTCTATCCGCTCATACAAACACATACAGGAAAAGGGTTTTAGATTTTTGTAAATACATTAATATTGTAGGTATCAGGTATCTTTATGGTGTTTTAAATGTATGTACACTTCATCCAGATTATTTGATTTGCTGCTGTTTTCCCCTCATTTTATTCTTGTTCTCAGTTATTTTAGGAAAAGGAAAAACTCTTCTCTTTACCAGTGAATTAGAAAAACTGTTGATTGCTGCGCTAACAATGTGTTAAATGTGTTTTGTGAATACGAGATGAACAATAAAAGGTTTTAGCACTAAAACTGAACCCGGTTGAGATTTAAGTTCTCTATCTTTTGCATGGCTGAGCTGTGAAGTCATTAGCTCTTCTCCAGACTGACATTCATTTATTGTGCTTATAGTTGGCAGCCCACATTTGGGAGATCCAGCATGAATAATGACATCAGCGTCAAATATTTCCCTTCTAATGATCTTGGCTATTATTGTGAGTCATTGCTACTTTTTACACTGTTCTTCTGGTTATTTAAATGTGCTTGTACTGTTTTTATTATCATTACATATTTTCATAGGGTTATTGATGCTGCCATTGAGTTTCACTAGAAAAGAGAGAAAAGAAATGAAACGCTGAAACATAAGAATCAAAGATTCAGAGAAATCTCTCTCAGTACTGCAGCAGCAGATGTGAGTGCAAAAAAAATATTTGCAAAATATGTCATCTGGCTGCCTTCTCCAATCATTTTAATGGTTTCTCAGCAGAAGACAAGCGGACTTACACTAATAAGCAAGCCTTTAGCAGTGGGGTGAGGTTTCCTGACCTGTACTCACTGTCAGGTCTGTGGGTCAAGGACACAACTGAAAGAATTACAGTGGACGGACATCTTTGAAAACCCAGTGGAAAAAACCTTTGTCTGAATGTTGGATCTATATATTTTGGATGATTTTTCTGTACTATTGACTGGCATAATGCCTAGCCAGCAGAAACGTGGGCTAATATAAACAAGTCAAACAACGACTACTGGTAAATTGTATTTGCATGTATGGGTTAGTATTTATTAATTATATAAACTAAATATAGTTTATCATTTGTTTTTGTAGCTATATAATGATTATAGCATACAAATAGAATAACAGGATCCACTTCACAATTCATGCAGCAGAAATGCAATACACGTGCCAGCCAACACGCATTTGTAAGGGAAACAGGTCAATTTAGCTCAAAGGGAATCATTTAAGATTTTAAAGGGAATTTGAACAGAATCACTGTTTCACGGCTGTTCACGGAGACGCGCCTGCGGTTCAGTGAACGAGCCGTTTAACATCAAATCTGCGCTGGATACTAATATCCAAACTATAGTGAAACACTATCAATTAGCACAGTAACAAGATCGGCAGTTTAAGACATTAACTTGTAAGCACAAAACACAAGATACTTCTCTTTTCAATATGAATAAGGCTTTATTGGATAAATCTAAGACATATAAACTAATCTAACACATAAACGCACGCACACATACATTCACACAAGTTGCAGGGAGGTCGAAAGTTAAGGAAAGATGAGTTTAAGAGAATGGAAATATGGAATCCCAAGTTAACAGCAATACGTTAAATTGCATAAACATGAACAACCATCAATCACGTAATTAGCGCTCGCATTGAGTTCCTCAATGAGGTTAAAATTATATTAGATACACCAGTAAAGGTCACAGTCTGGAGGTAAAGTTACTTGCATCTCCTGTGAAGGAGCCTCGGTGAAAGGGCTATCCCGAGGTCGTTGATTGGCTGGAAGTTCAGTCTCTGAAGTGACGTCTTGGGAAGCCCGTGGTTGTTGGGCGTTGGCTGAAAGTGCAGAGTCGTGTTCGCTGGTTGAAGTTGAATGGACGTTACAAAACTTAACTCAGAATACGAAACTCTCAAACGGAAAAGAAAAGAAATAAAGTTTGACGAGACTAGGTTGTGTTCCTTCTCATTGTGGCATAAGTAGCAGCAGGCAGGCACGCTGGAACCGCGCTCAAAGAACCATGATGACTAACCACATGGCTAGATGCTACAAGCTAAAGCTAGGTAGCAAAGCTACAAGCTAAGAGCAGGCATGACTGATAGCACGAGCAAGGCTGGAACTAAAAGCCGACATGGCTAATAGCAGCAGCTAGACTAGAACTAAAAGCCGACATGGCTAATAGCAGCAGCTAGACTAGAACTAAAAGCCGACTAAAAGCAAAAATTTCATGGGATCCAAAGTATTTAAAACTTCCTTGTTGGCCACCCCTCAAATGTTGCCTTGACCAATCAGATATGTTCTTGGGGTGGGTATCATAAATCATTTGTTTATCTTACCAAGCATGTGGTTCTTGCCTCACAGGGTCTAATTTTGGACATGATTCCTATAACATGATTATGATATATTTTACAAATAAATGATTGTCAGGACAATATCAAGCAAGAAAATGCGATTATTTCAATACTAGACATGACTAGGTATCCTATAGTTATCAAAAGACATACACAATAAGTGATTATACATGATAGTCAAATGTGTGGGTTACACGTAAATGAATATGGAGTTAATCAATGGAATGATTCATTCATAAGTCTTTTTTGAGTTCATTCTGGTCCATATATAATGTATAAAAAGGGTTTCTTTGCCATTCTCTGGCAAAGGACTTTTCTGTGAAGACAAAGGTTTAAAGCCCTTCCCCCTTAGGAATTTCAGTCTGGTTTCACTGGCTGGGGGGGGAAGTCAATGCAAGTATTTAACTTGATCTCCTGGGTTTACATGTGATGTCCAGCGTTGCACTCCAATCACGAACAATAAATTTGACAATCTCTTCTTCGAATTAAAATTGTCAATAATTGTTCTATTGGTGTTAATGTTGAAAGCTGTCGTGTGAACAAGTTGGTTGGTTGGTTATCTTGCTTGGTTCTTGTGGCACTAGAACTGATTTATGTCTTCCTGAGGAATTCAGCTCATGTTTCAATGCACACAGCTCTGATAGACTCTTTGATTTGTCTGATTTGACTCATTTCTGCTACACATTATAATCCAAAAACCTTAAGCGACTCACAATCGTTCTGTCGATGGGCTGTTAAAATACTGCCATTGCACATTAAATCATCCCAGTTGCCATTGCAATTACAACTGCTGCAGTACACAGATGAAAATGAAAGAAAACAGCAGTATATAAGGGTGAGAACTACTGAAAAGCATTAAACAGATAGTTCTATCCAGACAGACCCCCTTGTAGTTTTGAGCACTGATCTCTAATCATTGGCAAGGGGATAAGTGATGCTGACAGGCCACTGCTCTGTTTGTCTCAGTATCGGTTAGGTGACACACTGATTAGCAAGAGGATATGTGAAATTAACATTTTTAAATTGACAGTCCAGAAGAAGCTGTCAGAGAGGATGTGGGAATGAGAAGAAATCAGAAGAGCAGAAGGTGGCCATCTCAGAGAGGAGGAGAGGTCACACTGTTAGCACAACTGTCACTGCCGTCTCATTACACAAAGCCAAACCACTGCAAAACAAGCTGATGCTACTGAATATTCACCACCATTGGCCAGGTTTCCAAAATTCTGCAAAACCAGCCCAAGTATTAGTACTGATATTTATCTATCTATCTATCTATCTATCTATCTATCTATCTATCTATCTATCTATCTATCTATCTATCTATCTATATATGACGGGTGGAAAGATGCATGTATACATGTACACGATACAGACATCTGGATTCGGTGCATGAGGCCTTACAACCTTACAACGAATAAATGCAATTCACCCCCAGTCCAGAAGGGTGCGCCTGCAGCAATACAATGTTCGATAACCTGCATAAAAGGTTAGCTTGTGAGATGAGGTGTGTTCGATTTGAATTAGCACAGTGTTTGCTGATCATTGTATGACATCTAAATACAGTGAGAGTGATTCGAAAGCATGGAGAGCCATCTGCTATCTGTAGCTTTCGCAATGCTTTGATGTCATGCAATGATCGGTCTGTGCAGTGCTGCTTTAAGTCGAACCAAGATAGGGACTTTAAAATACTTTTATAGTTTCACTCCAGTCTATGAGCTTGCATTTTCTCTCTTTCTCCGCCCAGGCAGGGCCTTCTCTGCTGGCCCTATAAAAAATAAAATTGTGTGAACTTTTATTATTATTATTATTATTATTATTATTATTATTATTATTATTATTATTATTATTATTTAGGTATCATGTTCTTTTGTGTAATGTCCACAAAATGGCCTATGATTAGTTTTGTTTAGGTTAAACTGGAATATCCTACTTAAAATAGTCTGCAGCCAGAACTACAGAACTAATTTTCAACGTTTGAGACGTTGCATCTGTAATGAACATTGGTGACAGAATCATCAGCCAATCAAATTTTAACGTTCAATAACAGCACATCATCTGGGTCCAGCAACGTGCCCAGTGCTACCCCCAGCCAGGGTTGTCAGGTTTCTTCAACAAAACCCGCCCAATCGCATTTCGAGGGGTCCCCCGTTAAAAACAGTGTTAAAGTATCCAGATTTGGCAACACTGCACCCCAGCATTTAGTTAGGAATTTCCAAGGTATGAAAGTGAAATAAAACTAAAATAAAATGACAGCCGCAGACCTTGTTGCCGATCTACAAAATGCCTTTTTCAAGGCGCTCTTTTGCAGACAAAAGAGGAATAACTGAGAAAGGATAAAGTACTCAAACTGAATTTGCTAACAAATTGTGCGCCATTTCAAAGATTGCAACTATGAGTGCCATGGGTGGCAAACAGTTAGCACCGAGTTATTTGGCCATATTTGCTTTTTAATACGAGTAAAGGTACATAGAATGACAGATGCACAGACTTTATTTACAAGTGACAGGCGAGTGCTTTATTATTTGATGAGTACTGAATCACGTACGTTGTATAATACTTTGGTTAGGTGTGTGGATGTCCAGCATTTATACAGTTTTGCTGCTGCTGCTTCTTCTTCTTCTTGGTTTTATGGCAAGTTGCAATCTCAATTTTTCTGTTGTATGTGCGTCAACATTTTAGAGTTACATGAATGTTCATAGTAATCCATGTATTGGTCGATTACTTTTACTGATCCATGTAGCAAAATTTACTCCCACTTTTTTTCTTCCTCTGCATTTAACCCACACGAATCTAGCCTACTGTTGAAATCGTTGATCAGCTGTTGTTGGGAGCCTGCGTGAGGCATAATATGCAAATTAAATGCAAATGGCTGCGTTAGCTGTTACAGAGACGTGTAAGATAGATGTGTAAGGGTATTTTAAGTTGCTTACTGAAGGCCCTGACTGAAACCCCATGGTACGCTACTGAGTGTTACCCACTATTGTTTTAAAAAATCCTGCATTTTGAATCCTGTTTTCAAAAGTGTGGTTTCTGCCCCCCAAAATGCATAAAGTATTCTGGTTGTAGTTCAAAACAGCATTGTGTAAACAGCCTCTTAGACAATGAAAGGTTGTTGTTATTTAAAATCTCCCCCCAGGGACACCATAAGAGATCATGTACCAGGACATGCTTTTCAAACATCTCTGAGAGTTTAGCCTTAAATGTGTTCAGAAACTCAACCACACAGCAGCTAAACAATAGGCATCTCCGTTCCAGCACAGAATGAATGTTAATGTCCATGTGCCATGAAGAGACCTGAAGACGCTACGCCCACAGAACAGCCTCATGGGAAAGTAAAGGCCAGAGCCAATCAGACGGCTTCTCCATCTTTATCTTCCTGGACTTCTGCGATTCAGACACAGCAAACACGCCAAAATACTGAGCATGCAATATCTAATGCAGAAATGGAAGAAAGGCATAATAAGGGAGAATGAATGGGCTGCTCGTCTGGCAGTGGCGCCGCTGGCCGTCACGTGCCTCTTGATTAATGTCTTGTGTTGGTCGCTCCTGAAAGGCCAGTAAAATATGAGGGCATATGTCAAGCTTCAGCTGGGCTTCTGGCATGTGTTCAGATCCACTGTTATCGGCATGGTTCTTCGGTGGCCTGCTGGGCAGTCCGGAGGGAGGATCTCTTTCTACACGGCTATAATCCCTTCATTTGGTGCTGAGCATTGCTTACAGGAAGACGGTGGAGTCAGAAGACGGTGCATGTGAAGGTGAAGTTATTGGTGCACTGTATGATTACTGAAAATAAGATTAATATGGCATTTATTTATTAAGTTATTTATAAATTTACTTATTTATATTTTCATGTGAACTTTTTTGCAAAGTTTGAGGTCAGATTTTATTTTTTATTTTATTTTTCTATTCATCAAGGATGCTGGATTAAACTGATTAAAAAGTGGAAAAAATGTATAATGCTACAAAAACAAATCTATTTAAAATAAATGCTGGTCTTTTAAACTTTAATTTCAATAAAGAATCCTGAAACATACAATGCAAAGGTTTCAACATTGATAATAATCAGACATGTTTCTTGTTCAGCAAATCAGCATATTATAATGAAGACTGGAGTAATGATTATACAATTTCAGCTTTCATCAGAGCAATAAATTACATTTTAACAAATTCACATAGAAAATATTTCATATTGTTATGGTATTTTTGATCAAGTAAATGCAGCCATGGTGAGCAGATGAGACATTATATATATATATATATATATATATATATATATATATATATATATATATATATATATATATATATATTGTTGTTGTTGTTTTTACTTAGACCCCAATCTTGTAATGTAATGTTTTATCTTATTGCATCATTTTTCAGAGACTAACCATGAGCAGAAATACTTTATTACATACTGTTTGTTTTTTGTTGTTGTGTCTTTTTTTCTTTTGTGCATTTTTTTTTTCTTTTGTTGATGATGAGAAAGCAAGCTTTGTTGTGTCGACATCACAAGAATATGTTGCTGTGATCATGAGAAACTAAGAGGCCTTTTTCGGGCCTGTGTTGTAATAATCTGATGTGTTTATGATGTGTATTGTTTTACAGAACATTGTATCTCTGAAGCATTGATTTTGATTGGTGAAAAAGTATGTTACTATGGTGATTTTAAAAATACACAACACCCTTGCTGGTAGAAACAGATGGCCTGTGGCGTTCGTTAGAGGAAGGTGTTGTAGCAAGAAACCATATTGGACTACTTTGATTTATCAAGACCTTAATGAAACAAAGCTTTTTGGCATGTTGTCTTTCTCAGCTGCCCAATATTGCTGTGGTAAGAATAAACACGTAAACAACATTTTGACAGACACTTTTTCATCATCCTTTCTGTTTTTCTCATGGGTACTGCTTTGATCCAAATCAATCTGGCCTTTTGTTGTTCCTCAGGCGGATTTTCTTTCGGCCTGTAGACATGTCAGGATAATATTTCATATTAGATTTTAATTGGACTACCATTTTGTAATGTAGACGTGCATAATTAAGTACAGCAAGGAATTCCTGATGCCCTCTTATTTCCCTTTTTTGTTCATCTTTCCTATTCCAAATCTCACACAGCTCTCATGAAATATAAATAAATGCATAAAGTATCTTTTCAGCTTCATGGGAACGCTGGGCCGGCGACAGTCTGAGCTTCCCTCATCGTTCTCCTGTTTATATTTCACATCTTTGTTAATGACCTGTAATTTCAAAGTTGACTTTTCACTTGGCTCCTTTCTGCTGACTCTTCAGTCGCCTCAAGGATACTCTGACTTCAATTAAAGAGTTAATAGTCAGTGCTGATAACATTCATTTGTCATTCTTTGTTCTTAACCACTGGCTACTGTATCATATTTTATATGCAATTTTCTAAGGCCTCTAAATGACCAAACTTTGCTGGGCACTACACTTACTGGGCTGAAGCAGCTTGGCTTTCATTGACTGTCCATGGATCATTTTTTTGAAAAATCTGTGAGTCTCAAATATAAGCATACGGCTTTTAAGGGACATTATCATACATGAGACACACACACACACACACACACACACACAGCCCAGTATGTGTTCATCTAGAAATATTACTAAAGTTATACTTATGTTTACTGTAAACCAGTATATGTTTGACAGCAAAAAGACATGAGGCATGAAGGTGGACATTTGTACAACTATATTAAAAGACTTAGATAAACTATCAATCAGACAACAGAAGACATGGAGTCGACTGCGCGCAAAAGGGTTTAGCAGCAAAGTCTATATATAGTCTAAGGGTTCAATAAATGTTTTTCTGACTATTGTTCAATGTGTCAGACATTATGGGGTTAAACTGACAGCTGCTTCTTACTATATCTGTCAAAAGACATCATTTCACCTAGCTCAATCTATAAACACTAGAAAATGTGTCCTTCAAGACAGTATTTTCCTAAAAACATGTAATAAGTCTGTTGTGATGGGACACAGAAAATTGGGGGGAAACAGAGAGCAAGAAAAAAAACAATATAATCATGCATAATGGTGGAGGTGGTGAGATGCTGTAGGGTCCCTGAGGTAATCTGGTTCATCATCCACAAACTAACACTACTGATAAATCAGGAAGATGTGGATTTGTACTCCAAAAATTCATTTTTACCTAATTTGCATAATTCATTAAGTAAATCAAGTGCTAAAACAACACAGAGAGCCTGTGCAAATGGAGCCGAAGTCTAAGATACAATATTTCATGTTTGGTCTGAGACAAACTAAAGGTTGCAAGTTACTGAAAAAGAACAACAGGAAAGAACAAGCCCAATTTGATTTCAGAAACTGTGCCGTTTAAATGTGCCCAGTCTGATTTACATATTAGTTTAAATGTGCATTACATGTATTCAAAACAAACTTGGCACTGCATTCAGAACTAGAGAAAGACATTGTGATAATGTCACCAGAGCAACTTTGAGTATAATTGGCAGAAGGGCTTTTTAGCACACATTTACAGTAGTAAATATTCAGTGTTTGTCACAAGTTCATAAGACATGAGGCATAACTAAACAAATGCATAAAACATATGTAAATATGCACATCACAGCACTTCACATGAGTTCAAGTAATCTGAGAAAAAAAAAAAAAAAAAAAAAAAAAAGCAGGTTCTAGTGTTTACAATTTTTTCTTCTGTTGGCAGGATTTTTACAGAACTCCCTCCAATTGAAGAAATTGAGATTACAGTTGAATTGAGCTCATTCTAATCAACTGAGGTGTTTACACGAAAGCTCCTCAGTCCGATTGTGCCATCAATATGATTAAAACGGATTATTGGGGTTCATGTACTGTAACGTTGCTATTGATGGGTCATAGTTTGTCTGGTTAAAACATGGGCTGTTAAAATCGCAGCTACGCTTAGCTGAATAACATTTTTTTTTTCGAAATATACTGCAAATATATCATTGCAATAAATGTTTGACAAGTGATTTTTTTAAAGTCTATTAATGTAAATGTGTAACATTCTTATATCCGTGCTCTCTGTTGCGTCCCAGCTCTGGATCATCAGTAAACAGTTTGAGACTGTGTTTGTGGTGGCATAAGCCAATCCGTGCTGACAGATCATTAGTCACATGACATTTATGGCTAAAAATGTCCTGTGTTTCCATAAGCAAAGATTTAAAATTGGAAGACAGAGAAAACTCCAAGTATAACAGAACTGCTTTACCAGCAAAGAAAAAAATTGTATTTTATCATTTAGTTTACAGCCCTCAAAGAAATAATGAAAAGACTGAAAGGTAGTTAATATGTGAAATTTCTTGAATGTCATGTAACATTCAAGTGGAAATAAAAGGTCACCTGCGTCCACCATGTTAAAACTCATGCTCGAGCACATCTGCTCCAAACTTTGCGTGACAAAAAGTGAAAATGCTCTGGTGTGTGGGTGTGTTTGTGCCCAATGAACCTGTTCACAATGAAATGCCTTGAGGTTTATCAATCTTTTACCTCTTCTCTGGAATCTTTACTGAATCTTCTTTTACACGGATAAAGAGCTTGTGAAAACCAGCAGCCTTGAATAAGTTCATGTCATTTCCAGCAGAATATTAAACCATTTTCAATGTTCTTTCTTCTGTTAGAGAACGATTCTCAAAAGATGGGCCTTGGCATTTGCCTTGCTACTAGCCCAGTCCAATCAAATCCAGCAATTATGAGCAGTGGAGTGCTCGGTAAACACAGTACCATGCTCTGTGTGTCTTGCTTGCAGCATCAGATTCTGCCTGGAGACAGACACCTGCACCTTATAATCAAGCCGTCAAGAACAGCACAGTAAAAAAGCAAAGCAATGCAGCGCACGCACATTGGTGAGTTTGTAGAGCACCAGTACAGGAAAATGTTGTTCCAGCAGTGACCTCTCTGATGGATGTGAAGAGCACTCACAGTACAACATGACATGTATGCATCATGAAGAGTAGGCTAATACTTCCCACAAATAAACCTAGAAAACTGTGTAATTCTTTTTCAAACTTTGCTATGCTAAACTTCAGATACCAGTGAAATTTCACAATTCTCAACACCAATTTATTTACATTTACATTTATTCATTTAGCAGACACTTTTATTAAATGTTTTAAGTGACTTACAAATGACCATATATATATATATATATATATATATATATATATATATATATATATATATATATATATATATATATATATGAATAAAGTAATCACACACTGAATTCTAAATTAAATAAAGATTAACCCTTAAAGTTGCAAAAGTTGTTGATTTCCTCTTTTTTATTATTATTATCTTTTTGTTTTTTTAATCTTTGATTAACAGACACCACAGCAACTGGGTTATTAGGTTTTATGGCTGCTATCACTTTAAGAGCTGCTGTTGCTGAAAATGATGTGGATCTTACACGCATCTCTTTACCTGTTCTGACCCACTCCAGGTCTAAAAGTCGGGTTTGTTAGTCGAGGGATCTATTTTGAAAAAAAATTTATGTTTATGAGATAGGACAGATTTGATTTGCATTACCTAACCTGAGAATAAATAAAATAAGGTAGAAGGTTAAGCACCGTAAAACATATGAGCATGCAGTGTCATAGTTTCTTTTGCATTTTGATATGAAATGATACAGGCTAGCATACAGTGTGTGCCAGTGCATTTGTGTTTGCAATTGAAGAGCATGGTCTACGAGCACATTTCCGATTCCGTTCTCCTTTGACTCGTGCCTGACACTGAGGCGAAGCAGGAAAACTAGTCTGTGGTCATTCTGAAAAAAGAGACAGAAGCAGCAGTTGTAAGAGGAATGTCCAACCCTAGCCCCGCACATGCGTTAACTGCGAAAAATATTTTAATGCCGTTAAACAGAAAATATGAATCACCTGCATTAATATGGTCAATTTGACAGCACCAATATATACAGATAGATAGAGAGAGAGAGAGAGAGAGAGAGAGAGAGAGCTGTGAATAATATGGCATAATCTGGTACTGGTCATATTTGCATCAAATAAAAAGGAGCCAGCATTCTGACAAAGAACCTGGACGTGCTATGCCTTGTTTACAAGCAGATGAATGCACACAATGCCACGTGGTACTGTTGTAAATGCACAATGAAGACTGACACGGAAGAGAAGAAATTGTTGAATGAAGTTGTTATTTTTGTCTTCTTTGCTGACAAAAAATATTCTTGTAGCTTCGAACCACTGTCACAATCCAGAACTGTGGCAATATCTCCAAGACACTTGAAGAAACCTACCTATTATGATATATATTTAGTCAGATTATTCAAAAATGTATAACGGGACTTGATTTTCTTAATCTAGAAATGATTGGATCATACGACGTTCTGTAGTTTACTAACTGCTCATACCTTTCATGTGAAGTGATTATTTTGCAGCCAATACTTAATATCAGTTTCAAACTCATTCATTGTAATACCGTCTGTTATTTACTGGCACAGAAAGAAAAAAAATCTTAACAACCTAGAAATGTAGTTTGACTGCTACAATAAAATAAACAGCTTATTTAACATAGTCAATTATAGTTTTAAACTGGAAAAACGTCTCAGGTTACGAATGTAACCATGGTTCCCTTAGAGGGAACGAGACACTGCGTCCTCTGAAGGGACAGTATGGGGAACACCTCGTCGTGACCCGTGTCTGAGGCATACTTTGAAAAACGCCAACGTGTTGGCTGGCGACAGCCTCTGACGTCGCTACCTGCACGACTATAAATACGCGCCCGTAGGACCCGTCACTTATCTTCTTCGTGAAGCCTGCGTTCGAAGCATGGCAGGGAGCTAGAGGACGCAGTGTCTCGTTCCCTCTCAGGGAACCATGGTTACATTTGTAACATGAGACGTCTGTCAAGGGAACTTCGAACTGCGTCCTCTGAAGGGACACTATGGGGAACAGTATACCCACGCCGCCATGCTGAGGGGAGTGCAGGCCAGAATCATGGCAAACACTAAGTACCAACTCTACCATTTCACTGGGAGTCGCCCCTGGGACGGTTTGACGGCTGTCCATGACATTATCCCTTATGGCCGAAGGCCTAAGCTACATACCCAACTTACCTGTAGGGCCTCGGCCCAGGGTAGAGCTGAAGGCTTGGAATCACAAAAGATTAGGGCTGCAACTAACGATTATTTTCATAATCAATTAATCGGACGATTATTTTTCCGATTAATCGATTAATCGGATACAGTTTTTTTTTTATTCAGTTTGATTTTTTTGTTTATTATAAATAAATAAAACCCCAAATCAGGGTATTTATGTTTAAAAGTGTACTTTAAAAAGTGCAAAAGCCACACATTGAGTTTTACTAATATAATCTTAAATTTTTACATTTTAAAACTTAAAACACAAAAGTTTGTCCAGTTTTTAAACAATAAAACTTCTTTAAATATCCAAAATATAAATAAACAAAACAAAATATTGAGTTGTGCTGCTCATATAAACTTCACATTATGAAATTAGGACACAAAGATGTTTGTAATAATATATTAAGCAGCGTATTTTGTTGAAATATCAAAATTATAAATAATAAACAAACAAACGTTACTGTTTGATACAGAGGTAGAATGCAGAAGAAGAGGAGAACTATCACTGTTCAGTGTTGTTCATAAGAACATGTTTCTTATTTACTCTTCCAAAACTTTGAATTGGAATGCAAAAATGTCAGCATGTCCACAGGCTGAGGCTGGCTCTCTTTTTGGAAGCTATGTTACCTGCAGCGGAAAACAGACGCTCAGATGGTGTTGAGGAGCTTGGGATACACAAGTAGGATTTAGCTAATTTTGCCAAAGTGGGATATTTATCTTTATTATCTCTCCACCAATCCAAAGGATTTTCTTCCTTGGCTAGGGGCCTCTCACCAAAGTAAGCCAGGACTTCATTTCTTATTTGAGTGTTGAGGTCCTCCTCAGCTTTCTCCTCTCTGCTCTCTTCATCACTGCTGCCTCCAGACTCAAGGAGTGAGTCAAGCAAAGATGTTGAAGGTTCAGCTGCAGTTCTTATGGTTGAGGTGGTAATTTGCTGTTGCACCATCTCCCTTCTTGCTGCAAGTGCTTTAGCTTGCACTTTAGCTTGAACTGTTATAATTTGCTCAGGTGACAGAAATTTCAGTCTTCTGAACCTTGGGTCCAGAGCAGAGGAGAGAACCACAGGATTATCTACCTGATCAAAGAGTGTTTCCTTCCATCTGTTTTGAAGCTGCTCAACTGCTGTGACTTGGAAGGACTTCACTGAAGCTGAATCGTAGGCAGCACCTTCAGTGGACTTCAAGAGCCCTTTCACAAGTGGAGGCAATGAAGAGACTGTTATATATTCCTGCCCACTCATAAAAACAGTGGCACATTCAAATGGCTTAAGAGCAGTGCAAAGCTCTTCAAGCAGACTCCACTGGTCTGGTTTCAAGTCAAGATAGCGTTTGTCTCTGTGAGTGAGGGATGGGTCAGATAGAGTTGCAGTTACAGGCCACCTCTGTTCAATCAGTCTGTTAATCATGTAGAATGTACTGTTCCATCTAGTACTTACATCCTGAACAAGCTTATGCTCAGGTGTGCCCATTTGTTTCTGTTTGTCTTTCAGCTTGCTGCAGGCTTGCTCACTTTTTTTGAAATGCTCCACAAGACATCTTGCAGCTCCAACAGCTTTTTGAATGCCTGTGTTCTTTAATGCAGCATTAATCACCAACTGCAAGGTATGGCAGCGGCCCCCCCAATGTTTGCACCATTGTCATGTACAATGGCACAAATTTTCTCAGAAGGGATTTCAAACTTGAATGTTGGTTGAGGTATGTCTGTCTTCGAGTGGCATGGTGGTAAGGCAGACAGATGTCATCTTCCAGTCATTCCCAATGTAATGGCATGTAATGCCAAGGTAAGCTTCAGTGGCAACACTTGTCCATATATCAGTAGTAGGGGTGTAACGGTTCACAAAATTCACGGTTCGGTTCGATACGATACACTGATGTCACGGTTCGGTTCGATACGTTTTAGATACAGCAAAATGTAAAAACATCTCAACTTTTCAGAATGCCGCAAGCGCACCGCGGGTCATGTGACAAGAACCAACCAATCAGCTTCATCCTTTCCCGTAACAACGTTGAGAGCTCAGCCAAGATGAAGGAACAGCTGATCATAGTTGTATATGGATTGCAATTTTGAAATAAATTCAGTAGCAGAGCTACTGCAAGCGATTTTTAGAGCTGCAAATCCATTTATCCTTCGCTGAAATTTCCGCGTCTCATGGAGAGAGCACGTCATTGTTGCTTAGCAAAGACAGACGCCTCAGGAGAAAGACGCGCTTAGCGTTTTCCATGCGTTTTTAGGCACGATATGTGAACGGCCCCTAAGGCGCTCGCTCACTCAGCACGCGCTGAAGGCTCGTTGCAAAATGTCTAATGCATTTAACAGACCAGAAATATAAGATCCTAAAATAACCAACAGGTCTGGTGTTTGGGTTGGATTCCCTGTAAGCTATAGTGTCTAAATGCTGCAGGGATAGTTTGCTGCGTGCATGTTTCTCCTTTTTTTCGTCTTTTCCCAGATAGTACTGACGCATATATCCCAGATATTCCCGCTGGTTTTTTTTTTTTTTTTTTTTTTTTTTTTTTTGTAATCCCGCTGGTGTACCCTGTCATGTTGCAGATGCGACATACCGTTGTTTATTTATCCACCACTCTCTTGCCATCACCATTATAGCTTAAAGGGAATCCAAAGTGCACCCAAACACCAGACCTGTTGGTTATTGGAGGATCTTCTCATTTCTAGTCTGTTAAACGCATTGGCTATTTTGCAACGAGCCTTCAGCGTGTACTGAGTGAGCGAGCGCCTGCTGAGTAGCCTAACATAAACATATAAGATGGTGTTTTTTTCTTCTTCGGGAGTGTCAGGGGCGTTGCCTGTTACGTTGTTTGGGTTATTGGGCTACCTTGTTGAACGCATATCATTATATTTCTTTCTCTCTCTTTTTTTTTTTTTTTCAAATATAATTAATTACTCCAACGAACCGTTCGGTATACATAATGCGTACCGCGTACCGAACCGAAAGCGTCGTACCGAACGGTTCAATACGAATACGCGTATCGTTACACCCCTAATCAGTAGTTAAAGCCATTCTACTGTTGGTGGTGTTTATAGCACTCTTAATTTTTTGGAATGCCTCCTGATACTTCCTCTCCATTATTTTGTGAAGTGGGTCCTTGAGGGAAGAATGTATCCTGGGTTGAGTGTGCCTACCATTTTTTTGAATCCTTCATCTTCCACCATTGACATTGGCCGCATGTCAGTTACCAACATATTAAGTATGACATCTGTTACAATGGCTGCTTGTTGAGGAGTGCATGGGGGATTTCTCCTCTGAACAAATTCAGTCATGGTGAGCTGTTTCTTTCTGAAATAAAAAAAAACAACATTTGAGTATGCAAGGAGAGACAATTTATGTGTAAATCAATATTTGCATTGTTTTTAATGATAATTACTGTTGGCAAGTTGACAACCATGATTAAGAAAAAAAAATCAAAATTATATACAACATATTATGTTTTAACAATTTTGGTAAAACAAATTTACACAGACATGATGTTCAGATGTAAAGATATAAACCAAAACATCTAAAATATATAATAAATTAAATTTTTATTTAAAATTAAATGAATTATAATTGAAATATATTGATCAATTAAATATAGAAAGAATGAAAACAAGCGTGTGAACGTAGTAGAGCCGCAGTAGATCGAAACTTTTTTTTAAACTTTTTATTACATGGCTTAGTTGAATTCCAAGTCTTGCCTTGGTTGAATTCCAATGTAGAATGTATATATTTATTGATAACAGACCACTCGCTGCGAAATATAACACATCGTTGCCATGAAAAACAGAGCGTTGCTATTGACGCAGGATTCTAACCGTAGAGACGAAACGGACTATTTTCTTTAGTGAAAGCAATACAATCGTTTTTAAATCAATAAACTCAGGACAGGAAAAATTATGCATTCGCTAAAAACCACTGACTACAGTGACTAAAAAAACAATCTTTTACTACTGCTGTTATTAACTGCCTTTATATTTAATTTGCCTTTAACCATTTAATTTAACCTATTTCTGCGGTAGCGCTATTATAATGCATCACTTATGTTGCGAGCGAACTGATTGCGCAACCTGATGCTCGAGACAAAATAGATCTAGTGTGACTGTCCCGAAGTTGGTCAACAAAGCTGTTTACACAGTAGCATTGAATTAAACCAGACTATACTATTTTCATATAATGAGAATATAGGCTACAGTTTTTGCTTACCGTGCTGATGTTTCACCTTCATCCGTGACAACGTGTTTCCTCTTCATGTGTTCGTGCATCACTGTGGTACTTCCATGCCACACAAGCTCAGCTTTGCATAACTTGCAGATTACAGTCTTATTTGCTGCATTTAATGTAAAATGCTCCCATGCCTTAGATGACTTGGGTCGCACACTTTTTTCTGCCGCCGATTGATCTGTCATTTCTCTCCGATTAACATTACTCTCTGCCATTTCGCATGTGACTGTTGTCATGAAAGTGACGTCATCAGTACCGCTTCCCGTGACGTGAGCAGACCAACTAATCGACAATGACATTCGTTGACAACGATTTTCATAATCGATTATTATCGATTTTATCGATTAGTTGTTGCAGCCCTACAAAAGATTCCTTTAAAGGGATATGGCTAAGAACCTAGCACTGTTTATTACCAAGTCTTGCCTGTCACAAAGGAGGGGCTCTCGTGGCACTCTGATAGAGCAGCTCGTAAATGGAATGGCCCGGGAGCAGAGCAATTGGAGGACGGAATGTACAGATGAAGCCTCGGCCATGCCTGTACCATGGCGTCCAGCCCCAATGGAGCTGGATGAGTCAGAGGAAGCCAGAGGGGATAGTGCGATGCTCTCTCGAGCCGCAAAACCGATCCACCCAAATCTGGCCAACCTTTCCAACTCTGCTTCAACACCTTGGTGCGAAGGCGCCATTCCCGAGGCTCAGCCCCTGCCTCAGCTGGATGCCTGCTCTCACAGTGCATCTCAAAACAGTATGTAGTACTGGAGCACTAGAATTCAGTCTCCCGCTGAGAGGAGGAGTCCGAGCTCCGAGCAGCATGCTCATAGGCGACCCTTTCAGAAAAGGGGAGCGCTGCTAACTACCACGAGAATTGCCCACACAGCCCCCCATGTTGAGGGGCAGTGCTTGAGGTGTATAACAAATACACACTGGTTGAATGAAGTCCTAGGAACCTCGGGGCTAATCATCTTAAGAAAGGGAATGAAGCGGAGCGCGTAACCCTTACCGTACAGGATTCAAGAAAGTGTGAGGAGCCTTGCGTGCACACTTACCCCTTATGTGGATTTCAGACAGTGCGCAAAGCATTAACGTGCACACTGACCACCATGTGGTTTTGAGAAAGTACACAGGCTTAGCGTGTGTCATGAAAGGTTACCTGACAACCACAGTATGTGGGAGCTCACCTTCAGAGAGACCTATGAAGCCTACTATCTGATAACCACAGTATGTGGGAGTTCACCTACAGAGAGGCCTAAAGAGGCCTGCTACCTGTTACCAGATAACCACCTCAGTGGAAAGTAATATGGAACTCGACTCCAGGGAAGCCTGGTGAGGCCTGATGAAGCCTACTACCTGATAACCACAAAATGTGGGAGTCCACACAGCCCCTCATGTTGAGGGAAGCGATGCTTGGGGTGTATAACAAATACACACTGGTTGAATGAAGCCCATGGATCCCAGGGCTAATCATCTTCAGAAAGGGAACGAAGCAGAGCGCGCAGATGCACCCTTCAAACAAAACAGTCAATGAAGACGAAGAAGATAAGTGACAGGTCTTACGGGCACATATTTATAGTCGCGTCGGTAGCGACGTCATAGGCTGTCGCCGGCCAACACGTTGGCGTTTTTCAAAGTATGCTTCAGACACGGGTCACGACGAGGTGTTCCCCATAGTGTCCCTTCAGAGGACGCAGTTCGAAGTTCCCTTGACAGGGAGTCATGAAATGCCATGTTTCAGATTTTTATATTTGGTTGCTCGAGGTCAGTAGGTATGTAATGTTTATTTTATTTTACTTTTCATAAAAAAAGTTACAATATCTCTGAAAACATTTATATTCCATACTAATTTTCACTATTTGTGAAAAACACTAAATTTGAAGGGGCGTGTCCTCTTGCAGAAACAGAAGTAAACACCCACTGCTGTGATTGGCTGACTCTATCTATCTGTAGCCACACCCTCTTTTACAGCTTCTCATGTGTTTTGATACTCGAGATGGTAAACGCTGTGATAGAGCCATATATGCTTGAACTCGAGGAAGTAGAAAGCTAAACAATACAACCACAATAACAATAAACTAATCGAACTCCTTGTAGTGTGAATGATTAGTGATGGCTTGCCCAAACTGAATGTTTATGCTCATAGATTTCACCATGCTGCCCCTGGACGACCTCCTCCAGCCATTCATATGAGATAACAGTCGGGAAATGATGCAATATGTCTTAAATAGCTGTCCCATTACAGTCAAGTTGCCAGACATGTACTGTCTGTATCCATTGCCGTCCACTGGGACATGGATGATAGCTGCGTTTCATGGACGTAATTGCTCTAAATCTGATTTGACTAAAAGGCTTCATCGTTCAGATGCTCTTTTGGGCTGCTTCTGGCGGCGTGTGTTACAGAACGAGGCCACGCTTCCATTAATCTACAGCTCAGTTTGCAAGTCCTCCTCTTGTTCCTCTTCAGATCTCCTGGTGTGATGCTCTCTGGAGAGCAACTGGACATTCAATCTGCTTGCTAATGTTGTGTATGTTTGTACTTGACTGACTCATTCTGACTTATTCCTTTTAAGAGAATGCTATGTGTACAGTACAGGTCAAATGTTTGGAACAATTAAGATTTATTTATGTTTTTGAAAAAAGTATCTTCTGCTCACAAAGACTGCATTTATTTGTTTAGAAATACAGTGAAATTTACATTAATTCAGTAGTAAAATGTAATTTATTCCTGTGATCAACTAAACTTTTTTAAAATAATTAATTTTTATTTATCAAGTATGGATTTAGTTTGGATTCAAATAAATACTGTAAAAGTTCTGTTGAGCTTTCTTTTCATCATGGAATCCTTTTTTTTAAGTAACATTAATTATAAGAACCATAATAAATACTGAGCACCAATAATAATTGTGTAACAAATTAGAGTGATTTTTTAAGGACCATGTAACATTCAAGACTTGAGCAGCGATGCTGGAAATTCATCTTTGATGATTTGATCACAGCAATAAACGACATTTTACAATTTATTGACATAGAAAATAATTAATTTAAATATTTCAAAACGTTATTGATTTTACTGATTATGACCAAATAAATGCAGTGGGCAGAAAAGACTACATAAAAAAAAATAAAAAATAAAAAATTATTAATCTCAAATTTTGACCAGTATGTTTATGCTCTTCTGCTCTCGTGTGCAAAACTGCTCCTACATGTACAGTGGTGGAAATTATACTTTTGTAAATGTATTAATTACATATACACATCCATGAAAGTACTGTGGAGCCTAGCATAGCTGTACATGAGCGATTTTTCTGTGACTGCAGCTCAAACAGTAACACTGTTATTTTATTTGTTAGTGAGCGATCTTGAGATATGATGCGAACATCACTGTTTTCTGTGTTAAAATCAAATAATGTTGTTGTGCTCCCCCGCTTTATTTCTAAAAAGGAGCCACAGGATGATTCACACTCTTCTCCGGACATGTGTGACGCGTATCCACAGCACTTTAATAACTTTGGATCATTAGGTCACAGCGAGCACACAATTTTTGTGTTTCTCTTGTCTTGTGCAAACCGTCCCGCTTCTAAGATCATGTATTCACAGTTATTTCAACACTAACATATGTGGTATTCTAAAATGACATGGAAAATACATTTTTATACCAATGGATTTTTGTTGACAAAAATAGGTATTCATTATACTTTAATTTCACAGCTGAATGGTTTGTGTTAGTGATCATTCTGAGCAGGGTTATTATCATTACTTGGAAAAATCAAAAAGAAAACTAATAGTTAATAAAACTATGAAAATATTAAAATAAAAATGCTATTTGAAATAGTAAGAACAAATAATTTCAATAAAATAATCATTACATGAAATAAAATATCAAAACAAATAAGTTTTTATTTTATGGTAAAGTTTAAAACAGTTTAAAACATATTTCACCTAGTTGCCCAGGTATTTTTTTTTTTTACTTGAATCACTAAAATAACTACAACCAGAGACTAAAACTTTTTTTACACTTTTTCAAGGGACCAAGTAATTGGACAGATGGATTTCATAGAAAGATGTGGTCTATTCTTTCGTTATTTCTACATCAATTAAGCAGGTAAATGTTCTGGAGTCGAAGTGTGCATTTGTATTTAGAAACTTTTGCTCTGAACCCAAATCATGCAGTCAAAGGAGCTCTCTATAAAAGTGAAACAGACAATTGTTAGGCTTTAAAATCAAAACAATCTATCAGAGAGAAAACCGGAACATTAAAGTTTGTGGCCAAATCTACAGTTTGGTACATTCTGAGTAAAAAAAAAAAAAAGAATGCACTGGTGAGCTCAGCAACATATGTAAAAAGACCTGGATGTCCACAGAGGACAACAGTGATGGATGATCGAAACCTCTGAAGAAAAACACTTTCACAATATCCAGCCAAGAGATGAACACTCTCCAGGAGGTAAGTGTGTTTAACCACAAGGTGCAAACAAGGCCAGATTAGATTTGGCAGAAGATTGCAAGAATTCTGAAGTGTACGGATTTACCCTCTGTCCAGATTCAGTCAAATGCAGGAAAGTTTATTGGATGATGCTTCATAGTATCAAATGGACAATGACCCAAAACATACAGCAAAAGCAACCCAGGAGTTTTTGAAAGTAAACAAGTGGATTTTTCTGCATTGGCCAAGTCATGCTCCTGATCTCAACCTGATTGAGCATGCATTTCACTTGCTGAAGACAAAACTAAAGGCAGAAAGACCCACAAACAAACAACAACTGAAGTCAGCTGCAGTAAAGTCCTGGCAAATCATTGCAAAGGAGGAAGCCCAGTCTTTAGTGATGTCCATGAGTTCAAGACTTATTGCAGTCATTGCCTGCAAAGGATTCTCAACAAATTATAAAAAAATATATATTTATTTGTCCAATTACATTTGAGACACATTAACACACTCACACTAAAGACACATTAAGTTTTACTGTTTATATTACAACTTTTTTTATATACTTTTTCAAGGGAACAAGTAACTGGACAGTTGACTCAAAAGCCATTTCATAGACAGATGTGGTCTATTCCTTCGTTATTTCTACATCAATTAAGCAGGTAAATGTTCTGGAGTCGATTCTAAGTGTGCATTTGTATTTAGAAACTTTTGCTCTGAACCCAAATCATGCAGTAATGAATGAAGCATGATGTATGGATGTTACTAAAATAACTGATTCTGAGGCGATGTGATGCTCAACACGTCATCTGCCATGTTGTTCCTTTAGTTATCCACTGAGATCTTTCTCCAAGTCGCATTGATAATGACCCATTTGACTCTCTTTATGTTGTCTAATTCAGTGAAAACTCCTTACTTAGCTTCTGTGGTATTTTTTCTGCTAACAGTATTTTGCTGAGACTCCTAGAATTGCCAGTATGCCCTCGATCCTGGGCCCTTGATTTCTCTTTCTGAGAGTATGTACTGTAACTGTAGTGTATGTTTCTGATAAGGACAGCGTTGATTGTGAGCCCCGACGCTTGTATTGTTATGGCAATTAGTCACTGGTCATTAGCTATTATGAAATAGAAAGAAAAAAGTTATTTTAGTCATATAAATAAATGGTTTTGTTCTGCGGTGCAGCCACGGTAATGTATTTTCAAAAGGGTAATTATAAAATGTTACGATACAGTGCATGCAGGTCTTACAGCTGACATTAAAAAGCCTGAAACATATTGTTCTTTTGAGTATGATTAGTGAGCAAAATAACGCACGACAAGTTGAAAGCAGTGCAACATTATGATTTATCCACCGTATATTGTTCTTGCGACTGCATATTGTACTAATGAATGTTTTTGGCAAACATTTGCAGGTTGCATCACTTGCTGCCGGTTTTTCTCCTTACTTTTCTCTTGATGCTCCACTAAGCCCCGCCCACTCCATTACTATTTCTCGCTTAGACAAGCTTTACAGTCCAACCCATATGAATAGAAATTTCCATAAACAGTGCAATTTTCAATCAGCTGTTTTCATAAAGTGTTCAAAACCGAACAGATATTATTCCAACACGGGCTGGAATGGAGCGTGACATTGTGAAGCTATGCAAAGCAATTTTTCTCAAAACAAATTGTTAAATGATACATGTAACATGATTACAAAGTTTGCAGGCTGAATCAGCATGGGGCAAACACTTTTTACAGTCACTGAAAAGAGAAAACCTTCATTTCAAAGTGATTACAGTTGATAACATTAGTGTAAATGAACAGAACTGTTCCTAATATTTCATTAGCACGTTTACTACGGAACTGTGAAGCCTTTTGTTACACTCCACCCTTATGAAACAAAAATATATTGCAGTATATTGGAAAATATCATGTAATATATTAGGCATATATTCTTATATAATTTAATTTTTTCCAATATATTGCAATATATTGAAAGCGGCTGTAACAGATATGCAGGTCAGCGATTCATGGGTTAAATTCTGTTTTATAAATTCAGACTGTTGGTACTAAATGCCAGCCTGGCTGGACTTAAATTACTTTACGATACCCATGCGAGCCTCAAAGGATATCTGAAACCCCCGCAAATTCCTTAACACACACACACACACACACACACACACACACACACACACACACAAAAAGAAACCTTTCTTTTTGTTCCTTACTTTTGTAAGTCCTTTATTAAATATGTATTTTGAATGTTTGTGTATTGCATAAAATGGTTAATCCTTGTTATGTGAAGAGTATAAGTTGCAAGCTCATACTTTAGGAAATGTCTCTCCTCACTTTAACCTTCTCAAAGAAAGCCATGTTTCTGCAACCCCCACTTTTGCAGGTTGTAAAAGTTACGACCACACAGGACAGGAGAGAAGCCAAGTCACTGGCTTCTTTTGAACAATGCATTCTATGGAATGTATTCATTAACTTTCTGTTTTCATGTTTTATAAATGTATTACGTATTCCCTTTTGGTACATTTAGATGTTTCCCAACATCTGCAGTGTTATCATGTGTTAAACAAATCTTTAAATGTGTAATTCGATCTAAAAATTAGATCTTTGGTCATTTATATATTATGTCTAGTCTTGTTCTAATCGTCATGCTTTGACAGACCCACTTATCTAAAGCAAAGTAATGAAAAATGTATTTAATCTGGAATAATGAACTTGCTTTAATATTCCTGATGAAATCGGACAGGCCCTAAATCATCAGGGGGTTGTCTCAACCGAGACAAAGGAACTTTCCCTCCGCTTCAGATCGCGGACATTCATTGGATGCTCCCTCGAAAATGGGCGTGAACTATTTCAAGCTATAAGAATTGACCAAACAAGGTCCACCTCCTCTTCTTGCTCTTCTTTCTCTTCTCCGTTCTCGGACACGCTGCTCTCCAACGTTGCTTCCGCGCGGCCATAGGCCGCGCTCATAGCGCGAACCCCCTCAGCACAGGGGCTGAGAGAAAAAGCCATTTTAATGGCTCCTTTGGAAGCTTTCGTTTCGTTCGTTTTCTTTTCTTTTCTTTACTAAGTTTATTAAACTATTCGCCTCTCCACGCAAGGAAGACGAATTCTGGAACAATGTTTGTTGAACCTTTCAAATACCGCGCGAGGACAGAACAAAGGACCACGTGCTCCACGCTCACGCCAAGCGCAGCGTGCACGCGCGTCACATGGCCTCCGTTTCATGGCACATGGCTGTTTCAACGCGCAAAGCTCACAAGCTCGACGCCGATCTCACGCCACACTCACATGGGACACTTCTGCAAGTATCACTTTCTCTATGGAGATTTAAATGCTGGTTTAAAGTGTTGTTATGATCTGATTTGTTGTTGGTTCCACTAAGGTTTACTGACTGATTTTCATACCTGAGCTCATTCTGTGATCTCTCTCGCTTTCTCCACTTCTCCCTCTCTCTCTCTCTCTCTCTCTCTCTCTCGCTCTCTCTCTCTCTCTCTCTCTCTTTTATTTGGATTCCGTTATGTCTTGTAAATGTTTATTGTCTGTATTTTCGTACGCATATTTACTCTGTGTGATTTGTAGTTTGATGTATTACTAGTTGAATTATTAAAAACCCATATATAAAATGATTGGCTTTGGACTCCACCCCACTCACATTACGAGTCACTGAGATGTGTCTGATCTATAGCTACAAGCTCTAAATTTAGAAACTAAATTTATCATAAGGATAGGATAATATTTTCATGGCCAGAGAATACTTTTCCTTGAATTATAAGGCGTGATAACTTTATTGAAAATTGATAGGTCTACAGTGGTGTGCTGGACATACCCCGGTTTGATCTGCAGTAATTTACAGTAAGAGATCACAATAATTGATATGAAGAATGTAATATTGACATATTAATGAGTAAATTACAGTGCCCTGTGATTAGTATTGGTATTGGCAATTGAGCTATTTTTCATAATCAATAAAATTAAATGTAACTGTCATCTGAGATATATATTAATCAAATTCTTGATTAATTATTCAAATTCCCTATATATCATTTGAGTTAATTACTATGTAAAACTCATTGTTGTTACATTTTGGTGGAGGAACGCGGCTATTTCAAACTTCGTTTTGTGAGCAATCAATCTGTGTATATGGTTTTTAATAATTTCTGCACGTGCGCTATGAAATTATGTAACGTTACTGGTGAGATAAGTCGCAAGACGCGAACCCACTCAACTGACTGAGGCAAAAAGCTGGTCAGTCAGCGCTAGGTATTTGTAGAAACTTAACAGTATAGTCACTGTTATTTTTAATGAAAGTAAACTGCAGTATAATGTTAAAAGTATCCTGTTAAGAAAGACCAAAATCTTTTTACAGTGAGAACATTTTAATATGAATAATTAAAAGATGAAGAAATCTTTTATTAGTTGCAACATGTAAATCTGAACATGAGCGATGTTCCTCTGATTCAGTAAAAAGGCCTTGTTATTAAATATCGTTAGTGAATTCATGGTAAACCACATGATATTCAAAAAAATAAACGATAAAAACTCCTGGTCTAAAATTGGCTTAGCTACCCGATTTTTAAACCTAAAACATTTAAATCATAAGTGCTATTTTGATAAATGTTTATTGGAGTCAACAGTTGGAAAATTCCTGTTTTTATTACAGTTGTGTTTTGGAAGTGAACGGATCCTTCTTCAACCTATGTTAATATAGCACCTCAGAGATTAAAACCTTTGGTTTGTTACTTGTGATTTTTGATGCAGAAAATCAGCCTGACAAACGATCAGATAATTTCTAAGTCATATTGAAACTGTAATTCCTCTATCTAAACACCAGAGGGAAGGCGTGGGTTAGAAATTTCAGGGTACACCCTGCTTTCTGATTCCAGCTTGCGTGAGTGCAAAGCTGCCAACCTGTGGCCATTTCAGATAATGCGCTCTGATTGCTAATTTATAATCCCCTGTGATGTATATTTGAATTGGATGTCTAAATTCTCGATAATTATTTGCATTTACACTCTTGCTCGTGCGAATATTATTACAGGGAAACAAAAGAATGTTCCCTGCCTTTGACGGTTTACATTTACTTTGAGTTTAGTTCAAACATGATTTGAATTAAAATGTAATTGTTAATAGTGGAAATCTAGATGTGTCAGGTCAACCACTGATTGACCCACTTAGAAGGTAAGCCATCTAGTGGCAGTCTCCTGTTAAATCGACTAACAGACCTCTGTCTTTTCCATTCTGTTTTGAAACTGCATGTCTACTTTTACCCCTTTTGATTAATCTCACCCTGTTTGATTAATTTCATGATCATTAATGATAACTTACAAGCTATCAATGGTTATTATAGGATATTATTCAGATTTTCCTTTTAATTCTTACATGCTTATTTTAAATTTTGATTTAAACCAGTTTTGAATTTTTAATTTGAATTAAGTTTTCTGCTCAGCAGGTTAAAGACAGAGAAGCAGTACTTCCCCCCCTTGTGGTGAAAACCAGCTACTCCTTCTCCCTTGTTTCATTCCTGTCTTTTAATTTGATGTTTATTATTTCTTCTCTCTTTTGATTTAGGTTATTTTAATAATTACCATTATTATAATTCCCTTTCTTTGTTTTATCATTATTTAGGTAAAGCTGTTACCTTTCCTTTCTACATAGTTACTCAATTGATGTTAAACAAACCAAACCTTAATTAACTTAAAGTTTCCTTTGTTCATCCTTTGTGTATTTGATTGTAGAACTCCCTTGGTGATTGGACAGTCATCTCAGGTTTCCAGTGAGCAAGGCTGCCCGACCGGTGTTCCTCTTGTCTCAAGAGACATCAGCAATTTTGGCACTCCAAAGGTTGTGCTAAAAGTCACAAGCCGTGCTGTCCTGCGACACGCCAGAGTAACGGAGGACCGGGGACACTGCGGATCAGTGTTTGGGGAGCACCGGGGAGGTTGACCAAGCCACTGGTTCCCACCTGAATGACTTCAATTCAACCAGGTGAACCAAAAGTGATAAAACCTACCCACTTATTATAAGCCACAGAATATTAGATATTCCCCCGGATATATTTTAAGTGTTCTGACCCTTTTACTGCTTTAAGCCACACCATATTTCTAGGTTTCCTACCCAGATAGCCCACTCACCTGTTGGCCCTATCTTAAAACCTAGCAGTAGGCTTAGGCCTCCTTATTCCCACTAACACATTGTGTTTCTATTGTTTTCATCTCATTTCAAGTGTTGTGCTTTACTTTGATCTTTTCTACCCTCTGTTCTGTTGTGATTTGTTTCTTTCATTTCACATAGAGACAGTAACCTGGGAGCCACCAACGAAGTTAAATAGTAGAGCGACAACCAGCAGCCGGTGTCATCACACGACCCGCTAGGCTACTGCCTGTCAAATCTCCATTTCAGGTCCTTCGTTGACCCAAGTTAATTGGCTACTTAACTGTCTGACTGTTTGCATCAGTCAGCCCCAAAATTCTCATAAACGGCACAGCCCGTATGAATATAGCTCGTTAAACGCAGAACGAACTTGCATTGGTCTTTTTGTGTGTGTGTGCTGTGCTTCTCTCGCCGACAGAGAATCAGGATGTTCCAGGCATCCAGTCCGGCAGTCCACGGGGGCCACCTCTCGACATGGTTGAAAGCAGTGACGACCCCCTTCCTGCCCAAGGATGCCATTAACCTGCAGCACCCAGAGCAACTAGACACCGAGCTAGATGAACTGATGGCACGCGATCCAAACCAAAGCGACTACTACAGAGAACTCGCCAGGATCTTCGGAAGCCTAGTTCCCATTCTCGTCGCCCAGGCACCGCTCAGTGAACGGAGCAACATCGCGGAGGAGGCCTGGAAGGACCAGGCCCCAACCCAGAGTCATCTTGATCAGCTTCTCCTCAAGACCCAGAACCAGCGCGAGAAAGAGGACGACACAGATCCAGAGCTACAGAAAGGAGTTGAAAGACTTCACAATGCCCTGCAAGATCTTCGCCTCGACACAGATCAAAGAGAACATCTGGAGAGAGAAGCCAGAAAAGAACTCAACAAAAAACTCCAGCAAGGCGACGCTCTCCTAAAAAGAGCAGAGACTGAACTAAAAAAAAAAAAAAGACTATAAAACCTGGGCCTACAAAACACACTTGCAAGCGGCCCAAGCTAAATTCAACAAGCTTACTCTGCAGAGAGACAAGCTCCAAGATGAACTTTACACTGTTCACACAGAACTGAGACAATTTCACAGATTACAGAGTGGCTGGATCGGAGAAACGCACACCACAAAATTTCTCCCGGGCCGCCACTCCAACCCTTTCAGCCAAGAACCCAGAGCTGGAAAAGGGGGTGTAGTCTCCCTTCTAAGGAAATCACCAGCCAGCTTACAAGAACATCTGTCAACAACGGAGGGAAAAGAACCCTTCCAGAGAACGCATGTCACCAAACCCTGCACTGCTCACAGAGAACTTCACAAGCTAGCCAGAAGCATCTCTACAGTCATTCCAGATCCTGCAGGAGGACATGATGTTCATGCTTCTTTACAAGCCATTGACTTTCATTTGCAAACTGTCGCCAACGTGACAGATGTGAACACATTGTACCTGTTAAAAATCACGGCCAGCCGTGATGTGCATTGCTTTCTGGATCGTCAACCAGAGACTGTCAAAGCGTACTACCAGCAACTGCTACAGACTTTGATTCTTGAATTCTCTGATCCAAACTCAGACCATGGGCTCCTTATTGCTATGGACCTCAAACAGGGCCGATTTGAAAACCCACAGACTTTCTGTAGTCAGCTACGAAACACCTACTTCGGAGCATGCAACGAACCAGGTATGGAACAGGATTTCAACTTAAAAACTCTGTTCCTCCCAAACCTACATGCCAGTTGGAGTTTTCATCTCAGAGTCCCAGCGTGTCCCCGTAACAGGACTACACAAGAGTTACGGAACTTAGCCCACAAAGCTTGCACCAAGCAAAAGACGATTTGTGAAAAGACTGTGAAATACCCCAAAGTCTCTGTCTCTGAGCACTGCTTGGAGTTAACCCTAGATGGCGCCCTACAACACCACAGTCACAGACATTTTTACAGAGAGTCAATACCATTCCAAGCCAGCAGAGGGCAACACAGTGCAGCCACGTCTGAGACAGCAGAGATCCTGAGGGTGCTGAAAGTGCTTCTTCACATGAAAACTCACAAGGAAGATGAGCCAAGCACCCAGAACACTGCCTGTCATCTACAGACCACAGAGCTAACTGTTACAGCTAACTGAACGAGACAGCACAGGTCCTCACACCAGGTACCACAAACACAAGGTACCAGAAAATGCTGTTTTGACTACCTGCCTTCGCAGCGAGCTACACAAGACCGGTCCTCATCACCCACCGATCGTCCCACCTGCCCTAATGCCAACATTCCTGGGCAGCCCTGTCAAAAAGGGGGTGGGTCAAAAAGGAGTCAACAAGGAAGACCTGATCGACACAGGATTAAACCTGACGGTGATCTCATCTTACCTTTTCAAAAGACTCCAATTTGAAGCTAAGAGACAAGATCGAACTCTTACACCTCAAACTTATGAACTGAATGTACAGGTGTACAGACAGGATGACATCCAGTTTGAACAGGTTGTTTCCATTCACCTGACATTCGTTCCGATGAGTCTAATACATCCCATGTATGTCCCACCAATGAACACTCATACATTGCTCATCGACAAAGACCTGCTAGAACACTTTGACCCTTTTCTGAACTTCAAACAGCTAAAAGACTTTGCTCAAGTGCGAGAACCTCTTTCTCTCCAGCCACACAGGTTGCTAGAGCCAGACTGTCAGGTCGCAGAGGTCACGGGAACTCCCACAGAGCCAGACGGTCAGGTCACAGAGGTCACGGGAACCCCAGCAGCCAGCCATGAGTACAACGCCCTAACAACAGGCCCAAGTTCAAGCCTCTGTACCTTAGTC
Organism: Carassius gibelio; assembly: GCF_023724105.1. NCBI lineage: Eukaryota > Metazoa > Chordata > Actinopteri > Cypriniformes > Cyprinidae > Carassius > Carassius gibelio. The sequence continues at coordinate 15,526,141 of NC_068400.1, read as the reverse complement.
AACAAACAGGGTACGGTGGTACCAGCTTACACCAAAGGGGTCGCTGTTCGGCTCAACCTGCAAGGTGGTCAAACCTTACACCACACGCTGGGTTTCTCCCAATCCTCACCTGAATGTGTGGAACTCGGACTCACACTTGCAAACAAGCATGTCAAACACCAACACCTGTTCCAGCAATGTGATAACATCACAAAAACACACAATGTGATCGTGTACTGGAAGAAGGTAAAAGGACACTCAAAGTTACCAAGTCTAGACGAGGACTTTAAAGATCACACTGACACCCTTGCCAAAACTGGCACACTAAACAACATTCTGTGGTCACTCCCAACCCACCCACCCACATTCAAGGTTGAAGTGATTACACACAGCACAAGAACTTTACTAGCTAAACTGCCTACCTCAGAATCGCTTACGCAGGCTCCGTTGTCTACACAGACCAACATAGCGGACATGCGGGCTTCTGAAACCTTGATAATGACTTTGTTTTACCACCTCTCAGACCCCTCCATCCACCCTGGCAACCAGTCTACAGTCACTGACAACAAAAGCCCCAGACCACTGCATGATACACAAACCATGCTGCGTGCACAGAACAATATTGTGGGTTGTGCACCGTCTGACATCACAATGCCAGGGCGTGTAATGCCACGGAGCAAAAGGGGGATACTGCCAATATATTTCCATGACGCAGCATGTGCTGCACCACGCAGCACCAGAGCCACTGACACAACACTGAGGCAAGCATCATGCCAGCAGCAAGATGTGGCAAAACATGGGCGAGGGCGAGCTAAACCCAGTCGCCGCCCACGAAGCAAAGAGACTGTCCTGTCCAACCAAAGACAGGCCTTGTTTGTTTCTTTCTCCCCTTTCTCTCTCTCTCTCCCTATTATCTGTACCAGGATGCTGCTGTGGTTTGCCGTGCCGTGCTGTCAGCCAAAGAGAGGACAGCTGCCACCGAGAAAACCGCTGAGACTCCTGACTACCGATGACAGGGCACACTACCCCAGCACTGTAACCGAATACAGCTGTACAAGGTTCCGATGGAGAGAGGACTCCCTCACTCACACTGAGGCCGATGTCAAACACCTGTTCAGCCAATATGAGAAAGTGACGGTTACACAAATAGAGTTAGGTGGACACCACCACCGCTCCAATCAGTTCCCGGGAGCTTTGCTTAGAGCCGCTGCTGCCACCAGAATGTTTAACATTGTTATGTCCAGTGTCAATGCAGCGAACCAGACTGTAAACTCCTCGAAACCACTGTTTACTGTCTTCCAGAAGGACTTTACCCAGACTCAGCTGTTTACAGCGTTAACAACAGACATGCTGTGGGAGGTTAGCTCCTCCAAAGACAGCCTAACCACGAGTAAAACCCCACCATACATGATACCCTTAAGCCTTGTGTTAACTGTGCTGTCTTACGCCATCACCATGCCAGCTGACCTGCTACAAATACACCTGGCCAACTCTCTGGATAGCGCCTTCCTACGGCACGTAAACCCCAAACAGAGAGAAGTGAACGTGCTCCTGAACCAACTCATCAGCGAGTCAAACCAAGTCTACAGACCTAAAGACATTGTCAGTGTCAGGATGTGGAAGAGCAACACCCACACCAAAACACACATTCCAAATGTGGTGGCCTACCACGAAAGCGACACACAGCTGTACCTGGCCCCAAACATGCACATGTGTACTTTAACCAAAAACATTCATTATCTCTGCCTTAGCAAACCCTTCCTCAGACACATCTCTGAAGGAATCTGCGAGCCGCAACCCTGGGTCAGCGATACGCGCTGCCCTGCTGAAGCCAAGCCTCGTACACAAGTCACAGAAACGCAAGCAGAGATTGTGGGTAACAGATGGCTCGTCAACACTCCTGTGCGCTCAGCTATGCTGACCTACGACCAGCATGACACCGCCACCCGTGCCAACCTGCTGGACCAAGTACTGAAAGGTACCACCCAACACATTGACATTACTCCTGTCGATACAGCCCTCCAAGCACTGTCTCGACAGCCCATTCTGAACCAGTCATCTGCGGTCCTAGCCTGGACTGCTGCCGACACTGCACGGTGCATCTCCACCGTCATTGGTCCCGCCCTTACTCTTGGCGTGACCTTCATCCTATACAGGATACTCAACGAGATGCAAACCTCTACAGCCAAACTCACGACAACTGTGGCTGGAGGTCTCCGATGGAATCCCCGGAAAAGGGACGCAAAGTCAAAGACAATACCGAACCTCACCAAGCTGAATCCTCAGCTTCAGGAACCACCTGTCATCATGACCCACCTGCTGCATGACCATCACGATTCACCTGTCATCTGCCCATCCGGATGATTGCCGTCCGATGATGTCCACACAGGGACTTCATCTGACGTAAAGGGGGAGATGTAACAGATATGCAGGTCAGCGATTCATGGGTTAAATTCTGTTTTATAAATTCAGACTGTTGGTACTAAATGCCAGCCTGGCTGGACTTAAATTACTTTACGATACCCATGCGAGCCTCAAAGGATACCTGAAACCCCCGCAAATTCCTTAACACACACACACACACACACACACACACACACACAAAAAGAAACCTTTCTTTTTGTTCCTTACTTTTGTAAGTCCTTTATTAAATATGTATTTTGAATGTTTGTGTATTGCATAAAATGGTTAATCCTTGTTATGTGAAGAGTATAAGTTGCAAGCTCATACTTTAGGAAATGTCTCTCCTCACTTTAACCTTCTCAAAGAAAGCCATGTTTCTGCAACCCCCACTTTTGCAGGTTGTAAAAGTTACGACCACACAGGACAGGAGAGAAGCCAAGTCACTGGCTTCTTTTGAACAATGCATTCTATGGAATGTATTCATTAACTTTCTGTTTTCATGTTTTATAAATGTATTACGTATTCCCTTTTGGTACATTTAGATGTTTCCCAACATCTGCAGTGTTATCATGTGTTAAACAAATCTTTAAATGTGTAATTCGATCTAAAAATTAGATCTTTGGTCATTTATATATTATGTCTAGTCTTGTTCTAATCGTCATGCTTTGACAGACCCACTTATCTAAAGCAAAGTAATGAAAAATGTATTTAATCTGGAATAATGAACTTGCTTTAATATTCCTGATGAAATCGGACAGGCCCTAAATCATCAGGGGGTTGTCTCAACCGAGACAAAGGAACTTTCCCTCCGCTTCAGATCGCGGACATTCATTGGATGCTCCCTCGAAAATGGGCGTGAACTATTTCAAGCTATAAGAATTGACCAAACAAGGTCCACCTCCTCTTCTTGCTCTTCTTTCTCTTCTCCGTTCTCGGACACGCTGCTCTCCAACGTTGCTTCCGCGCGGCCATAGGCCGCGCTCATAGCGCGAACCCCCTCAGCACAGGGGCTGAGAGAAAAAGCCATTTTAATGGCTCCTTTGGAAGCTTTCGTTTCGTTCGTTTTCTTTTCTTTTCTTTACTAAGTTTATTAAACTATTCGCCTCTCCACGCAAGGAAGACGAATTCTGGAACAATGTTTGTTGAACCTTTCAAATACCGCGCGAGGACAGAACAAAGGACCACGTGCTCCACGCTCACGCCAAGCGCAGCGTGCACGCGCGTCACATGGCCTCCGTTTCATGGCACATGGCTGTTTCAACGCGCAAAGCTCACAAGCTCGACGCCGATCTCACGCCACACTCACATGGGACACTTCTGCAAGTATCACTTTCTCTATGGAGATTTAAATGCTGGTTTAAAGTGTTGTTATGATCTGATTTGTTGTTGGTTCCACTAAGGTTTACTGACTGATTTTCATACCTGAGCTCATTCTGTGATCTCTCTCGCTTTCTCCACTTCTCCCTCTCTCTCTCTCTCTCTCTCTCTCTCTCGCTCTCTCTCTCTCTCTCTCTCTCTCTCTCTTTTATTTGGATTCCGTTATGTCTTGTAAATGTTTATTGTCTGTATTTTCGTACGCATATTTACTCTGTGTGATTTGTAGTTTGATGTATTACTAGTTGAATTATTAAAAACCCATATATAAAATGATTGGCTTTGGACTCCACCCCACTCACATTACGAGTCACTGAGATGTGTCTGATCTATAGCTACAAGCTCTAAATTTAGAAACTAAATTTATCATAAGGATAGGATAATATTTTCATGGCCAGAGAATACTTTTCCTTGAATTATAAGGCGTGATAACTTTATTGAAAATTGATAGGTCTACAGTGGTGTGCTGGACATACCCCGGTTTGATCTGCAGTAATTTACAGTAAGAGATCACAATAATTGATATGAAGAATGTAATATTGACATATTAATGAGTAAATTACAGTGCCCTGTGATTAGTATTGGTATTGGCAATTGAGCTATTTTTCATAATCAATAAAATTAAATCAATTAACTGTCATCTGAGATATATATTAATCAAATTCTTGATTAATTATTCAAATTCCCTATATATCATTTGAGTTAATTACTATGTAAAACTCATTGTTGTTACACGGCAATCATTTGTATATTTTGCAATATATTATATAATATATGTATCATCAATATATTATTAAATGTATTCAAATATATAAAATATTAGAAAATAAAAAGGGAAAATAATATATTACAATATATCACAATATATTTTAAGAAATATATTGGTAAATATATTTTCCTTTTGTAAGGGCAACCACCTCAATCAATACTTAAAGTAAATGTAATGACATTACATTAGTTATATTAATTTACTTTCCAGCAAATGTGTGTGTTCGTACTGATGTTCTACTGTATATGTTCAACTGGAAATTAAGGAAACACATCAAAGCCACTGTACTGTCCTTTGACCACATCATGCACTTCTTTGTATTTAAATATTTGGAAAAAACTGTCTCACTATAATAAGTGCCATGCTAACAACATGTTATATTAATTCATCCAAAAAATTCAAAATCTTGTCTGAGAATATGCTATACCTGTCAGGGAATAAAAAAAGAGTCCTTTAGGATTTGTTATTGGTTAGCACATGCTTAGGCTATTATGCATATATTAGAAAGAGAGAAAAAATCTCAGTTCCATTTAGTCCTTAAAGGTGCCATAGAACAGAAAACTGTTTTTACCTTGGCATAGTTGAATAATAAAAGTTCTGTTCATGGAAATGACATACCATTAGCCTCAAACATCATTATTTCCTCCTCCTCATGTAAATCTCATACATGCAAAAGGCCACTGAAAAAGAGGCGAATCCCAATATAACAGGGACTGTGGCGTTACAGTCAGCATCATTATTGTTCACGCCCCCAACATTTGTAAAAAGTATAACACCCCATGTTCTTGGCCAGCCTGACCTGCACAGTCGACTCATTGATGTAGAGTTGCCAGAAATTTCTATTAAAACAAACAAAAACCGATAAATAAATAAAAATAAAATGAAATTATTTTAATTGTTTTGCGATTAAGATAAGATAAAGATATTGCTGACCCTAAACTGCAAAGTCCTACTTTATTAAATTTCTAAAGTGTCGGAAAAGTGGAAAAGAAGAGCCCAAGATCATGAGTCCAGCTTGACCTGGATCTGGGTCTCTGTCCATGCCCTCACTCACAGCTCTCTCTCAAGCTTTGTTCACTCCTCCAACGTCTTGCAGCGATCATGTTCATACCACGGATGCTTAACATTCTTGCAAAATCTTTCAAAATCTGTATCCTTGTATGATACAGGCTCAAAAATATAAGGTTGGTTGCCTAATCTCTCCATCGTTCACGCCGGACAACAGAGATCTGTTTGCTATGTGAGCTACTGAAATGAAAAATGAGCCGCGCTGTGAAACAGCCAATCAGAGCAGAGATCAACATTGTTATTTATGACCCTTCCAAATAAGGTAATAACATTTCCATTTCATTCTAGGGAAAATTCTTAGGGTTGTAAATTGACATGTAAAACCATTTCTGGAAAATATTTGCCCTTTATCAAACCCACATACCTTCTATGATATCAGAGAACAGTTTAAAATATTGTAACAATGCATTCTATTGCACCTTTAAAGTTTCTCTTTACGGAAAGCTTGTTTATAAGCTCTTTACATAACAAGATTGGGAGGATTGTGTAAGAATGCAGTAACTCAAATTCAGAGCATAATTATGTAGAGATGAGTTTGTGTGGAGCACCATTTACTGTTAACCGAGCTGCTCCAATAAACTGAAAATACCATATGATGCTTGTGTAAATTTTGTGTGGTTTCCGTGAACACAGTGCTGCGCTTCACTCTCAAACATAGACGGCATATTTAATTTAACTGAATAGCATACTTTTAGATTTGATAAATGCAGTCATTTTGCCGTTTCCAAAAAGTAAAAAATTATTTAGTTTCCCAGTAACCTAAAATAATTATGCAATGGATTCTGAGAATTATGCAATGGAATTATGCAATAGTTTCTGAGAACCTTTTTTTTTTTTTTTTTTTTACAGTGAATGAAAACCTATTGAATTATTAAAAGAACGCAGTGTCCTATATTCAGTGTTGGCTTTTCCCGAATACAATGATAAATATGTTTCTCCATCACTGCTCTTCTTGGAGTTGAGTTGGTGTCTCTGCACTCAGTACAATAAAGCAAATGAATGATATCCTGCTTTAAGGAAACAAATCACGATGATATCGATGTTGATTCGGCAGTTCCGCTTGGCCTATTTGAAGCTCGACTGTGCGCTGTGCAAGTCATTGACTTTCCCCTCCAGAAGTAAAGGTCGAGGGATATGGAGATAGATCTAGTCCTGCTGCAGATGATGCTTAATGGACCACCGACTCTGGCAGCATGCATGTACAGCAGCTGGCCAGTACTGAGTCAGATGCATTTGTTCTGTCACATGTCTCATACTGGGCACAGAAGGTATGGTGGGCGTCTGAAGAGCCCAAACAAAGAAAGATCTGGAGAGTTTAGCTTGAGAGAGTTCTGCCATCCATCAGCGGAGGACATTTTAATTTAAATGGCTGGAACTGATGGCAACTTCTCATTTAAAGCCTCTAGTCATTAGACACGTCCAGACAACTCCGAGTCATTTATTGACACCACCACAAACTCTACACCAGTTGTTATTTAGCTCAGTTCATTGACTATTATTTGTAACCTTTTTGTACAAGCAGCTGTGATAAAGGTTCTGTGCTGTAATTAATGATTAAAGATTAAACTTTTCCTAAATCAGGTTTCAAGATAAAGAAGTAATTAAGCTTTGTCATCATGTAATTTATTCCAATTCGTATTATGCAAAGCAAAAGCATATGTTTAGCTGAATGATCATGCTCACTAAAACTGCATTTATTTAATTTACTGTAACATACAGTAAAAACAGATTTATTTATTTATTTGTATAATTTCAAACAGCTATTTTCTACATTAATATGTTAAAATGTAATTTCTTCTTCAGTGTCACATGATCCTTCAGAAATCATTCTAATATGCTGATTTTCTTCCCAAGAAATATTTCTGATTATGTTGAAAACAGCTGGGCTGCCAAATATTTTTGTGAAAATCATGAGAAAAACAATTATTTTCAAAGATTCTTTGATGAATAGAGTTCAACAGAACAGAATTGATTTGGAATAAAAAATATTTATTGCCACTTATGATCAATTTAATGTGTCCTTGATGAGTTAAAAGTACTAATTTCTTAAAATAAATAAAAACATAAATCTTATTTATTCTACTGACTGAACTTTTCAATGTGTATCACAGTTTTCAATTTATGAAAGAACATGGGACACTGTCACTGCTGAAAATTCAGCTCTCATTACAGGGATAAATTAATATATATTCATATAGAAAATATCTATTTTAAATATCTATTTCTATGGTAAGGTTTTTACTATATTTTTATCAAATCAGTGCAGCTTTGATGAGCAAAAGTAAAAAAATACTTCAACTGTTTGTAGTAAATGACTAAATAAACAACACCCAGCTTTTTTACAACCTGAAGTCTCAAAAATTATTTCTGTTCTGACTTCTGTGCACAACAATTCATCTTTAAAATTAACCTTTTTTTACGCCAGAAAAAATAATGGTACAGTATGCATCCTTCCAATGCATTTTCAAAGGAAAATGCAGATTTTCTTTGAGACATAACCACATATCTATTAAATGCAAGCAGAATTGTACAGGCATCCATACGGCAAGGATCTCCGGCACATTAGTCTCCTCCAGATCACCGTTAGCACACATCACAGCGATTGTTCATGTGCTTCATTTGCAGAATCTCTTTTAGTAATACTTGTCTCTCCACCTGAAACTCCTCATGCAAATAAAAGTGTGTTCTCCTGCAGGGTGAGTGTGTGGTGAAGCAAATTCGATCGAATCTATTTCAGTTCTCAGAAGGAATTAATCAATAATGCTGAGGAATGGCTTTCCCCAAAAAGTGCCCATCTTGTTTGGAGTGTTTTGCGTCGGCAGTGCAATCTCGTCTTATAAGTCATGCATCTCCACACTGCAGCGGGCCACGGTAATCAGATGTTTCTCTGCTTTATGGCCCTCCATCATTCTCCTTGTTCTGATTTTTTGACAGTGCAGCACTTGAGAAAGAATAGCTTTTCCATTACAATTTCTCGATTAGGGCTGACACACTGGCTTCACGTTCAAGAGGGAGCAAGAATTCCCAACACTCAGGCAAAGGTGCAAAGCAGACAGATGGATATGGCATCCAGCACACATGCCATAACTCAGGAAAGGCACGTACTCGCTTACACTTAAGGAAGCTTTTCAGATGCTAAAGTCATCTGTGCAATCAATGGTGAGTGCATCTGCAGATTTGCCGCTGCATTTGTTGTCTGAATGGCATCCGCTGCAGATATTCTTTCAGAATGCACCACTTAAAAGTGATTTAATTCTGTTGGCAATACCAAAGATACAGCTAGCTGTCAAAGTAGCCGGCTTTCATTCTAACATAGATGCTGTAAATGAATGGCACTGGCTTTGTGTCGCTTCATAATGGCAGAGGCGCATCTTGGGTGTTTGGATTCGTGCTGAATTTGTGCCATTGACAAAGGCGCCCCGTGTCGTAATGGCTGTACATGTTCCCGCTCATGACTCCTACAGTATACAGCATGGTCAGGGGGCATTTAAGGCCCACTTTATTAGACTTGTTTGTGTAAACGGACATATGGGGACCGGAGCCTTTCTCCCAGTCTGGCAGGCGAGCTCTAAATCCATTAGTGACCATTAGTAGCACGCTAAAGAAACATGTTTGTGTTCCCAACTGATAAGAACCTCGCTGCTCCGGGCCGAGACCACCCCTAATGAGTATTTCTTGCACGTGCCTGATTGAGAAAGACGTTTTTTCAAGTGTGCTATTAGTATACTTCTTTCACCTAAAAATAGGAAAGTATGTTCTTAGTTTACTTTTTATGTACTTCTCAGAAATGGGCTTTATGTACTCCTCAGAAATATACTTAAAATGACATTTAAGTATACTTGACTCAGTATCTTGAAACAACAGATACTAACACATAATCTAACACGATCATCTGAAACAGCATCAAAACTGTAACATTATGGAATAAAATGACAACCGATGAAGAGGTAATAATTACAGTCAAGCTTTGGGGTGTTGATTGTTTGGGGTGTTGATAAGTTTTGATTATCATTCTGAATCCAATTAATAGTCTTTTTTTCAGCTTTTTGTTTAAAAGGTTATTTCTTTATTTTTTTTTATCAAACTTACCCACATTAAAGTGTTTACAAATATAATGCATGAAATAAAAAAATAATAAAAATGTTTACAAGCAGATACCCTGTTCTTTTTTTTTTTTTTTGATGTTTTGTATGTTCAGTAGGGGTGTAACGATACGCGTATTCGTATTGAACCGTTCGGTACGAGGCTTTCGGTTCAGTACGCGGTACGCATTATGTACCGAATGGTTCGTTGGACTAATTAATTATATTTGGAAAATAAATAAAAAATTGTGAAATATAATGATATGCATTCAACAAGGTATCCCAATAACCCAAACGACGTGACAGGCAACGCCCCTGACACCCCCGAAGAAGAAAAAATAACACCAACTTATATGTTTATGTTAGGCTACTCAGTCAGGCGCTCGCTCACTCAGTAAGCGCTGAAGGCTCATTGCAAAATGGCCAATGCGTTTAACAGACCAGAAATAGAAGATCCTCCAATAACCAACAGGTCTGGTGTTTGGGTGCACTGTACCAATCGATTGGGGCATCCAAACAAGCACGGAAATCAAAATGGACTAGTACTGTACTGTGTTGGAATTTCCTGAGCAGTACGATACAATTAACCGGCCTGCACGTTATTAGATAGAATAACTGTTAGAAATAGAACGTATGCACGGGCAGTTTTGAAAACTCCACCTACTTTGCTCTTGGCATAGTGCAGCGCAAATCGCATTGTATCTGAAGGGCAACGCTGAGCCCAGGGTCCAGCGCAGCGCATTCCGCGTCCTGTGTGAAAGACCCTTTAGCCATTTTGCAACGAGCCTTCAGCACGCACTGAGTGAGCGAGCGCCTCACTCTGTAGTGAAAACGCAGGTTTTAAGAACATGCGTAATTGAGCCCCATTACAATATTCCTTCACGCGCCCATTTCAGCCAGACCGTTATTCCTGCTTTGTTCCAAAAAAACATAAGCCAACTGAGTAAAAACACACTCAATATAAAGAGTTATAGAGTTCCATATGAAAAGTTACATCTTTGTATTTGTTCATAACTACTACAACAATATAACATTTTCATTTGTTTTGTTTTTGTTTTATACAGTATACTGCAAAAAAAAACACCATAGAAGATGGGTAAAAATAGCTCCATCATTGTTCAATGTAAAAAAAAAAAAACATACTTTGTTTGTTTTAATGAATAAAACATTTAATAAAACAAACATAAAAATCAAGGAAATGTATCTGCCAATTTTTTTATTTATTTTTTTGCTGTATATAAAACGTACCGAACCGAACCGTGACACCAGTGAATCGTATCGAACCGAACTGTGAATTTTGTGAACCGTTACACCCCTAATGTTCAGATATTTATACAACAAAATACATACAAATTCAAAACTAAATAAGGACATACAGTAGTAGTATACTTAAAAGTTCACTTAAAGAAAACTGTATGCTTGCAGTATAAAACTAGTAGTTTACCGAGACTATACTTCAAAGTATTTAATTAATTAACTATTAGTATACATATAAGTTCACTTTTAGTATAATTGCAGTACAAACTACAAACAAAGTTTGCTACTGTTACACTTAAAGTATAATTTTATATACACTAAGTGGGCCAATTTAGTCCCAAGGAGTATTTAAAGACTACACTTACAAGTATTCTACTAGAACACTGATATTTGTATATTTGCTACATAAAGTATACTTAAAAATACACTTGAACTTTACTTAAGTATACTTAGCAAATAAACTTAAAGTATACTACTCTTTGGTAAGGGCTATCGGTGCATCTGCGTTGGTTAGATTAATCGGATGCATCTATTCCCACCTTGCTTACAAATGAAAGAACAAACAGACTAGTTTGAACACCCAGCAGAGAAGAATTTGTGACAAACAAGTCATGTCCTGCTGGTCAGAGTGGCCACTTCAAAAGCCCCTGCCCCACTTTTCAGGTTTCGGTGAGCATGCACGTGCAAACACCCATGCAGAGGACAAGCAGAAAGAGAGGAAAACACACATCGTTTTGGACGCTGTCCTGTTGTTGTATATATCAGCTGACTTGAATTGTGCCTCCAATTCCCTCTGAATCAAGCCCAGAAACCCTAGGTCAGCGACAGCTCAGACACAATAAGATCTTGCGGTGCAATGATTTTCTGATGAACAACTAGTTAAGGAGGTTTTGCAGTAGCCTGCGCATCAGCATACTCGCACCAAGCATCTACCTAGAACGTCTACATGTGCTAAAAATAGACAACGCCTTTCAGTCAGCCTAAATAAGTGCAGTGTAGCAATTATCACTCTGCTACATCTTTAAGGCATCACCTTTCTTGTTGATGCCATCTGTTAAGACAGCTGCACTTTATCAGGCACAGACCAAATTAAGTTTCACACCAACAATGTAGAAATCGCACATTGCACACATTGCTTGCTGCCAGGGATGAGCATGTTGAACTGTGGCCTTGTCCAGCTATATAAGGACACCGGTCAGTGCTGTTTTGACACTTTTCTGATCGTTTCACATCTCTAGGGAAGAAGTGGACATCCAAAAGCACTGGGCCTTTCAGTTAAGTGCATTGTTAAAGTGTGACAAGATAGATGTTTGGACCCGGCCTGGTGGAAAACCTGATCCCACTTCACACTTAATGGACTGGCAATGCCGATCCTGGGGGAGCTGAGCAACTGTAAACTGCTGGGCCAAGATGCTTAGCCAACATTTCCACCATCAAAACAACAGGGCATGTTTTCAGACGGGCCGGAGGTGGAAGAGAGAGCTGTGGAGATAGCAGCTCATCGGTATTCTTTTGTTTTAGAATTTGCTGACATGATAATGTTGGTTGATAGCAATCTCATAACATCTTAATTTTAAAATCGGTGTTTGAAAAACAATGCACTCTGCAAAATCAGATGGCTTTTTTTATAATGTACACAAATCATGGCCATGCACAGACATTTACATTGCATTACAGTTGGCAGCTGATTTTATTCAAAGTGACTGATTACACATTTCTCTATCCTTGCTCTCCCTGGGAATTGAAACCATAGCCATTGCCTTGTTTTTGCAATGCTCTACTGGTAGAGTTACAGGAATGCAGTTGCTTTTATGAAACTCATGAATGTCTGAAAGAAGGATTCTGTCCTACACTATTCATACTTTATTCCATAAAAGTGCCATAATAGACAAACTGAAGTTAACTAGCAGACTGCAGTAGTGCAATTACAATAACAGAAACTATTTGTGCTGCTGGTGAGCAGTGTTATTAGTAGTCCAAGCTCTGAAGATGCTGGAACTCTATTGTATTTTTACTATTTTGCCAATATTTCTTTTTCTGCCCTAAAAGTGTCAGGATGTCAGAGAACATCAGTCTAAGAGATCTCAGATTTGATCACATACTAGTATTGGTTGATAATAACAATTTTTGGTCAGATTCGTTTTATTGTTAGTATTTTAAAAGTAACATTACATACATTACATACATCAGATAATGTTTTTAAAATAATGATTAAAGTAAAACATCACTTTTTAAATGTACACCATATTAGCCACCAGGGCTGTGCACTGAAAATATTTACATTGCATTTGGCAGATGCTTTTAGGATTGGATTCAAAATACACACTTTAGCTATTCTTGCCATTTTTGCTTGAACTCATGACCATTGTATTGTTAGTGCAATGTTCCATTGTTTGAGCTAAAGGAAGGTGGTGGCTCCATGTTTCAGAGAAGTGTCATAACAGACAAATCACATTTAACTAGCAGACTGCAGTAATGCAGTTACAATAATAGAAACTATTTATACTGTCTGCTGTGCAGAATTGGTGTTAGGGTCCAAGCTCTGAAGATGCTGGAACTTTATTGTTTTTGCACAGTTTTGCATTACAGTTATAATAATAATAATTATTATTATTATTATTATTATTATTATTATTATTATTATTATTATATTGTCTTTTTATTTATTTATTTGTTTTTGTTTTATGTAGATGTTAGTTGGTGTCAGAGACTGTCAGTTGTACAGATCTCAATGATAATGTTGGTTGATAACGATCATATATCTTCTTAGTTTAATCATTAGTGTTTGAAATGTAATGTCATAATCAGATGAGTTTTTTTTTTTTTTTTTTTTCAAATAATGAGTCAAGTAATACATCACTTTTTACATTTTCACCGTAATAGCCATCAGGGTCATGCACAGACAGTTTTTATATTTACATTGCATTTGAAACTTGCGTTGTATTCAAGATACACATTTGAACAGTTCTTTGATTCTCTAGAGATTCAAAACCCCAAAACAATAGTTTTATTGTTTGAGCTACAGTATACAGGAAGGTGGCAGAAATATGTTTCGGTTAAGTGTCATAACAGACAAATCACTGTTAACTTGCAGATTGCAGTAGTGCAATTACAATAATACAAATTATTATTGCTACCAAGTGTGCAGAACTGGTCTTATTAGGGGTCCAAGTATGGGAAGTCTATTCTATTTGTACTGTTTTGCTAGATTTTCTTTTTCTGCCCTAAAAATGTCTGGGTGTCAGAGACTGTCAGTCTTAGAGATCTCAATGATAATGTTGGTTGATATATCAGACGTTTGCAGTAAAATTAGATGACAGTCATGTACAGAGACAGGATGATAACTAGCCCTGTTTCAAATTTACAAAAGTTTGTAAAAGCAACTAACTTCACAGTTCACACAAGGTGCTGGAACCTAATTATACTTGTACTGTTTAGCCAATTATTCTTCTTCTGCCATAAAAGTGCCTGGGTGTAATTTGTATACAGTAGGTCTGAAACTTGGTGGAATGTTTCCAAATCCCCTTGAGTATTCATACATCCCAACACATGTGCCTGAGATATGGTGGCAATATGATGAGTACATTTGTGTTTTAGTTAATAACTCTGGAATAATAAACAATCTGAATTCTTGAGTCAAGCACTACATGAATCTGTATATGATTTGTTAACCTCTGAGAAATATTGAAATTTGGCAATTTTGAATTGTGGTCCAACTTAATGTTAGTCATCTTTAACTACTGTGCCAAAAAAAGATTAATTTTGTTATTGTTCACTTGTAAAACACTTTTGCTGCTATTGAAGTCAGATATGGTTAAAGTTAGGCACAGGTTTGATGGTCTAGAGCAGGGGTTCTCAAACCTCTTCATGAATCATGAAGTACCCCCAGCCCTGAATATTTTGTATGTTTCCCTATATTTGATACCCACTTCAGGTATTGTAGTCTCCACTAATGAGCTGATGAGTTGAATCAGGTGTGATAATTGAAGGAGACATACAAAATGTGCAGGGCAGGACAGGTTTGAGAATGACTGGTCTAGAGTGTGTTTCCCAAAAGCATGGTTAGCTAACTATGCTTGTTTCTTTCTATTGAACTCTATTGGTAATGGAACTTGCGACCATAGTTCCTTTTGGGGAACGCACAACTGTGAGATTATACTTTAGATGTAACTACAGATATTGATTAAAGTTGTAATTGCATACAGGTAATTTAAACAAGTAAAGTGTAAATACATGTACACTAACTGCACAATAAGTGCATTGTGATTAATTATTAAATTATAGTACATAGTAGTTGATGAAACTTAAAAGTGTTAGTTCACCCAAAAATGAAAATTAGCCCATATATTACTCACCCTCAAGTCATCCTAGGTGTAGGATTCTTTCAGACGAATCCAGTCAGAGTTATATTAAAAACTGTCTTTGATCTTTCAAGCTGTGTTGCAGTGTTTCAGTCCAAAAGATGTTAAATATAAAGTGCCAGTCCTTAATAAAAAAGTGTCTCACACAGCTCCGGGGGGGTGAACAAAGTCCTCCTTTAGGGAATTGATGCGTTTTTGTAAGAAAAATAAACATATTTAAAACATAATAATCACTTTAATCTAGCTTGCACTTATTGTTGTACATGGAAGGTAAAATGTGTCCTGAATTTTCTGTAAAACCAGCTCTTTTGAACTTCTTCTAGACCATTGGTCCAATGCAAATTCAAGTTATTGCAAAACCCTATTGGTTTGTACGCGATCCATCGCACCTGCACATGACACAAATCACGTCATCAAACTCCAGCAAGGACATAGGGACATGTTTTGGGTTTGTTTATCAAAAAATATATTTCTTAAAAATGAAGGGTTAGGTATGGAACCGGTATCCGATCGCCTCAGAGTCAGTCCGCTTAAATTTAATATGAAACTGGCGTCAGACCGGTCTCCTCTCCGTGTTTCAGCGCGCTCTTCCATCCACAGAACGCGAGCAGAGCAGCGCAAAGGCACTTAAACACAAACAGAGGACACTAGGTGTGTGTTTATCGATAGATTGTTAGAACATCTGTATCTGTGCAGTTCTTTGTCATAGATACAATTTACAAAAGGAGACGAGGGAGCCGATTTTACATCTACTTTAAAATTTTCCTCCAGCGAAAATCTAGCCCTTAACACATATGAACGAACACATACTTTAATTACACTTATTTACATATACTTGATTTAATCATACGTACTTTATACATACACTACTGTGCAAAAGTCTTAGGCACGTTAGTATTTTGACTTAAAAGAATGGTGTACGGCCAGTTATTTATATATTTTGCTGAAGTGTGTCTGTATAAAATATGTTTACATTTCCAAACATTCATTTTGCCATTGTCAGACTGCTTGTGCATTCAAAATCGCACTAGATTATTATTAAAATTAATGGCAAACTAATTCCTACTGACACACTACAGCAAAATATATAAATAACTGGCTTAAAACCCTTTTTTGGGGTGAAAATACTAACGTGCCTAAGACTTTTGCACTGTAGCCTACTGTATTTTAAAAATGACATTGTTGCTACTTTATAAAGAATGAGCATACAGACAGTAATTCACCGAACTGATTAAAGACAGTTACAGACAGCACTCATCTTAACTTAATATCAGAGTGAGTGACAGAGATATAGTAGAAACATTATGTCTTAATAGTTGGTGATTTTAATATCCATGTCGATAATGAAAAAGATGCATTGGGATCAGCATTTATAGACATTCTGAACTCTATTGGTGTTAGACAACATGTTTCAGGACCTACTCATTGTCGAAATCATACTCTAGATTTAATACTGTCACATGGAATTGATGTTGATAGTGTTGAAATTATTCAGCAAAGTGATGATATCTCAGATCATTATTTAGTTCTGTGTAAACTTCATATAGCCAAAATTGTAAATTCTACTTCTTGTTACAAGTATCGAAGAACCATCACTTCTACCACAAAAGACTGCTTTTTAAGTTATCTTCCTGATGTATCCGAATTCCTTAGCATATCCAAAACCTCAGAACAACTTGATGATGTAACAGAAACTATGGACTCTCTCTTTTCTAGCACTTTAAATACAGTTGCTCCTTTACGCTTAAGGAAGGTTAAGGAAAACAGTTTGACACCATGGTATAATGAGCATACTCACACCCTAAAGAGAGCAGCCCGAAAAATGGAGCGCAGCTGGAGGAAAACAAAACTAGAGGTATTTCGTATTGCTTGGCGGGAAAGTAGCATATCCTATAGAAAAGCATTAAAAACTGCTAGATCTGATTACTTTTCTTCTCTTTTAGAAGAAAACAAACATAACCCCAGGTATTTATTCAATACAGTGGCTAAATTAACGAAAAATAAAGCCTCAACAAGTGTTGACATTTCCCAACACCACAACAGTAATAACTTTATGAACTACTTTACTTCTAAAATCGATACTATTAGAGATAAAATTGCAACCATTCAGCCGTCAGCTACCGTATCATATCAGACAGTGCACTATAGACCCCCTGAGGAACAGTTCCACTCATTCTCTACTATAGGAGAGGAAGAATTGTATAAACTTGTTAAATCATCTAAACCAACAACATGTATGTTAGACCCTATACCATCTAAGCTCCTAAAAGAGGTGCTTCCAGAAGTCATAGATCCTCTTCTGACTATTATTAATTCCTCATTGTCATTAGGATATGTCCCCAAAACCTTCAAACTGGCTGTTATTAAGCCTCTCATAAAAAAGCCACAACTTGACCCCAGAGAACTTGTTAATTATAGACCAATCTCGAATCTCCCTTTTCTGTCCAAGATACTAGAAAAGGTGGTATCCTCACAATTATATTCCTTCTTAGAGAATAATGGTATATGTGAGGATTTCCAGTCAGGATTTAGACCGTATCATAGTACTGAGACTGCTCTCCTTAGAGTTACAAATGATCTGCTCTTATCATCTGATCGTGGGTTTATCTCTCTATTAGTTTTATTGGATCTTAGTGCTGCGTTTGACACAATTGACCACAACATTCTTTTGCATAGACTTGAACACTTTGTTGGCATCAGTGGAAGTGCATTAGCATGGTTTAAATCGTACTTATATGACCGCCATCAGTTCGTAGCAGTGAATGAAGATGTATCATATCGATCACAAGTGCCGTATGGAGTACCTCAAGGCTCAGTACTAGGGTACTCTTCACGCTTTATATGTTACCCTTGGGAGATATCATCAGGAAACATGGTGTTAGTTTTCACTGTTATGCTGATGATACGCAGCTCTATATTTCCTCGCAGCCTGGTGAAACACACCAATTTGAAAAACTAATGGAATGCATAGTCGATATAAAAAATTGGATGACGAGTAATTTCTTACTGCTAAATTCAGAAAAAACAGAGGTGTTAATCATAGGGCCTAAAAACTCTGCTTATAATAAACTAGAACACTGTCTAAGACTTGATGGTTGCTCTGTCAATTCTTCGTCATCAGTTAGGAACCTAGGTGTGCTACTTGATCGCAATCTTTCCTTAGAAAGCCACGTTTCTAGCATTTGTAAAACTGCATTTTTCCATCTCAAAAATATATCTAAATTACGGCCTATGCTCTCAATGTCAAATGCAGAAATGTTAATCCATGCATTTATGACTTCAAGGTTAGACTATTGTAATGCTTTATTGGGTGGTTGTTCTGCACGCTTGGTAAACAAACTACAGCTAGTCCAAAATGCAGCAGCAAGAGTTCTTACTAGAACCACGAAGTATGACCATATTAGCCCGGTCCTGTCCACACTGCACTGGCTCCCTATCAAACATCGTATAGATTTTAAAATATTGCTTATTACTTATAAAGCCCTGAATGGTTTAGCACCTCAGTATTTGAATGAGCTCCTTTTACATTATACTCCTCTACGTCCGCTACGTTCTCAAAACTCAGGCAATTTGATAATACCTAGAATATCAAAATCAACTGCGGGCGGCAGATCCTTTTCCTATTTGGCGCCTAAACTCTGGAATAACCTACCTAACATTGTTCGGGAGGCAGACACACTCTTGCAGTTTAAATCTAGATTAAAGACCCATCTCTTTAACCTGGCATACACATAACATACTAATATGCTTTTAATATCCAAATCCGTTAAAGGATTTTTAGGCTGCATTGATTAGGTAAACCGGAACCGGAAACACTTCACATAACACCGTACCTTCTACATCATTAGAAGAATGGCATCTACGCTAATATTTGTCTGTTTCTCTCTTGTTCCGAGGTCACCGTGGCCACGAGATCCAGTCTGTGTCCAGATCAGAGGGTCACTGCAGTCACCCGGATCCAGTACGTATCCAGACCAGATGGTGGATCAGCACCTAGAAAGGACCTCTACTGCCCTGAAAGACAGCGGAGACCAGGACAACTAGAGCCCCAGATACAGATCCCCTGTAAAGACCTTGTCTCAGAGGAGCACCAGGACAAGACCACAGGAAACAGATGATTCTTCTGCACAATCTGACTTTGCTGCAGTCTGGAATTGAACTACTGGTTTTCGTCTGGTCAGAGGAGAACTGACCCCCCAACTGAGCCTGGTTTCTCCCAAGGTTTTTTTCTCCATTCTGTCACCGATGGAGTTTCGGTTCCTTGCCACTGTCGCCTCTGGCTTGCTTAGTTGGGGTCACTTCATCTACAGCGATATCATTGACTTGATTGCAAATAAAAACAGACACTATTTCAACTGAACAGAGATGACATAACTGAATTCAATGATGAACTGCCTTTAACTATCATTTTGCCTTATTGAGACACTGTTTTCCAAATGAATGTTGTTCAGTGCTTTGACGCAATGTATTTTGTTTAAAGCACTATATAAATAAAGGTGATTGATTGATTGATTGATTATGTGTGGTTTTGTATTAAATAATGACCCAGATTGTGAAATACATTTATTAGCCTTAGATTAAGGGAAGCACAACTTGGGAAATGAGAGCATCCATGGTGAAAGCTAT
Source organism: Carassius gibelio (assembly GCF_023724105.1). NCBI lineage: Eukaryota > Metazoa > Chordata > Actinopteri > Cypriniformes > Cyprinidae > Carassius > Carassius gibelio. Next base: position 15,506,222 of record NC_068400.1, on the reverse strand, counting down.
TCTTTAATAATATCCATTTTTTTTTTTTTTTTTTTTTTTGTGGTTCTTTTTTTTTTTTTAAGTATCAGTTCAGGTACCGTTTAGGCACCGGTACCATTTTAAAAGTATCGAAAAGCCACTGGACCCTACTTAAAAGTTATTATTTCTCACTGGCTCATTTACCAAATGGGTGCTTTCTCTTCGTCCTCCCCAAATGAAGCTACCGTAGGTAGTTCGGTAGCGAGACGTTTTAATAAATTATCGTTTGCGATTGACGATGCGATTGACAATGTTGTGATGACACACACACAAACACACACACACACTGGACATAGCAGACGTATGTACCGAATACAGGAAGCTATCAATCAAGAAGGTATCAGGATTATTAGTTATTTTTCATTTTTAGTTTTTGATTAATCACTTGGAATAATCATTCATTTTGACAGCACTATGTTTATTGTAAATAGACAACCATACAAGGCCCCTGTGGCGCGGCCTAAGCTTTTGTTCTTAATGGCATTTTTTTTCCTTACATTACTTTTACTTTTATACTTTAAGTAGTTTTTTAAATCACTTTTACACTTTTACTTGAGTAAAAAGCTTGAGTTGGTACTTCAACTTCTACAAAAGTCTTTTTAAACCCTAGTATGTACTTCTACTTGAGTAATGAATGCCAATACTTTTGACACCACTGCTTATGGGTTTATATTGGCAGATGCAATTAAGAACCTTGTAAAACTATAGTATGTATACTATATGCTGCCACTTGTGAAAAATAAATTAACTTTAGCATACTTTTATAAGGTGCACTTATTACACAAATAATATACTTTACAGTAAAAGTAAACACTTAAGTGTAAATTAAATGTAAAGTTTTTCAAAAACCAAAATGCATATCATTTGTGTTTGATTTAAAATGCATTACAGTTTAAATTTACATCAAATCCAATTAGCTAAAGAGTGATTTTTGACCCACTTAAGTGAGACTTATGTACATCTTTGTCATTTTATAATTACTACTCTTGTCTTTGAAATATGGTTAAAGTTACTGCTAAATGTACTGATAAAAATGTAAACTAAAACACACTTTAATAAATAATTTAATATACTATAATAAAATATATTTAATTAGGTTTAGTGTTTTTTTTTTTCACCCTTTGACATGTACGATCACATTGGTGTGACCTATTTCAACATCATTGAGGGGTGCGTTTCCCAAAACCATGGTTGTTAATCTGTTAGCAACTTAGTTGGTTGGCAATGGGAAATTGCATTGCAACCAACAAAGTTGTTTTGGGAAACGCACCCCAGACCGTCACCACAGTCTTGAATGATGCCATTCTGCTATCCTTACAAGAGAAAATGTAAACAGGCAGGTGACTGACCCTGATGTGCAATGGCTTTTACCACATAATGTTCTTTTCACATAATTAAATACTCTCTAATCCAACATACATGTCTCAATTAGGGTAATCAAATAGACATTTGATTTCTAAATGAAAATGAACAAATTAATTGTGAATAATTTGTGTTTATTTAAAAGCTGTGGAGATCGTTGCAGCATATATTATGCACTACCCTTCCGACCACTCAAATAAATATGTTTGTGGATATGGCTAAATAAAATAAAATAAAATCCTGATATAAACATAACTCCCCGCAAATTAATGCAGCCTTATTGATAATAATCTACAGGATCTCGTGTAAAATGATATGCCATTTATCTCTCATTTACATTGTCTGCATGATAGAAATTAAAGTGATCCAGTGAGAAAAAATATTCCTGTTTCCATGCATTAATATTGTATTATAATTTTATATAGAGAGAAAGAGAGAGAGAGAGAGAAAATATATCTTGATTTAAGAATTTTTTGATATTTTAGGCTATCTGAAATAAGGCAAGAAACTCAGCAATAAAATCATTTTTCTAGCATGAATAAATAAATGAATGAGGTATTTAAACATTTATTATGCTTTTAAAAATGGGGAGAAGACTGAAAGAAACTTGATCTCGACCAAGTTAGCTTCACAGAGTAAGTTAATATGGTAACTTACTGAGAGGTTTAGTTTTGTCTTTTATTGGAACCAAAAACCCTGAGGTTTCCCTTTTCTGGGGATAGCAGAATCTGAGTTTCCAACAAAACCCACTTTTTTGTGTGTTATTTGTGTTTCGGCTGTATGCAGCTGTATTGGATATTCAGCAATCATGAGACAACCATTGTGCTGTTATGTGACATGCCACTTTCCATCCTCAGGTCACCGGGAATGTCCATCATGTTTGGGCATGGCTCATTTACTGTAGGATATTGAAGATCCATGTCCTGCTGCTGTAAATTTATTTCTGCAAGAAAGAGTGCAAAAGTCCTGGTTTATTAAACAGGTAGCCTCTAATAGTGGAGTGCAGTCATCAATGGTTGATGCACACTCCCTTAAACAAAGAAAACTTTCTCCTAGCTATTCTGAGGCCACCTGTGAGAAAAGGTCAAAAGTTTCAAATTCACATTCTGACACACAGCAGCAAATTTTGGCAACCTTACGAGATCCAAGGGGCAAGGGGTGTGGGCATGAGTCTTTCAGTCCCAACTTTCTGTTATGGTCCCTGTTGCTGAGGATTGTTCACAGATGTTAAGCAAAAAACAGACATGGGAGGTATGCCAGCAGTAGAGCATGAAATGGAAGCATTAACAAACCAAAAGTGGCCAGATTGTGCTCCCAACTATGCCTGGACAGTTGGGAGGAAAAATGTCAGACCATTGCTTAAAGTCTACAGTAAAAATGGTTAAAGAATTCAGTTGTGTCGACCTCCGCCATTTTTAGAAGTACGCATGACTGTGGTAAAAACAGGCAGATTTTATCAGATGATATTGTGGCCCTTCTAAAAAAGAAGTCAATTTCTTAGCTGAAGCCCAACGAACAGCTCACTTGGTTTTATTCAAATTATTTCCTCATGCCTGAAAAAGTGGTCCACCCATCTTAGACCTGAGACATTTAAATGCGTATATAAAAATACTGCAGTTCAAGATGCTGACCACTGCACCAGTCTTGGAGACTATAGAACCAAACAAATTGTCCACAACAATAGATCTCCAAGACGTGTATTTTTATGTACCCATTCATCCAGACCACAAAAATTATCTTCGTTTTGCCTTTCAAAGTCAGGCATATCAGTTTGAGGTCCTCCCCTTTGGTCTCTCGCTCACCTTGTGTCTTTACCAGGGTGGTGTCAGCCACCCATTGCCCCCTTCAAATGGCGGTTATAAAGATCCTTCCATACCTAGTCCACTGGCTGATCTGTGCACCAAGCTATCATCGGGTATTGGAGGACACAGAGAGGGTTATCAGTCTTATAAAAAAACTTGGTTTTTGCATGAACCATGTCGAACCATGTCAACAGACAGTATTTCTCAGATTGGTTTTGTATTCCTTGATAATGACAGTATCACTCACTCCACAGAGTGTAACAGTATTATTTACACTGGCACAATCTTTCCAATTAGGCAAGTGGACACAGTTTAAAAAATGACTGGGGATAATATCAGTGGCAATAAATGATATGTTGTATAGGACTTGATGTTGATATCCCTTTATGCATACTTAAGGCGCTGATGAGACTCCATGGGATGGTCCATTGAGTGATGGAACTGTCATCAAGTATGCATCCCTTAATGCATACTTGAGGCTCCGATGAGACTCTGTGGGATGGTTGATTGAGTGATGGCACCCTTTGGATTGTCAAGTGGGCGCCCTCCTTCCTTGGTGTTTCACTGATAGGCCCACGAAACCTCCAGAGGGTTCAGCAGTGAATCCCAGCGTCCCGGGTTCACTCCCTAGGTGCCATCAACTCACTTGAAGACCCAGGCAGAGTCTTTTCTGTTCACCCATGGCCACTGGCTTCCCTATTCCGCAGCCATGGAGAAGTTTTTGACTGCCTGCCGGTGTGCCTTTCTTCGCACTCCCATCTCCCTGAGTAGCCTGGATGTTGAGGTGACTAAGAACCCTCTGCAGCCTACTTCCACTGGGCGTAATTTCAAATTCCAGACTTGTTGTTTCGCATCGGTTGCAAGTTCAGCGTGGTCTTGAGTTTAGGAGCCTGATGGCCTGGGGGATGAAACTCCTCTTAAGTCTCTCAGTTTTTTGCCATCAGGCCACGGAAGCACTTACCAGACGGCAGAAAAGTGAAAAGACAGTTACTAGGGTGGTTGGAGTCCTTGATGATTTTAACAAGCCTGCTTTTGCAGCATTTGAGGAAGATGTCCTGCAGCAAGGGAAGAGCAGACCCTGAGATGTGCTCAGCTAAGCACAACTTGTCTGCATAACGTGAGAGATGGCATCTTCAGTGGATCTATTGGGGCGATAAGCAAACTGAAGAGGGTCTAAAGTAACCGGGATGGAGGAGCAAATGTAGTTTTCAAAGCTGCCGTAGAAAGCAACAGATCTGCTCTCACCTCTGCAGATGATGTATTTCCAAAGGCACAGATGGTTTTTAGTCCTTGCCATATGCATCAGAAGTCACTGAGCTGGAAATGAGACTCTATTCGTTCCCTGTACTGGAGTTTGGCGGCTCTTACTGCGTGTCGGAGAGCACGTACTTTGTACTTGTGATGTTCTCCCGACAAAAGGCATTGTATGCAGCAGTGCGTTTGTTTACTCCAGCATGGATTGTTCTATCCACCCACGATTTCTGATTAGAGAAGGTCCTTGTAGTTATTGTTTCAGTTGCTTGCTCGGCTAGTGTGTTTATAAAGCTTAAGGCTACATCTGTGAACTTGCTGACGTCAGATGAACTTGCCCGAAACATGTCCCAGTCTACATCATCAAGAGCCGACTGTGGCATAGCTTCTGAGTGGAAGGACCAGCGCATCAATACTCCCTGCAAATAAAAACTAATTTTATTATAAATTGTCTTACAAATGTTACATTTCTGACTCATGAAAACTGTGACATTTATTTTGTTTAAGCAAGTGGTGCATATCCTCAGGATGACCTATCATTTCTGTGTCTCACATTTTGTAAAGTTTGGACATTGAGTTGAGCAAATATAGGTCAAATATACACTACAAAAAAAAAAAGTTCACACGCTACACTAAGTGATAAGCTTTTTAAGTTTGTTTTGTGATTAATCTAAATGGAGAACTTTTGCCATCTACATACAGTAGCATAACTCTATATACAGTAAATGCAGATTTTATCCACATAATAAAAGGTAATTCGCTCTGTGACTCTTCTCTCTTCATGTTTGATGTTATTTAAATTTTTAATTATTTAATAGCTAGTGAAGAATTTGTCGTCCTGAAGAGGCCAGTTCTTTGGATTCACCAATCAGAGAAATTGCTGTTACCATGGAAACAAGAACTGCATCAAAAGAGCTCATTTTCCAATCAAGCATTGCAAATAATATAATAGAGCAGGACTTTCAACACTTTTAAACAGCTTATATTTGTATAGACATCTGATACATTGTGTTTAAGCGGAAATCAATAGTTATACTGTTACAAACCAGATTCCAAAAAAGTTGGGACACTGTACAAATTATTGTGAATAAAAACAGAATGCAATGATGTGGAAGTTTCAAATTTCAATATTTTATTCAGAATACAACATAGATGACATATCAAATGTTTAAACTGAGAAAATGTATAATTTTAAGGGAAAAATAAGTTGATTTTAAATTCCATAGCATCAACACATCTCAAAAAAGTTGGGACAAGGCCATGTTTACCACTGTATGGTTCTTTTTCTAACAATCTGCAAACGTCTGGGGACTGAGGAGAAGAGTTGCTCAAGTTTAGGAATAGGAATGTTGTCCCATTCTTGTCTAATACAGGCTTCTAGTTGTTTAACTGTCTTAGGTCTTCTTTCTTACATCTTCCTCTTTATGATGCACCAAATGTTTTTTTTTTTTTTTTTTTTTTTTTTTTTATGGGTGAAAGATCTGGACTGCCGGCTGGCCATTCCAATACCTGGATCCTTCTTCTATGCAGCCATGATTTTGTAATTGATGCAGTATGTGGTCTGGCATTGTCATGTTGGAAAATGCAAGGTCTTCCCTGAAAGAGACGACGTCTGGATGGGAGCATATGTTGTTCTAGAACTTGGATATAACTTTCAGCATTGATGGTGCCTTTCCAGATGTGTAAGCTGCCCATGCCACATGCACTCATGCAACCCCATACCATCAGAGATGCAGGCTTCTGAACTGAGCACTGATAACACCTTGGGTTTTCCTTGTCCTCTTTAGTCCGGATGACATGGCATCCCAGTTTTCCAAAAATAACTTCAAATTTTGATTCGTCTGACCACAGAACAGTTTTCCACTTTGCCACAGTCCATTTTAAATGAGCCTTGGCCCAGAGAAAATGCCTTGCACTTCTGGATCATTTTTAGATATGGCTTCTTTTTTGACCTATAGAGTTTTAGCCGGCAACGGCGAATGGCACGGTGGATTGTGTTCACCGACAATGTTTTCTGGAAGTATTCCTGAGCCCATGTTGTGATTTCCATTACAGTAGCATTCCTGTATGTGATGCAGTGCCGTCTAAAGGCCCGAAGATCACGGGTATCCAGTATGGTTTTCAGGCCTTGACCTTTATGGACAGAGATTGTTCCAGATTCTCTGAATCTTCGGATGATATTATGCTCTGTAGATGACTATAACTTCAAACTCTTTGCAATATGCAAGAGTTCCTTAACTTTTCTGGCCTCTTATTGCTACCTGTCCCAACTTTTTTAGAATGTGTAGCTCTCATGAAATCCAAAATGAGCCAATATTTGGCATGACATTTCGAAATGTCTCACTTTCAACATTTGATATGTTATCTACGTATATTCTTTTGTGAATAAAATATAAGTTTATGAGATTTGTAAATTATTCAATTCCTTTTTACTCACAATTTGTACAGCGTCCCAATTTTTTTGGAATCGGGTTTGTAGCAAAATTGTTTGTGAGTCAATTTACATAGCTTAATGAGATGGTTCCCCATTGATTTTCAAGTGTTTTTGCTTAAAGTTTAAGATTGTTTTTGAAATCAGAAAAATGAGCTGATATTTTTGCAACCTGCACCAAATAAAGACATGAGACACATTGTATAGTGATTAGAAACAGTATTGTTAACTGAAACTAAATTAATTTCATAATTAATTATAATAATAATTACTAAAAACTAATGATTAACTGACATGAAATACATCAAGTTCAAGTAGCCTACTAAAATATAAAAATTAAGTCTGTTTTAAAATATGAATATTATTTTATAGTATACCAATGATACTAAAATAACACTGACTAAAACAGCCAAATTCCATTTAATTAATTTTTATGTATTTAAATAAATTGTTTAATCTTTTTTTTTTTTTTTTTTTTATTCATTAAGCATGCCATTTATGGCCTACTTGACAATTACGGTTTGCTTTATTTCCTAATGTTTGATTTATTTTATCTCTGTTGTCATGTGTGGATGAATTCAATTGAATATGTAAATAAATTAAAATAAATAAATACTAAACTCATGGAACAAATCAATTCATTCTATCAATAATTAATTACATTTCCAATGCTTTCAATGCCATCACATTTAGCTGACACATTTACCTAATTAGAAATCATAACGTTTCAGGATTACCTCATTTTAAAAGTAACTACATTTTAAAACTGATGTGCTGTCGGAGAGCACTTTAAATTGCAAGACCTCCTTGTTTGGACTACACTTTAAATAAAAATATTTAATGTTTTCTTTAAATTTAAGAAATAGTTAAGTGTACAATAATAAACTGCCGCTGTATACAGTGGGGTTGAGAGAGATCTAAAATATATCGAATGGAAATGGAAATGGATTTAAAATATAAAGTGTTTGTAATTATGTATGTTTATACAAATTAATGAAGAGATGCAAAAGTGTCATTCACACTGGCTCTATGTTTTCTCTGTTTATGTCAGTTTCACTTAAATGTAAAATAAAAGATCTTATTCTATTCCTTGTCATTAAAGTGAAATGACTGAACCTACACATGATAAAAATGCTAATTTTAGAAATGCTGTGTATACAAATGCTGTGTATATTTCACCATCTATCCAAACATACAAAACACATTTTTGTAAACAGCCTTTAATATCAGTTTCATCAGATTCATGAGCATTTAAAATCTTAAAGTATATAATCAGTTTATGAATTAAATATGAATTAACTACACTTTCATTTGATTAATTTGCCAAGATATTACACTAAAAGAGGCTATTACAGAAGAAGTAGGCCTACTTCTAGCACACTGAAGCGATTCTAATGATGTGTTCCCTTACAGCAGATCCTTTGCTATATTTCTGTCTTTAACGCGCGATTGCGGGCCTTTGGCGATTTCAAAACACTGAGAGCGTGAAAAAACAACACCGCCTCCTTTACCGCTGCACAACAGATCTCTGGCTTCTGAAGATCTCTCTGAGGAACAGCAGCGCACGTGAGACAGCAGCTTGACTTTTCCTCCTCAGTCGTTCGTGTTGGCTTTGATATCCCCTCAGAGTGTGTAGAGGTGGTCAACATTAAAAGCGCCTCTCATTCACATTGACCTTTGGTTGATTCGGCTCATCCTTGCGTCTCACAGCTCCAGCAGACTCGCCTCTGAAACAAAAGGGCAAGTGGCAGCCTGACACTAAGTCAATAGGGAAGACACAGCGGTATTTGAGCGTATTGTCAGGTGACCTCTTTGTTTACACTTTAAATAAAGGTGGCCCTATGCAGAGGTGGGTAGTAACGAGTTACATTTACTTCGTTACATTTACTTGAGTAATTTTTCGGGGTAACGAATACTTTTCGGAGTATATTTAAAGATGGGTACTTTATACTCTTACTTGAGTACATTTTTTGAGAAAAATCTGTACTTTTACTTCGTTACTGTGGGCGACGCCCCTCTCGTTACTTTATCTTAATGCAATAAATGCTTCAGTTTATTCCAAACGCGCCGTCTACTTTTCTCTGGACAATGAGCGATGCCCATTCGCGAATGATTCATTCTTTTGAGTCAACTCTGTTCAAAGGCTTGATCAAACCAATTGGCAAACGAGTGAATTGGTTCATGAATCAGTTTGAAGGAGTCGTTCAGTTCCCCCCTGGAGAAACGCGCTGAGCGTCTGAAGCGGTTCACTCAGAGTTGTAACGTTTAAGATCATCAGCAGCGTTGAAAACGGGGCTATGGAACTGCACTGAATTGAAAGCTAATCTGCAAAGGCTATTCTTTGCTTGCGATGGAGATCCTTATTAGATGAACGCGTGTGCTGTCTACTGTTTAACAGGTAATAACTTGGGCTACATTCGATTACAGTACACGATACCACTGTGACATTAGTTTGTTGTACGTGTGTGGCTTATAACAGGTTGAATGCAGCTTCCAAAAGACAAAGAATAGCCGATTAAGATTTTATTAATTTTAATACAATCACACCAGTGCGAGTACGTTCAGCAAGTCATATCATCAGCTGCTAAATTCAGATCTGTGATCGCTTGCTGGCGCTGAGCCAGAGACAGACGCGTTTTTACAGCGCTGCGCATTAACCAATCACACACGGTTCTGTTGAGCTTTTGAATGCATTGGCCAATCAGAGGTGTTCCGATGAGTCATCGCTGAAATGCCGGTGCTTCCTTCACTCGCTCACTCACTGAATACCTTTCTGGCGAATTCTCTCGTCAGAAACAACAAAGTGCAGATGTGTGTACGAATCTATAATTAAGATATTGATTTCACAGTGTTAACAGTTTCAGTGATTTTAATGGTAGTTTCTGAGAGTGAATGAAATCTAGACTGTCAGTGAAAATTATGTTTAATAATGTAAATGTTATTTGCTCTCTTTCTGAACAATGAAAGATTAGTAGCAATATTTATATCACATTAACTTTCAATGTTAAATTCACATTTAAAATAAAGTCAGTCGTATTAAAAATATGTTATGGCATGACACCTATATTTGTTACTTAAATAAACAGACAGGGTTTTATAATAAATTACATAAATTGGATTAAAGGCTGATGAAATATATACATTTATACACACACACATACATTACATACATTTTTTGTCTATATATCTATATAAAAAAAGGCTCCGTATATATGACCCAAAGTAACTAGTAACTAACTACTTGAGTAGATTTTTTATCCGATACTCTTTTACTCTTACTCAAGTAACTATTCAAGGCTAGTACTTTTACTTTTACTTGAGTAAATATTTCTAGAATTACTTTTACTTTTACTTGAGTAAAGTTTTTGGGTACTCTACCCACCTCTGGCCCTATGAGTGTGGTGATGGAGAGGCTTTGGGTTTTGTTGTAGTCGGTCCAGATCTCTGGAGAAAAACACAAAAGACATGTGAATCCTTCACTACAGAAAATGCACAAGAGGCGTCAAAGCCATGACATATGGGATGATTCAAATTAAAACATTCAGAAATTGTATTGTGTGGCATTGTTTAGCAATAACATTTGGGATTGGTTGGATGCCACTGCATCTCTGCAGGAGGGAAATATATTGTAAGGAGCATTTAAAATAAACATGTAACGTACATTATATATACTTTTCCATGTGCATATGTCAAAAAGTAATTTATAGCTGTGATCGAAGCTGAACTTTTAGCATCATAACTCAAGTCTTCAATTTCACATGATTAAATAAAATTATATTAAATTAAAATAAATTCATACATAAATTAATGCCAAAGAAATGACACACCAGACTATTACCACCAGACTCAGTTTACATCCACAAAACGAGTTGATCACATACAAAGTTAAAAATGCACACTTACATAAATTAGACAAATCTAAAGTAACTTTTTTTATCTATAAATATTGCCAAACTTTCAGATTTATATGCACTGTATAGGTAATCTAAAGGTATCAGGTGGGTGGTTTAAATGTGTTCCCTGTCCATCAGATTAATATTTAGAAAAGCAGCAAAAAGTGATTGTGACTCATTATGTGTTGGTTGTATCTTTGCACAGGCACCAGTTTTAACCAATAAAAGGATCAGTGTTTTCCATTCCAGCTATGAAGTTGAAATGAGTTTGACACCCTTGCTTTAACAGAAAAGAAAGTTTACACCCTCCTTTGACAACAAAGGAGTCATCCACACTGTATAATGCATTTCAGAGCAATCAGGATTCAGTGTTATTTTACAACACTGTCTAATGAGCCTCTCCAACACTTAAATACACCTGAGATAGAGGGCTTTAGACACACCATCCATTATTCTGCCAAATTAACAGTGCATAAGGAATTATGTGCATCATCATCGTTTGCATTTTCACTCCAGAACTACAGCTGGCTTAAACCCCATCAGATGTGCCTGTCATGTCAAACAGAAGCTTGAGTTTGGAGATGATTGTGTGTTTGTTTGTTCAGCTCATTCCCAGCCCTGAAAACAAATGTGCCTCAACAGACCACAAGAGGGCATTCATTAACTGAAAGAAAAGACTGTGAACTCATATTGTCTGTGGTCTTCAAGACCCTCTTGTTGCAGTCAAATAATGTTACTCCATCAAATCGTTTTGATGCAATGTTTTCCTGTCAGCAGATAAATGATTCAGCAAAGGTTTTATTTATTTTAAGTCATTTGTGCCAAGCCAACATGATGCTTCTACTAGATTCTACTGTATATCTCTCACATAAGCAGATTTTTATTTTGGCACTTGTATTAATAGGTTGCAATATTCACACCATAGCTGCCATTAAGCTACATAGGGTATATCAATATTTTAAATATGATAAATAAACCAATAAAAAAACTGACAACACAGATTAGTTAATTACGCCTTGATGGATTTCTTTCTTACAAACGTGGAGGTTTTGTCTTCACAAGATGTTAATTGATGGACAGGATTATTGTGATTTCTTTATCAGCTGTTTGGTCTCTCATTCGGACAGCAACCAGTCACTGCAGAGGGTCCATTGGCTAGCAAATAATGGAATGCTACATTTCTCCAAATCTGATGAAGAAACAAACTCATCAAAATCTTGGCACGGCCTGAAGGTGGAGACATGTTCAGCACATTTCCTTTTTGGGTGAACTATTCCTTTAACAAAGAACAGTACAATTATTCGTGCCATTTAATGTGACTACTTGTAAAAAAAATTGCATGGATAGATAGAAGCGTTGAAATCATCCGAGTAAGTTGAGATGTGGGAGAGTCTGGAAGCAGCGTCTGGAATAACCTAATTATTCGTCAGCATGTCGTGCCGTTTATGTTCAGAGGCGTATTCATTACTGTCTTCAGTCTGTAGAAGAGGGTTTTTCAGCTATGGGTGCTTCTGGCCTTGTGGACTTTAGGAAAGTGAACTTAAGATGCACATCTCATACTTTCAGGAGTTTGTCTCTGAACAATGTCTAACATGGACATATATGATCATTAAAACAACCTTAACCTGAGAAAGCTTATCTATCTGATGAAGTCAAATTTGTATGAATTTGTAGGACAAGATTTGTACATAAATGTATGATTTAATATATATATCCTTAAAACTGACCACTGATGGTCTATGTGTTTCTTTGTAATTTGCTGATCAGTGACCCAAGCAGATTACAAGGAAATACACAAAGTAGTAGGCCTACTGAATAAAAAATATTGAATTAAAAAAACCTCAAAATATATATATTTTTATTTCTCAAAACAGCAAGTTTATATTTCTGACTTTATTTCTCGCAACTGCAAGTCAGAATTGTGAAATGTAAACTCACAATTGCGGAGGAAAAAAACTATTATAAATAGTTGCATTTACCTTTTTATATATTTATTTATTTTTATTTTATTTTTTAATTTCTTTAATTATTTTTCAAGTGAGTAGCAGAGACAGGCTTCCATAATTAGCCACCAATTTGGCGAAATGTAAAATAGTTACAAATTTGCCATGACAATGTTGGAGTCAATCTCATTTCCGTTACTCATTCGGCAGTGGAGGTGAAATGTAATTTTTGAAATAAATAAATAAAAAGTATTTTCACTTCTTTGCATACTTTCAGAAAAATCACAGCTTGGAAATCATGAATTATAAATATATGTGTTTTAATGAAGTGTTAAGCATGAATTTTATGTTTTCACAAGCTTCATGTTTCTCCTCAAGCTCTTCAGCTGACACTATTGTCACTTTAGTAACCAAGTATACTAAGCCAAGTACACTGAAACTGTTTTTTATAAAGAGCTATATATATAAATGTGACAACCTGAGTGGGAAAAAAAAACGTTGGTTATAATGTAAATTCTGCTAATATTAAGGGACAGTGTATATTTCACAATCTGTGATTATTATTGTAAAAACTGACCTTCATTCTTTAATAAATGCAATGGAAATCATGCAATGCAATTTTCTGGTTTTATTAAAATTTGTATCCTTGATTTTTAAATGCATTCCACACTAATACATTTATTTTATACTATTGGTTATTTGGTATTACAATATGTAGACAAAGAACACCTACTAATTGTCATTATAATAAGAATAACTGTTGCATCTTCCATCAAGTTCAAACTGGGATTAGACTAAGAGAGAACATGCTAAAAAGTGAATATTTACAGCAATACGTTAGCATTGAGGTAAATGCATTGCTCCTGTTTTATTTTAATCTTTGCTGAAGGGCATATGAAATATATATTCCTCGCTCTGAGCAAATCCTGAATATGGATGTCTTTTATTTTCAGATGTGTCTCTGATACAGCTGGAAACTCACAGACAGAGGGAAAAACGTACAGTGTGTCAGTGGGCAGAATGGCTCTTTACTATGAATAATGAGTCGTTGATGCAACAGAACATTTTTGCTTCCCTGGACCAAATAAAAAGGTTTGGGTTGGATGGGTTGTGGAGAAAACTATATGATGGATCTGCTGATGCAATTGCAGACTCGAGAGACAAAACAAGCCACTTCAGCAGAACCGCTGTGCCAAATCAACATTTAGATCCACTGCATATAAGATGAAGAGAAATGCAAGAACCAGTTTACATATAACAGGGCAGAGTGTGTATTCTCACTCATCTCCGTGGCAGATGCAATGGCACATATACAATCTTACGAACTGCACAACAGATATGGCCACAATCAATCCATGAAGCAACCAAAGTTTGGCTCAAAACAGGTCTTTAAATGGAAATGCATGTCTTTTCACTTCATAGACTCGTAGGTCAGAGTTCAACTAAAACCATGGTGCACATAAACAAAAACATCTCTGCAACATATTTGTGTTCCAACTCTCATGCATGAGAATAGAAGTGGATGAAACACGAAGTGTGACCAACCCGTCTGAAGCAATGACTAAAGCAATCACTTTGGTTCCAGAAGTCTCCCTCAAGTTCATTTACCCTTTCATTCCTTTAGGATGGATTTTCTTCAGATTTTGCTGTTGCTGTTGACACATTCCTGCCCTCCATCGAGTCTAACAGAGGCTTAAGTAGTAATTTACCAGTAAGACTGAGCAGAATAAAAATACAACGTGCTCCACTGCACTGCTGGAATGCCATTCTGTTCAAGCTTAATGGATTGATGCTATTAATAAAGCGTTGTCTGTCATATGCTGAGGGTCCAGTTTGAAATTATTTTGAAAGATGTCATCTGTAACTATTAATTTAGATCAGTCTGTCTCCATCTCAGCCAATCAAATCCACCCCGGACACCAATCTAGCATTTGACGTACTGCACAGCTGTCTACACATGTCAGAGGTGAAGACAGTACATCGATACTTGACTGTTCTCATTTCGGAGAAGGGAGGATATATGCTATTTGGATTTAAATTTTGTTTTCTTTATTCGGTTTTGTTTAGTGGTGAAATATAGATCTTCTGTAAGTGGTGTGCATGTCCATGTGTTAGTGTCCATCTAAAGAACATGGCCGGCAGTGTGGTGCACCTGACCAAATGTCAGATATCTGTTTGTTCGGCTGAGTTGGTTGATGAAGGTTGTCATTAGCATCTGCAAGGTCACTGGTTAATTTCCCAGGGAATGCATGAACTAATCAATTGGGATACAAATGCAAATGCAGATTCCTCTCCTACATTTCAGACAGACCTGACTGGCACCCATAACGCATGAGTGATTTGCTCACCAGCCCACCAAGATCAACTTTACTTTTTTTTAAAAGCCCCTGTGCGAGTGATTTATACATTTAACATGAGAGCTGTGCACTGTGGTACTGAGTTTTCTAAATAAAAGCTAAAAGTTCAACAGTTCCTCTATCATCATCCATTCTTATATTTCTGTAGTGTTGGTAAACTAACATTGGGAATCTCAAAGAGATTCAGCAACTTCTGATTGGTTCAGCTCATCAGAACAACTTCTTTTGAGCTTACTGAATATTTAACAACAATTGGTTGAACCGTCACATAACCTGAACTCTCTGTTAATTAACCAAAACCTTCTTTACATGTGGTTATTGGTTCCAAAAATATGATCAGTAATAAGTTTAGTCAACATAGAGGCTATTTCTGAAATCGGCCTCATACTCAATTTGAGCCATTTGTTGTGGTGTCCAAAACCATGGATGTTATCAAGTACACACAAATAGATAGATACATGGATGGATGGATGGATAGAGGCATGTAGGGTGTAAATATCATTTTGTTACAACTGCGCTACAGTCTCGATCCCCACGAAGGAGCTCTGGAAGGATCAGGCTTTGTTCCTGAATCAAATCACTGAGGGTGATTTCGAGATCTATTTGTCCAGTCCATAGAAATCACCATGTCAGTCATTGCGATTTTGAGAGTGAATCCCAAATTAATATAGAATGTCATTCCTAAAACCATATGTATATATACAGTTAGGTCCATACATATTTGGACCCAATTTTTATTATTTTAGCTGTTGACCAAAACATATTCACATTACAGTTATATAATGAATATAGGCTTAAAGTGCACACTGAGCTTTAATTTGACGGTATCCCCTCCCCAGTTGGAGAAAATGTCATGAAATTACAGCTCTTTAATATGTACCCTACCCCTCCCCGCCCTTTTTTGTTTGTTTGTCTGTTTCAAGTGACCAAGTAATTGGAAAGTTGACTCAAAAGCCATTTCATCGACAGATGTGGGCTAGTCCTTCATTTTTTTCTACATCAGTTGAGCAGGTAAAAGTTCTAGAGTTGATTCTAAGTGTACCATTTGCATTTAGAAACTATTGCTGTGAATCCACATCATGCAGTCAAGGGAGCTTTCTATACAAGTGAAACAGACAATTGGTAGGCTTCAAAAACAATACATTCTGAGAAAAAAAGAACGCACTGGGGAGCTCAGCAACATAAAAAGCCCTGGACATCCAAAGAGTACAACAGTTGTGGATGATCGGAGAATCCTCTCCATGATAAAGAAAAACACTTTCACAACATCCAGCCAAGAGAAGAACACTCTCCAAGAGGTAAGTGTGTCACTGTTAACGTCTACATTCAAGAGAAGACTTCACCAGAGCAAATAAAGAAGGATCACCACAAGATGCAAACAAGGCCTGATTAGACTGTAGCAAAAAAAATAAAAAATAAATAAATAAATAAAAAAAGACAAGACAAGACAAGACAAAACAAGAAAGATAGAGTTTTTGGAGGTAAAATGTGGATTATTCTGCAATGGCCAAGTCAATCTCCTGATTTCAGTCCAATTGAGCATGCATTTCCCTTGCTGAAGACAAAATTAAAGGCAGAAGGTCCCACAAACAAACAATAACTGAATTAATTTGCAGTAAAAGCCTGGCACAGCATCACAAAGGAGGAAACACAGACTTTGGTGATGTTCCAGAGTTAAAGCAGTATTGTTGAAGTATTGAAAAAGTATTGTAGTTTGCATCACTGTATATAGCTGTCAGTTATTAAACATTTCTATCATAAACTCAGTCTCTTTCAACAATATACTGCTGCTTGATGCTGAATTTGTGCTCTGCTCTGTTAGCAGTTAGCCCTGATCAATGGAGTCTTGCCATGAGGCAGCTGCCACTTACTTTGGTTGTTTTTTTTAATGCTTATTTTGTTATTAAAGTTATATTTCCCAGTTCCCACTTCCTTCTTCCCCAAGTCTTGAACTTTGTTACATAGATATATACCTTAAATCATCCTGGCAACCCACCCAAGGGTCAAGACCCAGGGTTTAAGCATCCACTGACCTAGATGATCCTTTGAGGATAACATTGTAATATTTGGATGGTCTTGTTGCTTTGCCATAAAAATCAAAACACAAATATAATCATAAAGGTTTACTTTTTGACTCAAGCACTTTCACAGCATATCTGTTTTTATATTCGCTTGCGGCTGAATGCTGAAAACAGACCATGTGAAGGTTGTTTGTTGGCTGATCAGATGCATAGAAGAACATCATTATGCACCACTTCAGGCTGAAAACACTGTAATACACAATTAATACACACAGTGCTACCCACACACACTCTCAAAACATACATACGCTCACACATTCCCTAAAGGGAAGGTTATTATCTTCTATATAGCTTCGACCTAGTTTACTGTTCAATGTCACACACATGAGAGCCAGGTGACATGTATTTCCTTTTCCCAGGAATAGTCCAAAAGTAAAATTCCTTTCTTTCCTACCCTCGTTTATGTGAAATAGTTTTGACGTTAGCCATGTATGCATCAAAAGTTTTGAATTTAACTGTGGAAAAATAGAATTTCCAGAGTTTCCATTTCCATGTGTTCAAGAGAACAAAATCATCACTTCTAGGAAACTAAGAAGACAGTCATATGGGTTCAGATCGATGTGAGAATGAGTAAATGATGACAGAATGATCATTTTTGGGTGAACTGTCCCTTTAAGAATAAGCCATTGAAAATCTCTATTTGTTGACCTCTGATCTGAATCCTCCTCTTGAAAGTAAATCATGAACCTTTTCAAATGATATGAAACAATTGTCCTGAACTCCAAAGAAAATGCTTCAGTGTTCTACAAACAAGCACTGTACTTGCAGCAGATTTATGAACAAACATGAATATTTGAGGAATACCGAAAGCTACTGAACAAATGTGTATATGATGCATGTTAAAGTCATAAAATGATGTTTATGAATCACAATCCTGATTGATAGATCGAGTGATAAACTGCAGAACACTGCAGGCTTACCATGCATGGACTTTTTGTAATGTCTGTTTTATGTTTCATATTCTCATATTCCCAGAAATTATGGAAAATAGAATTAACCATAATTAATGATCCATGTAATTTTATTTAAGATTTACTTGATTTTTAGGTTTATTTATTACACATACAAAAGTCAGCAAGATATTATATAATTATTTATATTATATAAATATTGTATGTTTAAAAACATTTAAATATTTTTACTTACAGTAATACATACTGGTATATATAAATATATATATATATATATATATATATATATATATATATATATATATATATATATATATATATATATATATGCGGATGTTTTACTTACAAGGATTCGCCATTATTAAAATGAAAATTTCCATTATGACTAAACACGTGTTATACCAAAATGTTCATTATGAAAACGATTGGTGTAATAATGAAATGAGCTAACTCTACAGAGCTTTGGAGACTGTGGACACTGACAAACAGTCATATATTCATCCACCACAGGAGGGCAGAAAAAATCACCCACGTCCCTGGAGTTCAACAGCAGCTTTTCATCTCTAATTAAACAGCGTGCGCTTTACAAGGGCTCTGTGATTAATATTCCCTCTATCGCCTAAACTCTGTAAATGCTGCTTTATTCCCAGAGTAAGAAAGGCCTAGATTTGCTGAAGCATCATATTTCGTTTCCCTCTGCCGTCTCTTGCATGTGAAGTTCATTAATAAGAAATAATGCATTATGAATTTCACAGACACAGCACGGGGTTGATGAAAACGGGCTTTATTTGTTTCTCTGCACTATGCTGATGTATATGTAGAAAATAAATAATTTCAATTACCGAACTAAACTGAAAGGTAAAATAAGCTGCTTATGATTTGGTGAGCGTTTCTTAATTACGACTCTTATGTGGACTTTCAGAAAACAAAATGTTAAAACATACTTTACCTCTCTCACTTGATCCGTTCTTTTGTCTGTAACATCCAGCAGCAGATATATGATCTAATATGACCGTTTTCTAATTCATAATCGAAGACAAAAAAAATTGTTATTGTATATTACTTATATTTATTTGAGAAGTTTTAGTGCATGATGAAGTTTACTGCATGAGTTAAAGTCTGCATGAACATGTAGGATCCAGTGTTAATTTTGACACGAAATTTTAATTTAGTTTTAGTCTTAGTCTTTTGACTATAATTCTTTTTAGTTTTAGTCAAGTTTTAGTCATCTGATTTGTTTTAATTTTAGTCTTATTTTAGTCGACTAAAATTGCTTGGTATTTTAGTCGACTAAAATAAGACTAAAATCAATAACAGATTTACTAGACAATTTTTTACAGCTGGTATAGGAAACAAACTTAACCAAAATATATAAAACACAAATTCAACTTTATTTCAACACAACTGTGTCTTTATTTCGATTCAAAAGCTTTTATGCAGCAACAAACACTGTCATGATAATGTAAACAATAACTAGCTGCCAATTGACCATCAATAAAAGAAAAATAAAGTTAGGTCCAGGACCTTAAAGCTTACAGCTGAGCTGAACAATAAGTGCATACATTTAAAGTAAATATTTCATAAGTTGGGTGGATAAAAAAAGTAACAAGATTTTATAAGGTATTCATTCAGCAATATTGTATGTTTTAAATACTACAATATTGCTAGATTAGTTGTATAATGATAGGATGTGAACATTCACGTTTCACAATATAGAAATATTTGTGATATTGTCAACAAGTAGAACATTATAAAATATACTAAACATTAGTATTAATCAAATGTATGTATCATAATATTACGTATTAGTATTGTGCTCTCATCTAACTTGATAGGGGCTATTTTAAAGTACTTTTCAGTTCGTAATATTTAATGCTACAACATCCACGCACTGCAGTCTTCCAATTTTGCTTAGCTCAATAAACAAAAGAACATCGTTGTGAAATTACATTTGAGAAAATGTCCGGGTGGCTCGTCTGTAAATGTCTTTTCAAATTGGTTGTGTTGCCACGAATGAGCGCTCCGCGTGCTTTACACTTTGTTTTGCTTTGTTCGTCGTCAAACGTGAAGTGAGCTGTGGACATTTTGTCGCTCTTTTAGACATCACCTCTTCGAATGCCGTCTTCCCGGGAGCTCATTTAAAAACTGAAAACCTTCGCTTCACGTCTCAATAAGTCAGGCTCAGATTGGTTCTCTTATCTCATGCAGTCTAGCCTGTTCTGTTTTGCCGGTTCTTTTGTTGATTCCTGGCATCTCTCCCATCTGCTGATTTGATTTTCGTCACAGTCTATTTTCGCCTCGTCCTTTATTCGTTGACGATAATGTCAATCAATTTAGTCATAGTTTTAGTCTCCATCAGTGCCTTCTTTTTTAGTTTTCGTTTTGTTTTCGTCCGCAAAAATATATTCGTGACGAAAATATTTAGTCAACGAAATTAACACTGGTAGGATCATATGCCAGACACGGGGGAGGAGCCAATTTTGACCATACCAGAATGTGTACATGGAGGAACGTGTGTACATGTAATATGTTCCACTGATGCATAGGGTGGCTTCTTCTTTCCACCAATGTATGTATGTATAAATATACCAACTGATGTTAGCATGAAGTATACATTCTATTTTAAACAAACCAACATGTTTCTGTACCTTGTAAGGAATTTGGTCAGTGTTATATAAGCTATGGTCACTGTTAAAGCCTCAGAGAAACTGAGAAACAGAGAAACTGAGAAACGGAGAAATGAACATACAGCTGGCAAAGACAACAAGTTTCTCTCCTATGCCTGATACATATGTCAATAAACATTTTTGACAAGGCAACTGGTATTCGGCCCTGTGACTGAATTGTAAGGGGACAAGACTGATTTTAGATCAACATTTGGCATCACTGAAGACCAAAAATGTGTTATTGTAATATTACTTATATTTATTTGTGAAGTTTTAGTGCATGATGAAGTTTAATGCATGAGTTAAAGTCTGCATGAACATGTAGGATCATATGACAGACACAGGGAGAGGAGCTAATTTTGACCATACCAGAATGTTTACATGAAGGAACGTGTGTACATGTAATATGTTCCACTGATGCATAGGGTGACTTCTTCTTTTCACCAATGTATGTATGTATAAATATACCAACTGATGTTAGCATGAAGTATACATTCTATTTTAAACAAACCAACATGTTTCTGTACCTTGTAAGGAATTTGGTCAGTGGTATATAAGCTATGGTCACTGTTAAAGCCTCAGAGAAACTGAGAAACTGAGAAACAGAGAAACGTCTTGGTTACGTATGTAACCCTCGTTCCATGAAGGAGGGAACAGAGACGTTACGAATTGGATCAGCCCAATCACCTTCGAGTGGTACAAAACGAGCCAATGGTACACAAAGTACCTTGGTCTGCGGAATTTGCATCGCGAGCTCCGCCCCGCAGAGCGGTTATATAAGGAGCAACGCGAGCAACTCGCATTCAAGTCTTCGCTGAGGAGCCGAGCCAGTGACCCGGCCATTCAGAGGAACAGCAATGTGGCAAGGGGACCTAACGTCTCTGTTCCCTCCTTCAGGGAACGAGGGTTACATACGTAACCAAGACGTTCCCTTTCAGTCGGTCACGTTCGACGTTACGAATGAGGTCCCTTACAAAACGCCACATGGCTGTCTTCCAGCGACCCGTGTGAGTGATAGCACCCTGTCGTGAGGCCAGCACGAGTGAGGGCCTATAGCTCACCCAGAATACACTGGGTAGCATATTCCAGCTGGACATATGCTAGCAGGCTGCCTGCCCGTGGGAGGACTTACAGAAGGCAGGTATCTACCAAGGTGGTGATACATAAGAACTCTGAGGTACCCAGCCCGCAGGGTGGAAGTTTCAAAGACAGAGCTGGCAAGGGGCTTGCCAAGGGAAAGACACATGGTGCGGAGAGACTTACTGTGGACATACACACGTGGGATTACCCAGAAAGGGGAATCACGACACATGGAGGCACCTAGTCCCACACATGGCTGACCAAGGGGCATGTATGCAAGTGTTGGACATTAACAGTGCTGCAGGAACCCAGGGTTCTGACTGAGGAACTCACCTGAGGGGAATAGCGCACGCATCCAGTCTGCGGAGTGGAATGGCGCAGCAAGCGGACTGACACCGAGCAGGTCCTTACTAGCCCAAAGGGGCGAGTACCCGGGAGGACACGGGCTCTACACGGAGATTATACAATTTCGCGAATGTGTTAGGTGTTGCCCAGCCCGCAGCTCTACAGATGTCTGCTAGCGAGGCGCCATGCGCCAGCGCCCAGGAGGAAGCTACGCTCCTAGTTGAGTGAGCTCTCGAGGTCTCGAGCCTGATAAGCCAGGACAATAGCATCCACTATCCAGTGGGATAACCTCTGCTTGGAGACAGCCTTTCCCTTCTGCTGGCCTCCGTAACAGACAAAGAGCTGGTCTGAGGTCCTAAGGCACCGAGTTCTGTCCACGTAGGTGCGGAGCGCACGTACTGGACAGAGCAGCGCCAGGGCAGGGTCTGCCTCCTCCAGGGGCAGCGCTTGCAAGTTCACCACCTGATCCCTAAAAAGGAGTGGTAGGAACTTTGGGCACGTACCCAGGCCGGGGTCTCAAGATAACGTGAGAGTTAGCCAGCCTGAATTCCAGGCACGCTTTGTCAACTGAAAATGCCTGCAGGTCCCCGACCCTCTTCACCGAAGCCAAAGCCATCAGGAGCGCAGTTTTCAAATATAAAAACTTTAGCTCTACTGAGAGCAAGGGTTCGAAGGGAGCTCTCTGCAGTGCTGATAGAACCACTGCGAGGTCCCAAGAGGGGATTTGCTCCCAAGAGACTGTCCTTCAACAGGGTCATGGTGAGCCGAAATGGCAGCCACATAGACCTTGAGGGTGGAAGGAGACAGCCTTAGTTCCAACCCCTCCTGAAGAAAGGAAAGCACTGACCCAATCAGGCATTTCCAGGGGTCCTCACACCGTGAAGAACACCAAGTGATGAAGAGGTTCCACTTCAAAGTATAGGCATGTCTGGTGGACATGGCTCTAGCTGAAGTGATGGTAGCTACCACCTGTGGTGGCAAGGTACCTAAACCTTCCGTGACCCGTCCAGAACCCACACATGTAGGTTCCACAGATCGGGACGTGGGTGCCAGAGGGTGCCACGTCTCTGAGAAAGAAGGTCCTTCCTCAGAGGAATTGGCCAGGGAGGGGCTGTTGCAAGGAGTACAAGTTCGGGGAACCAGGTCCAGCCGGGCCAAAAAGGCACAACCATGAGGACCTGCTCCTTGTCCTCCCTGATCTTGCACAACGTCTGTGCAAGAAGGCTCACTAGGGGAAACGCATACTTGCGCAGGCCCAGTGGCCAGCTGTGTACCAGGGCATCCTTGCCGAGGGTGCCCTCGGTCAGGGAGTAAAACAACTGGCAGTGGGAATTTTCTGGAGAGGCAAACAGGTCTACCTGGGCGTCTCCGAAGTGTTCCCAAATCAGCTGAACCGACTGGGGGTGGAGTCTCCATTCTCCGGGGCGAGACTGCTGCCATGAGAGCTCGTCGGCTGCACGACTGAGCCTGCCCGGAATGTGAATGGCACGAAGCGACCTCAGATGCTTGTGACTCCACAGGAGGAGATGGCGAGCGAGTTGCGACTAGCGGTGGGAGCGTAGACAACCCTGATGGTTGATGTACGCTACGGTCGCAGTGTTGTCCGTACGGACCAGAACGTGCTTGTCCTTCAGCAGGGCCCTGAAGCGGTGCAGAGCAAGATGTACTGCTAGCAACTCGAGGAAATTGACATGCCACTGAAGTCGGGGTCCTGTCCAGGAGCCTGACGCAGCATGCCCATTGCACATGGCACCCAAGCCCGTGGCAGAGGCATCTGTTGATACAACAACATGTCTGGACATCGGTTCTAGGGGCACACCGGCCCGTAGAAACGAGGGGTCCAACCACGGGGTGAAGTATAACAAAGGATTCTCCCCCGGCCCTCCTCTGGGGGAAGGAGTGGTCCTGCTACCATCTCCTGATGAGCTGACGTCTCCAACTCCGGGTCGCCGGTCTCAGGAATGCCGCTTGGCCTGGCGTTTGACAGGTTTAGGGGCAGAGACGAGTTGCGCCGCCCTTCTGCTGCCATCTCCTCACTGCAGCCGGGGTGAAGGCTGCTGCTGTGGCCGAGCGGGAGTAGAGGAGGCCGCAGGGGGGCGCCCTCAGCAACGAGCTGGAACTGCTGGGCAAAGCTCTCTACCGTGTTGCCAAAGAGGCCATCCTGGGAGACCGGGGAGTTGAGGAGCTGAGCCCGGTCAGACTCCCTCATGTCTGACAGGTTCAGCCATAGGTGGCGCTCCTGGATCACCAAAGTGGATATCACCTGACCCAAGGAGCACGCAGTGACCTTCGTCCCCCGGAGAGCGAGGTCGGTAGCAGTGCGCGCCTCCTGCAAAACCCCTGGGTCAGCACTGCCCTCATGCAGCTGACAGACCTGAAGTGAGGCCAAGGCATGCAGGGCAGAAGCGGCCTGGCCCACAGCTCTGTAAGCCTTGGCCACAAGTGTAGATGAGAACTTACAGGGCTTGGAGGGCAGCTTGGGACCACCATGCCAAGCTGAGGCGTTCTGTGGACACAGTTGCATCGCAACAGAATGCTCCACTGGGGGAATCCCAGCATACCCCTTGGCCGCCCCGCGGGCAGTGAAGCCGGAGGAAGAACCAGAACGGTTTCGGGCAGTTAAAGGTGCCTTCCATGAACTAGTTACTTCCTGGTGCACTTCTGGGAAGAAAGGAACCAGAGGGGGGTGCTGGCGATACGCATGAGCAGCCCCCAGGAACCAATCATCCAGCCTCAAGCACTCGGGACAGGGTGGAGGATTCCACTCAAGCCCGATGCTCTCTGCTGCCCGGGAAAGCACGGCAGTCAGCTCGGGATCAGACTAGGACAACGCTGGTACTCCCAAGGGAGGCAACGCAGCCGAACCCTTATCTCCCGAGGACTCAAGCCCGCCTTGTGATGCGGCGATCGACATACGGTCCTCTTCGCGAGCCCCAAATGAGATGTCAGGAGCCTGAGAGGGTCCAGCAAACTCATCCGGGAGCTCAACCGGCTGTGGCGTATGTGAGGGGGGTGTGGCCCGAGGAGGTTCGCTCTTCAGGGAAGCCCACACAGTAACCCTCAGGTCACCCTGGCCACCAGCCGAAGTAGCCCTCTTACGAGAAGAAGAGCTGGGTGTGGCAGAGGGGACTCTTTACCTTTTAAGGTAATCAAGTCTCGATCTCAACGCCGAGATGGTCATGTCCCCGCAATGAGAACATGAGCCATCCACGAACTCAGTCTCAGCGTGCTGGAAGCCCAGACACGTGACACAGCGATCGTGACCGTCACGAGGAGCGATATATCGACCGCACCCAGAAACACACGGGTGAAATGACATCTTTAAAAAGACGCAAATCGGCCCATATCTCTTTTGTGAGACAAATTGCTTTTTTTGGGGTGTTGAAGCGCTCAGGGGAACACGGGAGCTGTCGCAGGAAACCCAGACGAACTGCTGAATCGCGCCGTCACACCAACACCAGCTCTTGCTTGTAAACACTCTGGTGATTGCAGCAAGCGATGTGCTCGGCTCCAAAGTGAAAGCTTGAATGCGAGTTGCTCGCGTTGCTCCTTATATACCAGCTCTGCGGGGCGGAGCTCGCAATGCAAATTCCGCAGACCAAGGTACTTTGTGTACCATTGGCTCGTTTTCTACCACTCGAAGGTGATTGGGCTCTCGGGCGAGATCCCATTCGTAACGTTGAACGTGACCGACTGAAAGGGAACTGAGAAACTGAGAAATGAACATACAGCTGGCAAAGACAACAAGTTTCTCTCCTATGCCTGATACATATGCCAATAAAGATTTTTCACAAGGCAACTGGTATTCGGCCCTATGACTGAATTGTAAGGGGACAAGACTGATTTTAGATCAACATTTGGAATCACTGAAGACCAAAAAATTGTTGTTGTAATATTACTTATATTTATTTGTGAAGTTTTAGTGCATGATGAAGTTTACTGCATGAGTTAAAGTCTGCATGAACATGAGAGATAGGGAGAGGAGCTAATTTTGACCATACCAGAATGTGTACATAAAGGAACGTGTGTACATGTAATATGTTCCACTGATGCATAGGGTGGCTTCTTCTTTCAACCAATTTATGTATGTATAAATATACCAACTGATGTTATCATGAAGTATACATTCTATTTTAAACAAACCAACTTGTAAGGAATTTGGTCAGTGTTATATAAGCTATGGTCACTGTTAAAGCCTCAGAGAAACTGAGAAACTGAGAAGCTGAGAAACGTAGAAATGAACATACAGCTGGCAAAGACAACAAGTTTCTCTCCTATGCCTGATACATATGTCAATAAAAATGTTTGACAAGGCAACTGGTATTCGGCCCTGTGACTGAATTGTAAGGGGACAAGACTGATTTTAGTTCAACAATAATTTCATAGGAATTTCATCCATAACTTCCAAAGTGATTAGTAGCCTAGCCTAACATTCTATGATGGAAAAGCATTTTACAGATCAAGTTAAATCATATAATATATATATATATATATATATATATATATATACACAGTATTGTTCAAAATAATAGCAGTACAATGTGACTAACCAGAATAATCAAGGTTTTTCGTATATTTTTTATTGCTACGTGGCAAACAAGTTACCAGTAGGTTCAGTAGATTGTCAGAAAACAAACAAAGACCCAGCATTCATGATATGCACGCTCTTAAGGCTGTGCAATTGGGCAATTAGTTGAAAGGGGTGTGTTCAAAAAAATAGCAGTGTCTACCTTTGACTGTACAAACTCAAAACTATTTTGTACACACATTTTTTTTTTTCTGGGATTTAGCAATCCTGTGAATCACTAAACTAATATTTAGTTGTATGACCACAGTTTTTTAAAACTGCTTGACATCTGTGTGGCATGGAGTCAACCAACTTGTGGCACCTCTCAGCTGTTATTCCACTCCATGATTCTTTAACAACATTCCACAATTCATTCACATTTCTTGGTTTTGCTTCAGAAACAGCATTTTTGATATCACCCCACAAGTTCTCAATTGGATTAAGGTCTGGAGATTGGGCTGGCCACTCCATAACATTAATTTTGTTGGTTTGGAACCAAGACTTTGCCCGTTTACTAGTGTGTTTTGGGTCATTGTCTTGTTGAAACAACCATTTCAAGGGCATGTCCTCTTCAGCATAGGGCAACATGACCTCTTCAAGTATTTTAACATATGCAAACTGATCCATGATCCCTGGTATGCGATAAATAGGCCCAACACCATAGTAGGAGAAACATGCCCATATCATGATGCTTGCACCTCCATGCTTCACTGTCTTCACTGTGTACTGTGGCTTGAATTCAGAGTTTGGGGGTCGTCTCACAAACTGCCTGTGGCCCTTGGACCCAAAAAGAACAATTTTACTCTCATCAGTCCACAAAATGTTCCTCCATTTCTCTTAAGGCCAGTTGATGTGTTCTTTGGCAAATTGTAACCTCTTCTGCACATGCCTTTTTTTTAACAGAGGGACTTTGCGGGGGATTCTTGAAAATAGATTAGCTTCACACAGACGTCTTCTAACTGTCACAGTACTTACAGGTAACTCCAGACTGTCTTTCATCATCCTGGAGGTGATCATTGGCTGAGCCTTTGCCATTCTGGTTATTCTTCTATCCATTTTGATGGTTGTCTTCCGTTTTCTTCCACGTCTCTCTGGTTTTGCTCTCCATTTTAAGGCATTGGAGATCATTTTAGCTGAACAGCCTATCATTTTTTGCACCTCTTTATAGGTTTTCCCCTCTCTAATCAACTTTTTAATCAAAGTATGCTGTTCTTCTGAACAATGTCTTGAACGACCCATTTTCCTCAGCTTTCAAATGCATGTTCAACAAGTGTTGGCTTCATCCTTAAATAGGGGCCACCTGATTCACACCTGTTTCTTCACAAAATTGATGACCTCAGTGATTGAATGCCACACTGCTATTTTTTTGAACACACCCCTTTCAACTAATTCAACTAATTGCCCAATTGCACAGCCTTAAGAGCGTGCATATCATGAATGCTGGGTCTCATTTGTTTTCTGAGAATCTACTGAACCTACTGGTAACTTGTTTGCCACGTAGCAATAAAAAAATATACGAAAAAAACCTTGATTATTCTGGTTAGTCACATTGTACTGCTATTATTTTGAACAATACTGTATATATATATATATATATATATATATATATATATATATATATAAAATCGCTTTTGTCCTGTGTGCCTTGTGTCGTGTCCTGTGTCTTTTAGTTTGTTCTTTTGATTTCTTGCTTCCTGTGCCAGTTTTGTAGTCTTGTTTCTGGTTATATCTTAGCTGTTGTTATATTAGATGTCTCTTTTATTTTATGTGTTTATTTTTATTTTTCTAAGAAAAACATGTTGCAATATAGTTTGGTATATGAGGAATGAAACTAAATATGTTTTCAATTTCAATAATTAAATTTCCTTGAACTTTATTTTGGCTAAGATGGCTGCATGGAACTGATACTTCAACTGGGTACTTTGGTAAATTATGGTCACACAAATATTGTGCAATATTGTAATCATGCACTTGATATCTTTAAGAAGGATGGTGGAATAGATGTTTTGTTTGAAGAAACACATGGAAGTCTCAGAGAGAGAAACTCCTGAACTCTTATTTTCTAACTGCTTTCAAGTGTGAAGCGTGTCTAATATCTCAGTCTGTCTTTCCTCCATGTAAACTCTCAAAACAAACTTTGCTTCTTTATCTCTGTGAGAAGCAGGATTTATTTATTTCCAGATATCATGAGTGATAATGTGTTCTCATGATGAAGATACTCACAGTAAAAGCATCATGATCATGATAACATTGTATCAGGAGAGGGATGTATTCATATTTAAAAAGCATATTCTGCATTTTATCAGGTAAAATGTGTGAAATAAATGAAAACAACAAAAAAAAAAACAGATACTTATCTGATTTTTATCAATACTGTTTCATCATTAAACATTTTCCAACTTGTCCATCATGCTGAAAATACAAAGTTTGTTTTAATCAGCTCTTTTTTATGTACAGTATTTAAAGGGCAAGAAAATGCATTTCCAATCTTAAAATAGGTTTGCAGTTTACACACCTTCAGGCCATTCAAGAGGTCTTCTTCAGTAGAAAACTGAAACCATGATTATTCATAAAATGCTACCAGATTTGGATTCAAGTCACTGGCTACCATTACTTTGAGAGTCAAAAAAAGCATATAAAGGCAACACAAAGTCAATATCCTTGGCTCCTGATTATATGTTGAGGTCTTATGAAGGGAAATGATCAGCCTATGCAAGAAACTGAATATTATTTACAACATTTTTACCTCTAATCCAAAACCTCAGGCAACAACATGGGAAGTACAATTATTTTCTGCAAACTGGTTCTTTTGGACAGTTCATTTCAATTAACTTATTCAAATAATCAATTTACCAGTTTGTTTACATAATCACATAATGATATAATGTATACTCCATTATATTAAAGCACTAAATAATGATGTGAAATGTGGATCTTTAACATGTCTAAAGCATTTAAAGTGAATAAACTAGTCTTTATCAGATCAAATGCCCTGCTCACGTATGTGCATATTAGCAGCTCATCGCTCTTCCATCTGAGTTTTCAAGGAACTGGAGTGCTGAATGACTTCAATCATCATAGGATCAGACACACCACTATTTTGTTTCATTTCCAGTCAGAGTGACTGAATCTTCGAGCTCACTGAAATAAATAAAAAATACAGGGTGAGTAAATTAACAGGAAATTGTTATTTTTAAACGTGAAGGTCCATGTGCTTTGAAACAATGGATTCTAACAATGCCAAGATTGCGAGATAACAGAGTTTATCATGTGATCATACATTGGACAACTGAGAGAAGCAGAGAGAACTAGTGCAACCCAAACAGGTTCAGACACAGAACAATTTTAGCCCTGATTTTCTCTCACCAACATTTTTGTGGAAGTTGACATCAAATGGCGAAATCAAAGGCAAATTAGTGCTCTTTGACTTGCTTAACAATCATGCAATGTATGTTGTGCTTTTGAAAAAATGTGTTTTACTATGCATGGACTTTTCTCTGTATGTTTTGTCAAACTGACATTTCAAAGGTCAGGTTAGGTTCAGAACAGCATTAACAGAACAGTAGTTATCAGTCAATGCTGTGATCTCGACATGTGAAGTCCCACGTGAGTTCTCTGAAAACCTATTCTAAAGATTCTTGTAGCACGGTTTTGAATAAATCCCTCCAGGGTGTAATGAAGATTCTTTCAGTCAGTGTTAGACAGCTTGTGTGATTTATCTTGCATTTGGGATCGAGAGGTTAGCTGTGTGAGTTTTAAAATTGCGTGAAAAGATTTGAGAAGATGCTTGGATACAGCATTCTGTGAACAGCCAGCTTCTTTGGCAATGAATGTTTGTGGATTATTCTCCTTGTGAAGAATGTCAATGATTGTCTTATGGACAACTGTCAGATCATCAGTCTTCCCCATGATTGTGTAGTCTAGGGAACCAAACTGAGAGACCATTTTAAAAGCTCAGGAAACCTTTGCAGGTGTTTTGAGTTGATTAGCTGACTGGCATGTCACCATGTTCTAAATTGTTGAGATTGTGAATTGGTGGGTTTTTGTTAAATGTGAGCCAAAACCATCACAATTAAAAGAACCAAACACGTGAACTCTTTTAGTCTGTGTGCATTTATTTTATTTAATACACAAGTTTCACAATTTGAGTTGAATTACTGAAATAAATTAACTTTTCTACGACCATTCTAATTTATTGAGATGCACCTGTAGATAGTTAACCTCACAATTGTTTTGACTGATTAATAAATTTGCATACTGTCTGTCCTAAAAAATATCGAAAAGTATTAGAAATAAAGTACTAGTGTGTCCCAAATCGTAGTATGTTGACTGAGATGTGTATCCCAAAGGTACCCAGATGGTTTTCTACTTTCCAAACTTTAAAACTTTAAAGTGCAGATCTGTGCACACGCTAACAGCTAATATAGCCCACAACCCATCGGATGAAGATTTGATTAGAACTACAAACACAAATAAAAAATGTTAAACTACAAACATGGAGGCTGTGTTAGACTGACAGTTATGTGGGGAGTTTTAGATAAAGGGGTTTGCGACAACAATCTGCAACATTTGAAACTTTAAAAATACATATTATAAATGCAAACACAAGTAAAGTTCTTGGCGTGAAAGAACCGTGACTGTCAGATTAGTGTGCCTCTTCATTTATCTCAGAGCTTTAAAGATTTGCTTACTATAATGCTGCACACTTAAAAGTATGTTCTTTTTCTCCACAAAAAGAGTGCATACTTTCTGGGAGTAGTATAAGCAGGCAAACTGAGATGCCGCATCAATCAATATATTTTGTATAACTATATTTAACACTGAAACATTTATATCTCTGTAATGTTTGTAATGATTTTCCTCGTGGCCAGAAAAAGCACAAAGATTCAGGGTCAGAGGGAACAACAGAGTGAAGCTGGGCCAAACTTTGCATGGGGCAGTTTCTGCTTCTACCTCTTTGGGCAGTTATGCAATTCCCAGAGAAGCAATAACTGAACTGTAAAAAACATAAGGAGTCAATGTTTTAATGATTTAATTTAAAGTATGTCCAACTGGAATAAAATGATTCTTCAGAATGGATAGAACAGAAGAAATATGACTTCAGATAATGAGCATACAGTAAGTGCTTTAAATGGAAAAGTTCCAGAGAAAAAAGAACATGCAGTACAAATGCTGAGTTAATATACAAATTCAGTATAAAAAATAGCATACAAACAATTATATGAACAAAAAGTAATACCACAGATATTGCACAAATGCTCAAGTGGCATTTTCCTGCTTTTCACATCCACCTGATGTTAAAGGAACAGTTCACAGCAGTACACTTCATATACACTTCAGCAATACACAATGATTGAAGCTGTTGCACACTGAAAATCTTCCTCCCTGGGTTAAAAAATATTTAAATTTGGTTAGTTTCTCAAGACATGGCCTCAGAAGACTTCGGAAGTGTTCATGATTAATACGTTTTTGGTATTTTTGTCCTCTTTGAAGTTTGACAGCTCCTGGTCATTGTCTGCTTTCACTATATGAAAAAGAGCAGTGTGAACATTGTGCTAAACATCTCCTTTTGTGATCCACAAATGAAAGAATGTCATACAAGCTTGGAAAGATATGAGGGTTGATGACCAATGATTTTTCTGAACTAGCCCTTTCATTTTTTAACCCACTTTATATGTTCTCTTGCTCTTTTGTTATATAAACAGACAAATAAATGTATATTCTGTAAACATACATGAATGAATACACATTAAATGTGTAATATACAGTATACTGTTGTAAATGGATATGTGTTTGTTTGACTTGCAATATTTAAAATCATTGGGGGAAAAGATGAGACCTCAATTTAGGAAAATTCAGGCCAACATCTTGTAATGAATCTACATTATACTGATTTAACTGTTTAAAGCATCTACATATTATAGTGTGGAAAAAACACACACACACAAAACATCTTTAAAGTCATTTAATTACTAAAGTAATTTATAAAATATATTTTGTCACTCAATAAAGACAAAGTTACAAAATGTCAAATATATATATATGATAGGAAAAAAGAAAAAAAAATCAATTTATATGAATCTCATGGAAACATTTTCGGTCATATTTCACACCGTAATCAAAGTAAAAAGTCATATATATATATATATATATATATATATATATATATATATATATATATATAGTGCTGTCAAATGATTAATCGCATTCAAAGTAAAAGTTTTTATTTATGTATGTATGTGTGCTGTGCATATTTATTATGTATATCTACATACACATGCATGTATATATTTCGTAAAAATAGATTATATTTAATTTTTTAATCTATTTATAATATAAATTATATTAATATAAATATAGTCATGTAAATATTTTTTATAATACATACTGTATGTATGTGTCTTTATACATGCATAATAAATGTATCTTATTATAATCTAAAATAATCGCGATTAAGATTTAGTGACAACACTATATATATATATATATATATATATATATATATATATATATATATATATATTAAGAGTTCAGACTCGAAAGTCTCAAAGTGCCATCTGAAATGTTCATCTAAAATAAGCATTTTTTTATCAGGCTCCTCTGCTTAGATTTAGTAATTTTACTCTTATTGTCAAAAGGACCTATGTATTACCATTAAAGTGAAATAAAAAATGAACGCAAATATAGAAGTCTGCTAAAAATTCTCAGTTTAGAATTACATTTCTGATTTTTCACTGCATCAGAAAATGTAACTTTGCTAAAAAAAATAAATAAATAAATAAGGTACTGCTTCTGTATTTCTATTGATTAGGGGTTAAATATGACACGTTTTGGCAGATTTCAAGAGATTCAGCAACTGTTTCTAGTTATGGTCAAACAAATATTAAACAAATCTATATCCACAGAGACTCAGAGGTAGCCATTTCCCAATCTGTCCCATTTGAGACAGCCTTTCAGTACGAACTCTAAAACTAAACAAGGTATTCCTTTTATGTTCATGTCCAATAGTTTGATTTGTTGGAATATTTCAAAAGTTCAGTCCACAGATGAGTGTTTGGATATGGGGTGGTCTGACGTCTGTTCGGTCGCCTCTTTGAGCCACATTTAGCTGTGTCTGAAAGCGAACTGGTGCGTCAGACCACTGTTTGTCTGTGAAATCAGAGAGGCACCGGCGCAAGAATGCGACGAATTTCCTGTTAGTTCCTGGGGGTTATGCATTGTTTTTCCTGTCTCTGGGAGCCAAGCTTTTTTCTTTTTTTGTTCTTCGTCCCCACTGACTTCCCGTAGCCGGGAATGCAAATGGAGTATTGTGAGGTACAGGGAATGTTTCAGGATTGCTACTGACTCTCTTTTTCTTTCGCTCTGGATGATGGGACATGTGGAGCGAGATGGTTTCAAGAGGGAGAGAGCGTTAGGTGCAGAGGGACGCATGGCAATGGCATTATGCCATGCTGCTGGTGGGTGTGCTCTGGGTGCTGCCAATGCTGGCGTTGGCACTGCTGTCCTCGGAGGGAGACGGGTGGGTGGGCACTGGCTGCCGTTTGGTCAAACCACAAGGGCATCCGGATATAGAGAAGACTGGACAAAAGACACAGGGAATATTGAGTGTAATAAACAAAACCAGATTTCCATGGCAACTATCGAGTGAGGCGATCGACCGTGAAAAGGAAATGTGACAGGAAAGAAGTAGAGGATGTGTGCTGAGGAAAAGATTGACTCATTTAGAGTTCAGTTTACCTGAGAGCTCAGCTGCCGTTGATCTCATTCCCAGAGCCATAGGATGCCCTGAAACACATGCACACATGAGATCAGGACATTATCATATATCATAAACTCATAAATGGATCACTTATATTCAGAACATGCCGAAAAGTCCCTTCAAGACAAGAACAGTTCATCAGTC
The DNA here is from genome assembly GCF_023724105.1 of Carassius gibelio. Taxonomy (NCBI): domain Eukaryota; kingdom Metazoa; phylum Chordata; class Actinopteri; order Cypriniformes; family Cyprinidae; genus Carassius; species Carassius gibelio. The sequence continues at coordinate 15,471,612 of NC_068400.1, read as the reverse complement.
TGGAGGTACTGCGGCAGCGGCCTTACTTAACTGCTTCATCTTATTTCTAGTGGGAAATCATCACGAGGCTTGTTAGAGCTGCTCTCTCCACATCTTCCCTCATAAGCTAAAGAAGCAGAGAAAACTCTACCAAACACATCTTCTCACGCTTGAGTATTTTAATAAATCATAAGCTCCGCTAACCATAACTCATTCCAAATGTCTATAACTCACCTGTTCGTATCTTAATGAACCATAAAGCACCGGTGAGGAGAACTCCAATCAGAAATCCTCCGAATGCGATTCCCAGAACAGCCAAGAGTCCGAACTCAAAACACGGATCTGAAAACACAGCAAATATTCAATACAGAAGCCATTGCTTTCCCTCATTCAGTGAAAGACAATTGTTAAGTGAGTTTCCCCATGGTTCAGCTGAAAGTGATAACTAGGTCAGACTGCAGCAGTAAGAAATTGGGGGCTCGTCCGGGACTTGGGTGAGAAAGTGAGAATTATACCCCCAGACTTAGTTCTACTTAATTTTGACATCAGTCTTCCACTGGCACAGTATGCCAGTTAACATTAGATGACATCAGTTTTGGGGAAGGTAGTGTGTATCTGTAGTTTGTCAAGCTACAAGCTAGTCATTACAAAGAGTAGAAAGAGTAGAAAAGAAGCTACCTTAAAAGTAGCTAGCTACACTAAAAGCTTCCATCGAACTACAAGAAAGTTATCGGGATCATCAGGTTAAGTCAGCTGTATTAATATGGTACTTTTCCCAATACACACTTTACAGAAAACCATCCCCTAGAGCAGCGCTCCTTAACTCAAGTCCTAATTGACCGTGTTCTGCAGACTGAGGTTCTAATCCCAATTTAACTTGCCAAGATTTCTGTGATTTTCTAGCAACTCTGAACATCTTTATTAGCTTGTGTGGGTGTGTTTGGTTAAGATCAGAGTTAAACTCAGCAAGACACCAGCCCTCCAGCACTGGAGTTGAAGAGCCCGGGTTTACAGTATATCTCAAGGCTGTCAAAATCCTTAAACCCATGCAGTTAAATATGTTTATTAATATAAATGTAATAAACATTTTAATGCATTTACATTACATTCTATTGCAAAACTGATCTGAATATTCTGAGCAGATCAAAGCTGCACACACTGAAGATTGGTCATTTGCATGTTTCTCAGCAAGACATTTGTTACTGATAATTTATTTATAAATTAAACCCTTATAGGATGCTTAAAATTAAAGTGTTCTTATTATGGTGAAATTTTTATTTCATCTTAGCTCAACTAGTGAAATATATTCTGCAAGAGGGATGAAAGAGATCTCATAAAACTATCATAACACATTACACAACTCAAAAGTTGAAAAAAATATTAAGTATAAAAAGTAGATAAAAAAAAACGTCACTTTGAGCATTTAATTGTTGCCCTGTTTATTGGGTTTTAAAGCTAATGTAGTTTTTTTCGGGGGGGGGGGGGGGGGGGACCTTTATATATAAATTACTTTGATACTAGGGACTGATGTGCTTTAGAGCATACAATTTAGCCTTGCTATTACGATTCTTAACTTGGCTGTGTAAAGACAAATTTAAGGCCAGTTTTACTAAACAAGAAAAATTAACACAAGATCACAATTCCAAAACAGCACAGATGGGCATGGAAATTTATGTGGGTTATTTACTAATAACGCGCAAATTAAAGAACACAGCTGCAACATCATTTACATATTGACCAACACAATATACCAAGTGCCGCACAAATTAGTGTAGTCACAAATAAAGAAGCCATAGTACATTGAAAAGAACTGGAGGCCAAAAATATGAAGGGGTTGCAAGAAGTTTTGGTAGACCTGGTATTGCGTGACTCCTAGTTGAGAGTTCCAGGTCGTCTTTTATTTCCTGAAGCAAAGTAAAAATAGCATGGCTTGGCAAACGATATGTTAGGAAAATATGTTCTTCCGGCATTCCAAATAAATTAATATGTGAATTAGTACGCTCTCTGCTCTCTGCAGTGCCTCCTTTAGCAACAATAATTGTAGGCATTTCAAGTGCAAAATCGTTAAACATATGCTTTTTGGCTATTAAATAATACCCAGATACCAGTAATTTGACAAGCACAAACAATAGAAAATCTCATAGTGTGATGTAACAATTCACTAATTTTCTCGATTCATCGACAACAAACCCTGACGATGCAATGTATCCATCTTGAAATACAGATTTTTGAATCGTGAATCGCTGATTTCAGACAGTAATCGATTTAAAACGCTAAGAACTTCTATAGTGATTCAATGCTTTCAAAATATATACATATAAATTAATACTAGCACAAACTAATGGGGACCTTGAACAGTGTTCATGGCTCGCATCTCTCCTTCACGCACTTCACTATTTACCGCCTGTGATGGTCACAGGATTGCGCATGCACTTTGTCTCACTGACACATTTTTTTTATATCGTGCTGTGATTAGCGGCAGCTGGATGCAATAATTGCATGCCAATGTGCATTGGTTCGTTTAGTTTACAATCGAAGTAGATTGGTCTATCGAAGCGATATCCCATTTTCGTCAGTCACCGACGTGGCGTTTCCGTTCCCTCCTTCAGGGAAAGAGGGTTACCATATGTAACCGAGATGTTTCATTGCATGATAAATGTGTTTTAACAATGTCGTTCAAATTAATGTATGAAGGAAACTGTTAAAATAACCATTGCATTAACAACAACCTTGGAATAAGAGCATGAGGCTCATCTGATAATCGGATGCATGAAAGTCGCATTGTTGCCAAAGCTAACCAACATGGGGCGCATTTTCTTTCAGAACCATAATTCGCCGATGGGAGGAAAAGTGAAATACTATAGCATTTTATTTTATGAAAATGAGGTAAAGAAGTTTTAGCACTGAAAGAGAACTGATCTCATGTTCAAAGAACTTAAAAAGTGCCAGGCTATATCTGCAGCTATGGTCCAGCTGTGTATTTAATATCTTATTGCAAATTCAAAGTAAAAGATAAGAAAATAATAATACATACATAAAATTATTGTATTTGACATTTGTTACTCAAAGATTCAAAGCCCTATTTTTAATACTCCACTCTAGGGATGCTCATTTCGATTAATTTTCCTGACCGACAACCGCCGCTCGTTAATCGATTATTAACCGTTAACTGATAAGATTATAATATTGAATTGGCATTAAATACAAATAAAATTGACGCGTATCTGTGACCCTTTAAAAAAATACAAAAAAATTTTTATATATAAAAGGGTTTATTTTAACGTGCAAACAGCAGCAGCATACAGAACCGGTTTCAGTTAAAATGTCCACGAACCTGCAGCATTTCTGACAGTGAGAAAAATAGAATAAAAAATTTACAAATAAAAAACACAATAGACCTACACTAAATATATTTTTTAAACTTAAATAATTAACAAATTAAGATTAAAAAGAAAACACTGAATCCGTTTGAATGAAGCTTTCAAAAACCGGGAATTTTTTTCGTTAGACTAAGATTTATCGTTAAATAAAAATAGCAGCCCTACCTCAACTCCTTGTCTAATTTTTATTTAAAAAAAGCAACATATCAATGTGATGTGGGGTCAGTCTGGAGCGCAGCCTTTTGACAGTTAGACCCGCGGCAGAAAACACCCTCTCCGATGGGACAGTTGTACCGGGAATACACTGGTAACGTCTCGCTAGTGGCCAGCTTCGGGAAGCGCCTTTCATTTGCTTTCCACCAGTCAAGAGGATTAATATCCAGAGAAGGAGGATCATCTCTCATATAGATGGATGTCAACATCTGCTTCTGGATAATCAGTGCGTTATCTCCTCAGATCGCCGTGCATCGCATCTTCTCCCTGATAACATGGAGGGCAGTGTTTGTTGCCCTTCATCACTCGAAGCGCGTGGGTGTTTGCTTCGTAAATCGTACTTGTGCTACTGCTGTATTTTAATACAGCGCCGCATCATTTACAGGTAACATTGTCGCCCTTTCTGTTAAAATGATCCCACACAGTGCTTCTTTTCGCTCGCTTCATTTTGCTTCCCTTGCTCGGGTGCCGACGCGCTCCGTGAGTTAATAAATATAAGCTATATAGTAGGCTATTTTATTTTTAAACCATGCAGCAAAAAAAACAAAACAAAAAAAACCTTAAAAAAACGTTTTAAACCGTTTAACTGATAGTATTAATCGGTCAAAATGTTTACTTTCGGTTAACGGTTAAACGGTCAATATGAGCATCCCTACTCCACTCCCATTCATTTCGCATCTGAAAGTGAAATTCCTTCAAATGCATATTCATCAAGGTCAGGTGCAAAACTGTCCACACCTTTTCAGCACTAATTCTTCACACTAACAGATGTAGCTGAGCTAGTAGCATCACTACTTAGTTACTTGTCAACACTGGATGAAATCAAGGGCATAACTTTTCAAAGGTTATTTAACACAAAGCTCAGGATGCTCATGTCAAAATTGGAGCAAACACAGACACAACAGCGGTCCTCAAGTGCATCAGTGAGACAACAGTGTCTGCGAGTGGGTCAAAGGCTCATCATTTGTCTCCTGACGCGTCCATTCTGCATCCTCTCTGTTTACATCTCCACCATATGACCTTCATGTCCTGGTATTCATATATGCCGCTCTACACACACACACACACTCATCTTCCTCTCCATGACAATGACGGGAAACAGAAAGGTCAATGGCAGCTGCTTGTTTTTCCTTAAGTTGTGCGTGTCTGTTTAATCGCAATCTTTGATAGCGAGGTGTTTGCTAATGGCCGAGCACCTTTGCAAAGACATGCATGTTTACCAAAAACACCTTGGCTGCACAGATAATGGTTCCCAAGAGGCTTGACGGAAGGGTCTGTTTTATGTCCATTCTCCAAGTCAACAGCAGAGTTTCCACAAAATATCGGCTTTTATTTGTATGTTTGGTCAGAAAATCTAAGCTGAACAAACAGAGGCAGGAAACAGCCAAGAAGGTGGTCAGGAGGGGATGAACTTCATCCCCTCAAAAAGGAAGGACAGCCCAAGGGCCTGAATACTTTACAACACAGGCGTATGTTAACAGATCCTACGACCTGTTTTCTACTCAGAGTTTTCAAACTGACCATGTCTCAGTGCTGATCTCTGGACTTTCAGAGATGCCTTGCAGGGAAAACACATTCAAAGAAAAGTCAACATCAAGAATCACACCAAACTGCAGAAGCCCTTGTCTATTGTCCCAAAGGGACAACAGTGGAGGAAAAAAACAACATGGATGGAGACTGATCGAAGCACGTAGTATCCTGCAGAAACATGACCCTGTGTCAGTGTTTGTGCAGAGTGCAGTAGGCCTTCACTGTGGCCGGAAGTGAGGAATGCAAGACTTTGTTCTTGACTCATCTTCCCGGGGACCCTCTTTCCTTTTAAAGAACAACATCTTCCATTCTTTGTGTGCGGCTGACAATGGAGACCCAGGCTCCATGTTCAGAAAGGCTGAGCATACCAGACCTCGGACACAATAAATCCCCCACTGGCTCATTATTTCTGATTGCGGCCACAAGGTCAACAAGCAGTCCTTTCTATAAACACCCCTTTCCCGTCGTCCTCATCCTCATATCCTGACCTCATCTACATGTCGACTGATGACGTCAGCCGGAGGTGGGGGCGGGTGACACAGGCTCCAGCATTACCAGAATAGCACAAAATTTGCTGAGGCAAAATGGGAGTAGTTGGAATCTGGGACAATGGCGTGTCATCCCATTGTTGTGATCTGAAATGAACACTGCTGAATGGTGTTTCAAATGGGAGGATTTATTTCCTGTGTGTTTCCAAATTAGGACTAAAATGTTATCCAGCATCACAGGGTTCAAGGTTAAAGGGTATCACAAGTTTCCTGAATATCTGATAAATCATTTTGTGGCAGCTGACGCACAAAGATGACCCAACGAGATAAAGGTTTCTGGCCATCTCATCCAAGTTTGTAAATTTATCATTGGCATTTTACACAGACTGTGGGAGCACACAGGGGAAAACTCATAACAGCTTTATGAAAGTGTGTTAAGGATGTTGAACCTTTTGAATGGTTTATTACTGTAATTAGCACAATAAGTGATGATTATCTGGACAATACTTGAGAATTGTATTATTTTCATTATTTTTATTGTCATTACATTACATTGTCATTATTTGATAGCTGCTTTCAGACTATTTTGAGTGATGATTACATACACATTTCATATCAGTTAATATGTTTCAGAAATTCTGTAGAATTTTTTTTAGAACTCTTTTTTTTTTAGCAGATGTTGATATAAAGCTGATACTGTATGTACGATATCATTGTATTTGATTTAAAGATAGAAAACACCATACTGCAGTGATTTATTTTTTATTTTGACTAAATTTTGTTGATAGGCAGCTTGAAATTAGCTTGTACTCACTTTGTGTCGAGATATATGGCTTGACCTGCAAGCTCCTCTTGACTTGAATTTCGGGTGTACAAAACTAAAATCAAAAAAAAAAAAAAAATACAAGAGATGATTGTGTAATATGGGCTTTGCAATGAGTGTTTTAAAGTGTCTGAAAAACAGAACTCCACTAACATTTCTACTTTCGCGACAAAGTTTTACTGCACATTCGAGGTCCCACGAACTGGATGGCAGGTCCTGAAGCATCTTGAAGGAGAGTCTCTTAGGACAGTTCTTGATGTTGCATGGCTCCTCTTCGAACGATATTTTCGTCACCACTGGCATGGAGCGAACCCTACAGCTGCTGACCTTAATGCTGGAGAAAATCCCAAACATTTCTTCTCCGAGGCTCTCAATTGAGATCTGGTATAGATACAAAATAAATGTTTTAGGTTTTTGCAGGTGTTTGCATTTGTATTGTGGCATATCAGAACCTCAATCATTTTCTATGGTGTTTGCCATGATACCACTCAGCACAATCTATTGGATGGACAGGATTTTTCTGTAATTCAGTACTTCTGAAGTATGTGTGAGCCACATGAATTGTGTAAATATAAGGTTATCTGGACAATATTTGCCCATTTGATATTATTGTGATTAGTTTATATCTGTTTTTAGACTATTGTGAGTGAATATGATAAGAAATAGATGTTTCAGAAATTCTGTGGACAGCTCATTTAATCCCATTATATGGCCAGTTAATCGTTGACTAATGTAGAACGTTGACTGGTTGCAGTTGTTGATATAAAGCTGATATACATTATTTCACTGTATTTGGTATAAAGACAGTAAGTAATATTTATTACTTATTATATTTATTATTTATTATTAAATTAGAAATAGATAATATGAAAATGACCATGATAGGCAATAAACAGTTTAATACTTTTGGAAGCACTTCTTGATTCAGCAAATCCTACTACGCAGATGAAGAAGTAAAAAAAAAAAAAAAAAAAGGGATTTCAATATAAAAGTGACTCATCAGCCAAACAAAAGTATGATTTCATTACTGATATCATCTCTGCAAACGCTGCGAGTTTGGGTTGTTTATAATGTCAATTTGAAAACTATTATAAAATATTATTTTGTTCGTACCTGATTACATGCCTGTTACTGAAAGCTGCAAATTGGGTCCTTCAGAAATCTCCACAGAATAATTACAATAAATGTAGACTACAGTATATGAGCCCTGAGAATCATATACCTCCGCATAGAACCCCTTGTCACTCTGATCTCTGCTGCTGGGATCCAGAGGCAACCTGTAGTCTGGAGATGAGAACAGCTGCATCTGAAGAGGAACCGGAAAAGAACTGGGTGCTCGTGTGGTGTGCTCCACTTCTGCTGATACTACAGGTGAAACAACTGGACAACAGACAAACAATAATACATTTAATAAAAGTTCACACCTCGTAAACGTAACGCAAATGCAACACCTTTCCATAGTTGAAAAGCAAGGTTTCTGCAGCTTGAGGCTACAAACGATGTAAACTAATTTTTATGGAATCAGTGCACATCAGGAACAATTGAGTGGCACGTGTTTGTCTGCCAGGTCTTATAGACGACCGGAGGAATTTAACAAGCATATGTTTTCATGCATGTTAATAAGAATTCAACAGATTGACTGTAAATGCTTTTGAGCATCCCATGAGGAAACTCAGGCACTGGTTTTACTGGAAGAGTAGAGAATCCTCTTGAAAGAAGGACCTCAAATGAGATTAAATATGTAATATCTCAGCTGTTTCTCTTTTAGATAGAAATTAGATTATGCAGAGAGCAAAATGGAGGTTTTTGCTTTAGTTGCTTTGCCTTTGATGTTCTACAGAGAAAAGACTCAAAGTGAACTAAGACATTCCCAGATCACATGAACTGAACTATCCTCCACATTAATTTCATAGCTCTATACTGCATGAAAACAATCAACTTGTATCTGTTATGATTTCTTCTTCTTCTTCCAAAAAAAAAAAAAAGTTGATAATAAAATGAAACACACGTATATCTGATTCCTGACCAAACCTAATGTCCAGGCTAATGAGAGAGAAAGAAGATCCGCAACACATTACCCGGGGAGCTAGTGCTGTCCATGATCCTCAGCTGGATGTATGTCACATTGAGACGGATCTCAGAGTAGCTGGTGATGGTGCTGTTGTAGCGCAACAACACCTCCTTCTTGATTTCTCCAGGGTCATCAGAGATCGTAAACATCGCTGGCACACTAAACCCATTTAAGGTTATATGATTGTTCGTCTGTAAGAGAGAAACCAAAAAAACTAGTTATACAGAATCCTTGTTATTTAATTTGTTAGTAATAAGCACTTATTTTGATGATGATTTAAGGTCGTGAAAATGTGGACGCTTATTTACGCAATGGAATAAAAATATAAAGTCATTATCTCTCAATTCTTACTTTTTTTTTTTGAAATTGTAAGTTTACATACACAACTCAGACTTATGAGAAAAAAAAAGTCATAATTGTGAGATGTAAAAAACCAGATGCCAAAAAAAGCCAGAGTTCCAAGATATAAAATCATAATTGTGGGGTATAAACTGACAATTTGGGGTTTTTTTCTCAGAATTGTAAGTTTATGTTTCGCAACTGCAAAGTATTGATTGCAAGATGTAAACATGTAAATTTCAAGTTATAAATTCTCAGTTTGGATATTTATTCAGGATTTGTAAAAAAAAAAAAAAAAAAAAAGATAAGTATTAACTGCATGATGTGAACTCAAAATTGGGATGAGAAAGTTTTCAGAATTGTGAGATGTATAAGTCAGAATTTCATTATGCAACTTATAAATGCGAGTTATGTAAAGTTAGTGTTCCGAGTTAACTTGCACTATGGATTTTCTCACTTATGATTTATGACAGAATACTCTATGGATTGCAATAACAAGATTGTTTTTTTTTTTATGTCAGATAAAAAAGTCCCCTTTTATATTTGTATTCTGGGGTGGAAATAGGCATGTCATCTCACCACAAATTTGTTTACTTTAGCGTCATTGATGATCCACTCAGTGCCTGTTGGACCTCTCAGGAACAATTTAGACATGGATGATATATGCAAAGAAACATTCCTGAAAAGAAAAAAAGGCACATTAATGCAATGTTAATTCATGACCAGAGTTTTAAAAAAATGGGGTGATCACATTTCAATCTTAAACTTCACACAGAAGAGATTATAATTAGAAGATGTGAGGGACGCAATGACAACAGAGGAGAGATAAAAAAAAAATAAACAAATAAAAACCTCAACTTCAATTCTGTACTGTACAGATAATGAGTAAAGACACCAGAAGAAGTGAAACACTGTCCCAGTCAGAGTACAAGCTGCATTTTGGACCAATCAAGAGTGATACAGAAATAAATGGTTTCTGTATCCCATTTCTATTGGGAAGTTGCAAGGTTCCATTTACCGTATTTTGATGTCATCAGGAATATTGATCACGTGCAGTGGTTCCTCAGAAGGCTTTTCGTAACATGATTTGAGCTCATCAGATTCAGATTTCAGCTTCAGATCAATGAACCGTTTATCTGCTGGTGTTTCCAGCTGCAGGACACACGTTGATGGTCGCTGTGCAGCTGAAAAGAGTGTTTCACAAATGACCAGATCACTGATAATGTACTCATCTTAAGAGGCGAATAGAAAGATGCGGAGCGTGATCTTACCTTTAATCCCGGTGAAAGTGATGCTCTCGGGATCTCGTGCTGTGGTGAAGGACGTCACTCCACCAAATGTCTCTACAGCCCATTTCAGAACTTCAGAATCGCTGTCTATGAATGTGGCAATGTGTGTTTGTGGAGGTCCTCCAACTGGCTGGGAAAAACTTATTGAAGTGTTGTTTGTTACCTGTAAGATGGACGGAAATTAGTTTGATTTTAGAATAAGAGACAATATAATACCACGTCAGGAGAATCAACTTCAGTCTTCACATGCAGGCCTGGAACTAGAAGGACAATTCTGTTTGCAGACAACACAGAAAAGCAATATCTGCACTAGTGTTTAAAGCCTGTTATTTACAATCAGGCAGTTTCTTGCAGAGATCCTAGATGGCAGTGTCTGACTTTTGACGAAAATAAAAAAAAAAAGATTTCAAAATATATCAAAGAAGACTCTTCTGCTCATCAAGGCTGAATAAACATATTTCTGAATAATATCTATTGTGACTATATACCGTTCAAATATTTGGGGTCTATTTATTTATTTATTTATTTTTATTAAAGAATGTAATACTTTTATTCATCCAGGTTTCATCAAATTAATCAAAAGGGACAGTAAAGAAATGTATAATGTTAAAACGATTTCTATTTCAAATAAATGCTGCTCTATTCATCAAAGAATCCTGAAAAATAAAGTGGATCACCGTTTCAACTCAAATATTTGTAAGCACAACTGCTTTTACCTAGATAACATTTAGAAATTATCCTTAAGCAGCAAATCAGCATAATTTAGAATGATTCCTGAAGGATCATGTGACACTGAAGACTGTAATGTTGAATTCAGTTTTGATCACAGCAATAAATTACATATATTTATACAAAAAAAACAAATAATTTAATTTCTAATATATATATATATATATATATATATATATATATATATATATATATATATATATATATATATATATATATATATATATATTACATGTGTGTGTTAAAACAATTAACTGTATTTTTTATTAAATAAATACAGTCCTAGTGGGCAGAAGAAACGTCTTTATTTGTGTGTGTGTGTGTGTGTGTGTAGCATAATCACAGCATAATATGTGCACAGTACAGTAAAACAATGGAATAAGAATAGCTGATATGGAAATCAGAATATAAACAAACAAACATATATGACGCAAAAGCAACAACCTTGCTATATTTATGAAGAATGATTTATAACCAGAGCTCTATATTATACAGACACAAATTCTAGGACAGCTGTACCTTTACCATTGCTCACAGCTTTTCAAATCGTAATTATAATGAACCTTCCGTGCAAGAAATAGGTCACCTTCAAAGTGTGCTGAAATGCTGAGCACTGATCAAAATATCATATCAGGCTATGAGTGATTTTATATCATCAGTTATTTTAATGGAAATTCAAGCTTTATATAGCAACTTAAATGTGGTAATGGGTCTTTTTGATGACAAGTCTTGAATCAGTGGAAAAACAGCCTCAGTAAAACCTGCAGTTTTTGCCTTCATTTTAGACTTATTATTGTAGACAGGAAAAAATAGACAAGCTACCTGGTCAATTTATGTCAGAAATTAAAGTTTCAGTATACATCAGTATATAGTATACATGAATATCATTTGACTACGTGCAGCCCAAGAGATAGGAAGGCATGTATACAATAAGGATGGTCCGTAGATTTTTGGTCATTTGTCTTGGATTGGAATGAGTGATGTGTGGCATCAAAACTTCAGGAAGCAGCTTGACAGCGAGCAACCAAAATGAAGAAACGACTCCAATGAAACAATCAGAAATGTGTGATGTGATGATGGATCTCCAGAATAGACCATGAGGTCACACTTTACCCACAAATCAATAGAAAAAAAAAAGAGTATCAAATACAATCCAGTTTCTCTTGTGAAACACCATAATCTCTCATTAAACACAGAAAACTGTCATGACGTTCTGATGTTTGCTCATTATGTTTCCGTTCCGGCGTAACCTTAGGTATGTGTCACCACATTCTTACACCAAACGCGACAAAAAAAAAAAAAAAACGTTAAAAATAATTTGTGAACTTGTTGTCAGTATGTCATAACAATAACACAGCAGCAGTGTACTGTCAGGGATTTGTCATGTCATGTCATGCAGCGCCGCATCCAGTGTAGACAGCATAACTGATTTTAGTGGGTGCTATTTTTTTGTCACGTCGCAGCCGGTCGCGGGCGGTGTAGACACAGTGCCAGGTTATGAAGAATAAAGAATGGAAAAGTTAATAAAGCAGGTAAAAGTTATTAGAACCATGTTGAGGGACAAGCTAGCCATCACACTGCTCTAAACTTATCAGGAAATTTGTATGCTATTATTTGATTCGCTCTAGTAAAGTATAGAAAAGATTATTTTATTCGATTACATCAGCAGTGAATCTCTTTAAAACTGGCTGTTGTTCTCAAAACATTGCAATGACGATTTTTACTCGCATTTGGCACTTGGCGAGTTCTAATTTTAGGCCCTGGACATGAGAGTGAGTAATAAATGACAGAATTTTCTTTTTTGGGTGAACTATCCCTTTATTTAAACATTTAAAAGCACTGTTGATATTCTATGAATGTAAATAGTACAATCTACTCCATAAGGCAGACTTAGTTCTCTGCCAGTCGAGTTGTTTCAGATGCCGAGCGAACAGGTTGTGGTGGATTCAGGCTGGTGTTGGAAATGGTCGGGAGTGTTTTTCTGCCTGGCCTGCCCACATCTATTGATAAGAACAAGAACAACACGTGCTGTTTCTCCAAACTCAAGACATTGCATGTCTTCTCCAGGCCATCAGATTCTCCCATCATAACACACTGCATTTTTTATATCTCATGTCCTGGATTGAGGCGGAGCTGAATTTCCCCTCCTTGAAAGGAAACAGAAAGCTCCCTTTCAGTTTGCACTGCAATTCCAATGCGCATTGTTCCACAGCAATCTAATAAAGGTTAACCAGGTTCAGCGGTGGAAAGAACAAATTGAAGAAAACAAATCATGGAGCAGCACTGCTTGTGTCATACTGGGCTGTTTTGTTTCAAGAGCTCTGGCACATCCATATTCGACACTAGTTAAGTCTGTTTGCAAATTCTCATGGGGACATGGGCTAAACAAACAAGGTTAATTGCCTCTCAAAACAGTGCTGAAAGTGTGCAGCTGTAGCTGCTTTTATTGTCAGACACCTGCCAACGGCTCCCATGCGACACACCATTTGTTCCACTGTTAAATATAAAGATGTGGATGCAAGAGGCATTTTGCTGGCAGCTCATCAACAAATGTAGATCTGGATGAATCCTTTGCATGTGCAACATGTGTTATTTTTAGCAAACTCTGGCGGCAGGGATGTAGTGAGGGCTAAACGCACGTAAATGCCGTTTACACACCTCCCAAAATTCTGAAATATCGTTTACCCACCTCCAAAGTGCGTTTATTCACCTCTAAATTGAGTTTATCCACCTCTAAATAGCCTACAGTTCCTATGACATTTTAAATGAAGCTTATGTCGTTTTCGTTTCATATTGTTCATTATTAGTTTCATAGGTTGTTTGTTGTTAAAGACGAAGTCTTTCATATTGCGCTGGAACTTGTCAGTGTTGACCAATTGCTTGCGGTGTTGCCAGTAGTAGTGGGAAGTTCAGATCATTTTACTGGCTCGGATCTTTGAGTCTCGTTTAGCAAAATGAACTAATCTTTTCTCTTCCCGTCTCTATGGGACTGACAGGAAGAATAAAAGACTCAGACCTCACCTGTCGATTCAGAACCATAGACAGTAAAAGAAATGGACCCAGCGACCCCATTGGAACTCAACTGAGACAATGTGAAGCACATTTTTTGCGATTTTTAGCACTTTCCGTTTCTGACGCGCAGACTCAAACTAAGCTTGATGACGTCAGCAACCTGTCTGACAGATGTAAATCTTCTAGTAGCTGTGCATGCAACCTGCCATCGTTAATCTTGGACATAAAAAAGAATGTCCTTCTGCAATGAAGCTGTCTGTGTCATTGCAGTCTGTGTCATTGATAAAATATATGAAAGACAAAAGTAAAATTAAAGCTGCAAGCAGCATTTTACCGGGGTTCAAGCACATTAAGGCCTCTGAGGTAGTCAGAGCCAACCTGGATGCATGGATGACAGTTAAACACATCCAAAATGGAGAACAGGCTAACAGACAGACACACACACTGAAAGTAAATAATTAGACTAATATATTAATACTCTATAAGCATATGCACACACACACACACACACAAAGACACACATATACATGCACAAACATTTTGTTGCAGATATAGGTATTTGAAATAAGTGATAGGTGATGATAAACTTATTGCAAGTCTTCTCTTTTTAAGAGTTTAGATGTCATTTTGAGGTTAAACTGTAATCATAATGTGGCAAAATTTAAAAAACTGATATATCTGTATGAACAAAATGGAAAACATTGACTCAATGAGATTTAAAATGTTATAACAGTTCATTTTTAATGTTTTGGCATGAATTCATAAATCCTTTCAACAGTACTGTTCAACTTTACTGAATGAGCCCATTAGTGGTCTTCCGCTGCCATCTAGTGGTTATAAATTGCATTTACTCCAAGAACACTGTGTTTTTAAACATAACTGTTATAGTGTTATTTTTTTTTTTGCCCAATCTCTCTTAAATTTTGCATGCTTGTTTAGAATGAAATTATGCATTATTTTACACAGTTTTGATAATTTGTGGGCTTTCTGATTGTATTAATAGGCCTTTGTGTGCACTATGAAAAGAACATATTATGAAATGACTGGTTTATAGTTAAACAAATGCAATTGTTCAACATGTTTTTGATAATTATTGACCTTCAGAGTCTAGAGAATTGTACTTCAGTGGTTTTATTGATTTTCATCTTAAACCGTATCACAAGTATGCCAAAGTAACTTTTTTAAATAATCTTGAATATTTAATTAACAGCTTTATTGACAACATTGGTCCCAGAGGCAAAGTTGTTCAGAATGAGGAGATTTATCATATGATATGAAGATTTAGTGTTTTTGAGTGAATATATGAACATTTTCAAACAATTTGAGGCCATTTACCATATAAATCTTGTGTTTTGAGACCTTTTCTACTGTTATAGCGCCACCTATGGTCTGATCTCCATGAAACTTTGCATGCTTGTTAAGAGTCACCTGTTACATGATTTCACTTAGTTTCATAAAGTTTTGAGTTTTCCTTTAGGTTTTATAGGCTTTGGGGTATGTTTGGCCACACCCCTTTTTCTAAATTACCCTGTTACAGCTAACCAAAGGACAAAATTCAACATTTTTTTAATAATTATTGATCTAGAGAGTCCACAGAATATTTCTGCAGTGGTTTGGTTCCGATTGGACAAAAAACCTAGGACTAGTTCGCAAAAGTAGGTTTTTAACATATTTGTGAATAACAATTGAACGATTTGATTGACAGCAATGGTTCTTGAGGCAAAGTTGTGCATTATGAGGAGATCTATCAAATGATATGCATATTGTGTTGGTATGTGAAACACCACGTGATTACAGAGCCATAAAACTCGTTAACGCCAACTAGTGGCCGATTTCTTTCAAAATTCTTACAGACCTTAAGGTTCATGAGTCGAACGTACCCAGCGAGTTTCGTTCCGATCAACATCCGTTAACCCTTTCAAATAGGTGCTTAAAATTGTTTGGCCAATGGCAGCCATGTTTTTTGAGATATGCAAATGTCCTCATAGGTACTTGTGCCCCTTCAGACCAAGACACTGCATACCAATTTTCAAGTCGATCGAGTCAACGGTTGCCAAGTTATAGCCATTTATGTGTTTTTTCTTTTTATAGCGCCCCCAAGTGGCAGAGGTGTGCAATTTTTTTCATTTGACCAAAGATTGAGCTCATAGATATGTATACCGAGTTTGGTTAAGATATCTCATTTCATTCATGAGTTATAGCCTGTTGCGTAAAATTGGTCCTCGACTTTCGAACATTTTGGCATCCCTATACGACAGTGAGTCGAAATTTCTACTTTTTTTTGATAATTATTGATATTCACTGGACAGAGAACATTTCTGCAGTGGTTTGGTTCAGATTGGGTGAAAAACCTAGGACTAGTTCGCAAAAGTAGGTTTTGGACATACGTCAAGTTTGCGAAAAAACTAGGCCTCCTAGACCCAAATTCAGAGTGACCGTTTTTAATTTCGCATGACCCACGGATTCCAGAAATGTAAAATTTTTGGCTCTATCACAAGCGGTTTAGGAGCTATTAGCAAAAACGCATTTTCGATCACTGTAGCGCCCCCTATTGGCCAATTGGGCTGAGACTTTGATAGGTTCTCCCCAAATTGAGCTCTATCATCTGACCAAGTTTCAAGTCTCTAGGCCTTACGGTTTGGGCTGCACGTTCAGTTCTAGGGCAGAAGAATAATAATAATAATAATAAAAATCCTAACAATTACAATAGGGTTTCAGCACTGCGTGCTTGAACCCCTAAAAAAATATTTGATTCCAGCTTGTTAAATGTGAATATGTTCTAGTGTCTTCTCTCCTCTGTGAAAGTAAACTGAATATCTTTGAGTTGTGGACAAAACGAGACATTTGAGGACCATTCCTGGGCTTTTGGGGAAACATTGATCCACATTTTTCTGACATATTATAGACCAAACAACTAACCGATTAATTGAGAAAATATTCAACAGATTAATCGACTATGAAAATAATCCCAGATCCCTAATCATTCGGTACAAGTGCATTGCATTGGAACCCCTGGATATAAGCCTCCCTCTCTATTCCTCTTTTTTTTTTTATTGTTCTCTCTGTTTTGTCATCAAGTAAACTTTATAGATTTCAACCTTATTATTCTTTCTTGAGTGTCTTTAACAAGAACTTAGATTAATGTATGAATTGAATAGTGATTGTGTGACCTATATGAGGGAAAACCAGTGATACCCTTGCTAGTAAGATCAAATGATAGCCTATAGCGATGTCATCAGGATACACGTACACCGGTAGGCAGTGGCCCACAGAATTTATAGTTTACCCACCTCTTTTTTTACCACTACACCTCTGTCTGACGGGATTTACAAATGAAAACACTAAATGCATTGGTACTTACGTAGATGTTCACTTTGGGATTGCCATGTAGCATGATGTTTAGTTTGCTTCTGGAGGTGATGATCACCACCGATGGGTTTGCTGCAGTTAAGAAGAGTTGTGAAATTTTCTCTTCTCCCTGTGAAAATACATGAATGGAAGTTTTTAATTTAATGTTTGAAACCATGTTACAAAAAATATTCTTTCTGACAAAACATTTTATTATCAATTGCCAATAGTCTTTCTGTTGTAAACAGCAGAGTATATCTTCACAATATAAATGAAAAATATCATATATATGTTTATAGTTTTAAATATATAATGATTAAACATAAAATGTATGTCAGTGGAAAAATAAAAATTCAAGTCTAAATGGCACAGACTAATGGGTTCTTAACGTAACTGATGATATTCACAGCATTAAGCCACTTGGCACAAGCTGAATGGTTCATGTTGCATATGCAGCCAACGAGCTTTAGATTTAAATGGCTGGTTAGCATCCACTCTAGCACTTTAGCACTTTAGCCACCTTCCCCAGCTCCAGCTGTATAGATCTGCTACTGCTACAGGTTATTTTATATATTTGTGCAGCAGTATGTCTTAAATACTCAAAGCACTGTATCAGCATATGTATTGGCAGCAACAAGTTCCTTACTTGCAGCAGCAGCAACAGCAATAATCTACAACTACAGCAATAACCATCAGCAGCAGATCTATTCCGCCAAGACCAAATATATTAACATTGTCATATCCATTACCATGCTAAAATATTCTGAGAGTTGTCATTATATAACAATTTTTGTTCTTCCTGAAATGTAGTTTGTGTTTATATAGTGTGTGACTTTGTGTGTGTGTATTCCACAAAATGATAAAAAAAAATTACATTCATAAAAACAAGTAACAATTAATATATGGAGAGCTTGCAAAATTAGCAAAACCAGATAACTTCATTTTTTATCATGTTTTTTATTATGTTGTCACATTTTATTGTTTTATTGTGTTAGTTAGCTGGATTCTTTAGTTACTTTTTAACCTAATCAAGATAACCCAACTTCAGTTTGACTGAGATTAATTGGATTGCACAATGAAAAAACATGATTTTTGAAAACTCTTAAAAATTGAGTTATCTGTTTTTTGCAAATTAACTCTTCATAATTAAAATAAATAAATAAAAATGTAGTGCTGATGCACAGACAAACCATATATTGAATAAAAAAAAACTTTTTTTTTTTTTTTTGCTGAAATGTGGTTTCTACACACACAAACACACATGCTGGTTTGCTATCCTTGTGGTTGCATTCCACAGGCATTATCACCCTACACCTAACCCTAACTCTTCAAGTAATCTTTCTGCATTTTTCGAATTTCAAAAAACTTTTGTATTCATTTAACATTCCCTATGATTTATGAGTTTGTTTATTTGTAAAATTTAGGTCCCCACTGTGACACGGGTCCCCGTGAGTCCCCATGTGTGTATTCAAAGTTTAAAAAGCCACACAGATGGGAAATCAAAAATTACCTGTATTACAGTGTATGATGTAGCTGTCCATCAGTGTAAACAATGTGCAAAGTAATTAAACCAAAAAGTACACGATTTATAAAGTTATTGGCTTCTAAAGTAAGGAGTCGACTCTGAATCGCTGAAACGAGTCGTTATAGATTTCAAATCTTTTGCCCATCTCTATGTACGTCACTAGAACACTTTGCATAATAATCTCCGTCTAGTCTTGGGAGAAACGGAACTCTGACCTGCCCCACCCCCCCACACACAGACGCTCTAGTTGGTGTGATAGCGTCATGTCGAGGAGACAGTGTGTTTTTAATTGTAAAGACAAGTTTGTTTTATTTTCACTGCCAAAGAATGAAGATCAGAAGAACCAATGGCTAAAATTCATTTTTACCACAATACCAGAGCAGTACAACAAATCCCTTTTGTTGGTTTCACAACATTTCACTGATGACTGCTTTTCTAATCTCGGTGAGTTCAAGGCGGGATTTTCAAAGTGTTTGGCCATAAAAGAGGGTTCATTACCAAATTTATTTACACCAACGAGCATCTCCGAATCACAACGCGAAGTATGATTATGAAGTTATGTGTTTGTTTTCTCCTGAACGTATCAGTATGTGTGCTGTCTGCAGCCTTTGTCTGCGCTGATCTTAATTTACAAACACATCATTAAAATGAAGTGTAACTCCGTGAATACTCAACAAAGAGACATGAGAGAGATATCTATAGGAAGCATGTCTACTTTAAAACTAAAAAAGTGCTGCCGTAAATATTCTGTGATAAAGTAATCCATATGAAAACAATCCGTATTTCACGTCTCCCTTCATTATATCTAATGTGACCATGCCCCCGCGCTGAACGCGCTATTCAGATTCAAACTGAAGCGCGTGGTTTGAATACACCCACACAGAAGAAAAAGCAGCGAGACTGTTCAAGTTTTTTATTTTACTGTTTGCTTCGCGGTGAGAGGAATAAGACATAATTCACCCCAAAAAGATGCTAACGCATTGTTTACCGTGAAGTTGTATGCAGAACAACCAATCAAAACTGACTATGTCAGTTGACCAATCAGAACACGGTATGCTACTGAAAGGTGGGGTTTAAGGAAACTGAATCTTTTGAACAGCTTTGCGCGAACCCTTTGGGGATCTCTGAGAATTGAAGTAATTTTAAAATGATATTTTGACAAAATGACAATGTTTTTTAACCTTGGATGGATTTAAACCTATTGTACAGGACTTATAAACAGTGATGGGAAGCTTAGAATTTTCATCTTACTGGCTCTTTAAGTCCCCACCAGGATAGAAAAACAGGTACACACAAACACACACACACACACAAACACACAGTATGTTAGAAAAACTCTCAAAATATATATTCTGAATGTTTTTGAATTTATTAAAAATAAATTTACATAAATTAATTGTTCATACTCATAAACAATAAATGTATACATTATACATCAATTTTCATACACATTATTAACCCACTATTAATGCCCTAGCAACAAACTCACAACACTATAGCACTGTAAGGATGACTTCTGGATGGACAAACAACACACTTCAGAAAATGTTAGTATACTACACTAATCTTGAGTGTGCTGAGTGATTGTGAATAGGAAAGAGCATCACTCAAACTACAGCCACAGAGAAAAGCACAGTTCAGCAATTCATTCCATGCACATTTCACAAGTGTTTTATCCGGTTCAGTTCACGCAGCTCTTTCTAAACAAGCTGATGATCAGGATTGGGTGTGTAGCAACCAGGTAAATAAGGAAGACATAGAGAATGCGCAGAGTGGTGGGTTTGAGATCTGCTGGAGTAAAGCAGTATATAGCTGGAGTAAATGATACAATCTGATCCAAAAGGCAGAAATTCCCACAGGCACTTTTCCTGTGATTAGGAAGCGCAGAAATCACGCACCCTAAACATTTGTGCTGGTCTGGCAGTGCCACTGTTGTTTTGCAGACATACAGACGCGCTGGAGTGTGGTGTGGAAGTCCAGCTGCTGGTCATGCTTGTGGTTTACCTCATGCTTCCTGCTTTACTGCCCTAACACAGTTTAAAACTCAACTAAAGTTGTGCACAAATCACACACATCCCTAATATTCTATTAATATTAAGTTGAAATGCACATTAAAACTTAGACCTGTCAATTTTAACCCTAGCTACTGTATTATATTTGATAAATGTGACCCTGGAGCACCAAACCAGTCTTAAGTTGCTTGGGTATATTTTTTGCAATAACCAAAAAAAAATTGTATGGGTCAAAATTATAGCTTTTTCTTTTATGCCAAAAATCATTAGGATATTAGGATTACGTTCCATGAAGATATTTTGTAAATTTCCTACCGTAAATATATCAAAACTTAATTGTTGATTAGTAATATGCATTGCTTACTTATTCAGCTTTCAGATGATGTAGAAATTTCAAAAATTGACACTTAAGACTGGTTCTGTGGTCCAGTGTCACAAATGAATTTCTAAGGCCTGCAAAAATGATCAAAACTTAGACGCATTAGAATTTCATCTTATTTTTGTTCACACACATATCAGCATTTGCAGTTTAGTTTGAGTATCGGAGTAAAATTGAGCTGTTTTTTCACTGATTTTAAATGTTATTATTCATTATGCTGTGTGACAAAAACAGTGTTCATCTCCTCAAAGCACAAAAATGTTGGAAAAAAATTCAATAGAGGGCTTAGAGATGATAATCAACTGATGATAATAATGCACACT
Source organism: Carassius gibelio (assembly GCF_023724105.1). Classification (NCBI taxonomy): domain Eukaryota; kingdom Metazoa; phylum Chordata; class Actinopteri; order Cypriniformes; family Cyprinidae; genus Carassius; species Carassius gibelio. Next base: position 15,450,172 of record NC_068400.1, on the reverse strand, counting down.
ACTAACAAAAACATGATAAAAATATATATAACATAAACAATGTTTCTAGGAGAAGAAAAATGCAGCAATACTTTCTTTATGTGTTGGACACGTTTGAAATAATATATGCATATATATAACAAATAATGTTGTAACAATAACGTGTTTTTATTATTTTGTACCCTGTAGCTGGTGCGTCATTCAGGACTGGATTGAGAATACTCTTTAAATTGGCAAACAGGATGGAAAATGTATGTTATAATTAGAATTAAATGAATTAGAATTAAAAGGTAATGACTTGGAACACATAACCAATGTAATGTAGTTTTAATCAATATTATATAATTTTTTTTCAGTGCTGTGGCAATTTTCCAATTCAGTGAAGGTCTGAGGCAAAAAATCTTTAGAAAAATGAAAATCTGCTAACCCTCAGGTCATCCAAGATGTAGATGAGTTTGTTTCTGATTTGGAGAAATGTGGTTATTGTGATTTCTTTATCAGCTGTTTGCACTCTCATTCTGACGGCACCCATTCACTGCAGAGGTTCCATTGGAGAGTAAATGATGGAATGCAAAATTTCTCCAAATCTGATGAAGAAACAAATTCATCTTGGATGGCCCGAGGGTGAAGGCATGTTCAGCACGTTTTCATTTTTGGGTGAAATATTCCTTTAATGCATGTACACGCTACATAGGCATGCTGTCCAGCAAGAAGTACAGCAAACCTTTGATCAATCAGATTATATTAATGCATCCTCGAAACAATATACTTTGTATTGAGCAACACTTAGATGTTGAAATCTGTGTCCTGGGGTTTTCAGAGCAACTACTGTATGAATCCAGAGAAATAGCTTGCATCTGGAGTAAATCAGAGGGACGAGCCAAACCCAGAAAAGCTCGTACTGGGAGCAAATCCACTCGTAATCTCGCACAACGTCTACATTCCCACCTGTATCCTTCAGTATCCATCATTAGACCAGAGCAGAGCTGGATCGAAGTCTGAGTAAGTGAGAACTACTACAGTAACTGCTCCCCAGAGCAGGCAAGTTAATCTAAAACGTCAAAGTTAAAACAAGACAGACATTTCTCGTTTACAGAGAAGAACAGCAATGCTCGAAATGACCTTGCTGCTTTGGACCACCTTCTTTACCATCATTAGTAGATTAGCATCAACGTGTGTTCAGAGAACGTGCAATAATAAACACCATCTGTGCATAACACCAAGAAGCATTTCAAATATAAAGGAAACTGTCCAAGTCTTCCTCCAAGTGCAGAGTTTGAGAAATACTGTGAATTTGCCCAGAACTGCTCCAAAGCTAAGAGCAACTGAGAGTCCTCACCATGAAACCTACGGCAGTGTTAAAGAGCTCCAGTCTCCTGACAGAGATGGAGAAACTGTGTATCAATAATATATACGCTTCATAAATCTGACCTGTTTGAAAGGGCAGCACAAGAAAAGCCTCTGTTGGGGAGAAAGAACACTCCAGCTGAATCAGCCATAAAAATAAGTACACTTTAGTATACTTTTTAAATGAGTGATTATCACAGACATCAAACTTTTTAAGACTATTTTAAATGCATACAGAATGCAATACTTTTGGACACTTAATTGCATGTTAATTGCAATTAAATGAATGTGAGTTATACTTTATTTTGTGTCCTTGATACAGTGTAATTATACATTTAAGAACAATCTGAAACGTAGAAAATTATGCCCAGAACTTTAGCTCCATTCAACAAGATCCACAGTACAAGACCTCAGAGATTGAGAAACTGTGTGAGACATCAGCAGCACACACACACTCACACTTCATAAATCTGACACATTTTTCAGCTGGAGTTTCCCAACAGCAAGCTGGACACAGTGACCACATAAGACCCGACAGAAGAGGATTGATAAGACCCACACTAAACCCCAAGTACAACGTGTCAAGTTTGTGGTGCAGAACAAACACTCTGAGTGCTGAGGACCATCCTTAGTGGAGTTAGTCCAGTGGAGCATGATGAGAGAGTCAAGCTCTGGAGATTCAAGAGCACAGGAATAGATGGGCTAACTACAGCAAAATATGATGCAATGTACAAAATCACTTACAAGAGGCCACTGACCTGAAACACAAGAGACTGGTCAACAAAAATGACCTGCAATCAAACCTAGGCTGGCTCAGAACAGCATACGAGTCATACTGAAAAATGCCAAAGAACCTGCTTATTTGTGAGATGATAACCGGACGTCACTGTCTGAATAAAACGATGCAACATAATGAGCTCATGTTACACTGACGCAACATACTACCATTGAAAGGTATGTTTGCATGCAGTAAGCAGGTTGCTAGTATTTCATTCAGAACACAAACAGAGACCATAATCAATGAACATCCTGGATATTGATTTGAAAATGACTGTTCAGTGGTCCACATCCAATTGAATGGTGCATGGGCAATTATTACTCTATTGTTAGTATGGCAATTCTTTTTTATTTCCTTACTTTACTGAGTAAGGTTTTTGGAAGTTTTATGTGTATTTGTCAAGTATTTGATGGGTTGAATGAATGCATTAAGATGTGTTAAAAACAACTGACTGCCTGAATGCTATCTGTATGCATTAAATATAAAGTAATGCAATGCAAATGCATTAAAATTTGCATTAAAAAATACTAAATTTCTTGAACGAATGCAAATGTTTTGCAAATCCAATCCTTATGCAAGAGAACAAATGTTTTGTAAAAAAAAAAATATATATATATATATATATATATATATATACTTCTGTGAGGGAGCACAAATATTTTGTGAATGAATGCAATAGTTTAGCAAGAGAACACAATTTGCACAACAAAAAAAAAAACAATACTTCTCTGAGAGAACAGAAATTTTTTGTGAAAGAACATATTTGTTGCAAGAGAATTCAGATGTTTTGCAAAAAAAAAAAAATATATATATATATATGAAAAGAGACCAACAAAACTGATCATAAAAGAAAAAGAAATGTGTATTCATGTGACAACCGCAATTGTTTCTAGGAGGCTCATGCTGGATTCTATTGATCGTCTAATACTTCAGAGAGACCCCACTTGTCTCAAAGCCTAATTAAGACGGATGGGCAATTAAAAGTCAAGCTTTCAGATCATAATATGTTGACCTGCCTGTCATCTGGACTTTCAGCATCTCAGTGCTCTGCTTGAAGCAGCCACCCAGAGCGAAGCACAGACACACATTGTTTCTTCATGGCTTTTATTCAATCAATCAGTCACTGGCGTGCCACGTTTGCCTGCAGGGTTTCCACAAGGATTTACCCCCTGCTGGTCGCAGAGGTTCAGAAAGAGCTCGGCACCACACCGCCCCACCGCTGAGCTAATCAAGGCTCTCGGCAGTCAGTCCAGTGGTGTTTTATGTTCAACACACACTCTCCGCTGTGCTCGACTCGACACACGCTGTTAAATACGGTGGCCACCGTTAGGGAGGCGACAGCAGGTGGGTAATGAAGGACAAACTCTGTGTGTGTGTGTGGGTGAAATGCCATGCTGGTACCAAACTGATATAAGAGATATATATATGTGTAATGGCCAGTGTTGGGGATAAAACATTACAAGTAGTGCAAGTTACATAATCAGATAACTTTTCAAAGTAACTACTACATGAATGTTTTACTTTTAAACAAAATATCTGAGTTGCTTTTTCAAATAAGTAATTCTAGGTACATTTCTTTCACATTTCACATGTAAGCTTATTACTTTCACTTTTTGTGTGAAAGGGCCTTAGCAGTTGCCAAAAATACAATTGTTGGAATTTTTTTTTTATTTTTTATTTTTTTATTTTTTATAATCAGCAATAAACAACCCAGTGCAGATGACAAAACGAAATGTAAACGTAACAAATGGAATACTTTATATAAAAAGTAACTAAGTAATGCAATAAGTTACTTTTTATGCAACAACACAATATTTTTAATGCATTACTTTTAGAATTAAATGTTAATGGTTATGTTCTGTTTGTGGTCTCTTATGTTGTGTTTACTTTGGTTTCTTCCTGAAACTTAAAAGTAACTTAAAGAAACTTAAAAGTAAAAAAAAAACGGAATTGTTTTGTAAGAGAGCGCAAATGTTTTGTAAAGAAATGCATTACTAATGTTCATCATATGTCTTTCTAACTACAATCTTTTTTCTTTTTATTATTGTTATTATATTATAAAGGTAAAAAAATGTATTTTATTGATTCAGTAGGTTGGTGTATTACATCAGTTAATAATAATTTAAAAAAAGGTTTTAATTTCAATTTAAGTTTGATCTGTAAAACTTAAAATATTGCTGCCGTATCGTTCTATTCTGGCAAGAACAGCTGGCCTTTTTTAAACCAGGATTTTACAGCGTATTAATACAAAAACTCAACAAATTGTTTGGGAATTGACACTTTTGTGGAATATGTTAAATATTACAAATGTGTGTAATGCTTTAAAGTCTCTTCAGAATAAAGAAGGCAGTGATCGCTTTAGTTTAACACAAGATTTCTGTCCAAATGCTCCCAGAAGATCCCGGTTTTTCCTAGCCAGGTTTTATCTACTGTATTTGGAGTGAGTCTGCGAAACATCATCAGTGAGTTTGAGATTGACAAACATTAATTAGTCTCACTGGAGGAGAGTTGTCAGACATCCACGAGCACAAAGGAGCAAATACAAAAGAATGGCTGTTAGAGGTGTCTTTCATTTCCTCTGCTGATCAGAGACCAGTGTGTGTGAGCGTCTGTAGGCTTTCAGAAGAGGAGTGAGAATCACACTTTGTCTGGGTAAATGCCCGTATGATTACCAATTATGATCTCCATCACTCTTAATAGCTCCTAGACAGATTTCACTAGACGATAGGTGGTCCTGTGAAAAAGTTGAATTAAAAAAAAAAAGTTTTCTCAGTATAAATGTATATTAAATACAAATGCATAAACTAGTTTCTTCTCTCACCAAGACTGCATTTGCATGCTCAAAAATATAGTAAAAATTGTACAAATTGTGAAATTTGAAACAATTAAAAATAACTGTTAATATGTTGAATTGCCATGATCAAAGCTGAATTTTCAGCATCATTACTCCAGACTTCAGTGTCACATGATCCTTCAGAAATAATTTTAATAAGGAAACATTTCTCATGCGGAGCTAATGTGAAAATGGCAATTTCATTGGCTGGCGCTCATCTATTACATCCCTACCGAACGCAGACCACATGATTAATATTCATGAACCCAGCAGCTCATCAATCCATAGTGCATTGTATATTGTTAGTATGGTAGTAGAATTAGTATTAGTATTATCTTTTAATAATAATTAATATGATCTATTACTATTTTTTTTGTTTGTTTGTTTTTTACAGAAACTCTCAATGATCAAAATATCTTAAGCATCACCACCAGTCTTAAGTTCAATTAAGATGACAAATATGCATTCATGGTTATCAAGTTTAAGTTCTAATCACTAAAGTTCTATCATTAAATAGTGCTTAATACCATAGTATAATGCTTGACTGACTAATTTAGAAGCTAATATCTAAGAAGCTGTGCTATTTTACAAAGATAAGCTAATTGGAATCATGTGTGTGTGTGTGTGTGTCTGTGTGTGTGTGTGTGTGTGTGTGTGTGTGTGTGTGTGTGTGTGTGTGTGTGTGTGTGTGTGTGTGTGTGTGTGTGTAAAATGGTCTGGCGCGTAAACTCAAAATTTTACTAGCCACTGGCGTAGAGGGTTGCAAAATAAAAGTTCGTTTTTACATAAAGGCATTGTGCTAGAAATATTACTATTATTTATTCAAATGTATGTGATACTGCTACTACTGTTGAAAAAATTAATAAAGCTTTATTTTTTAAATAAATAAATCACACAATATTTCTTCCATGTTTTAATTTTAGTAGAAAATGCCCTTTATTTACCAAAAAGAAAATGTGTTTAAATTTCATTAATTAAAAGACAAATTAAATTTGGATGAAACTTGTTTTCTGTTTTTCATAATTATATTACTTGTAGACAAACTTTAAACAATTGTAAATAAGTATAAAGTATGGGATTGGTTTTATTTTAGTGATTAAAAGTGTGTAATTAACATATTTTTGTGTTTTGCTTTGGTACCGAAATTGGTACAGAGAACCATGGATTTTCACTGGTATCGGTACTGAATACTGAAATTTTGGTACCGTGACAAAACTACTGGACCCTATTGAAAATGAACAAACTTTGTAAACAAACACATTGCACCATTCAATAAAACCTTTGAATGGTGTAATGTCTATTTCTAATAATGGTTAATTGGTGCTCTGTGGTCTCGTGTTGGGATCTGCTGACGCACCTTCTATATTTAATATGGAAACTGCGTGCTAAAAGGAAACAATCCAGTCATGTTAATAATTTGCAGCAATCCTCAATGGTGTTTACAGAAACGCAGACCTCCCATAATCCATCGCTGTCCACCTCACTCCGTTTGGGTCAAACAATGTCCACCGTGGTGCCTGATCACTCGCCCCTGCTATTTTTGTTCCTGTGCTTTCAAGATACAATTGTTTTCCTTTTGCTCATTTTTTTTTCTCAAGAGCACTTTTTTCAGGGCTTTGCTGATGCATAACAGCTTCCCGTTATTCTTCGGCTCTGCTCTCGACCCGGGTCGGCTCCAGGATCCCAGACTCGGCTCTCGGCCAGCGTGACTGGAGCGATGCCAGACAGTGACATCAATGAAGCCTGAAGCTCCACCCCCTGTTTCAGTGTGTGTGTGTGTGTTTGTTTGTGCTTTAAAGGGTTAGTAGTTAATGGGATACAAAAAGGACAATTCTGTCACAATCTACTAACTCATTTGGGTTTAAAAGAACATTATGGAGAGAGTAAATGATTGTTGGCCTATAAACTGAAGACCATGATGTCAGTAGAGACACATTTTGGACATAAAACTGTGTTTATTTTGATGAAACACATCTGCCTGTAAGAAGCGAACCAGAGAGGAACCGGGCGGAAAGAGAAGAGGATATGTGCTTGTGAAAAAGCTGGAAATAATAAACTTGAAAAGAATATACTTAAGTGTAAACTGAGTTAAATCTTTTCAGACAATTAAATAAAAATTTATTGCAATTAAATAAAATGTATTATAGTTAATTTACTAAATGCAATTAGCTGAACCAAACATGACTTAAGTACATCTTTATGTGTAATTTCATAAATATTTATATTTTCATGAAATCTTGTTATTCAATAAGTGTACTTCTTTGAAGCAGGAAAAAATATTAATAAAACATTTACTTAAATATACTTTAAAACTTAAATTGACAAAGTTATAAAGTGCACTTTTTTAAAGGAAGGAATTTATTTATTTAAAGAATATTGGAGTGTGTTTTACAATAAAATTACAATAAAAACTTTAAGTTTCACAGTTTTTCAGTGTTACTTCGTTTCTTTGTCTTTTTTTTCTGAGTGAAAATGGTTTCTATACCAACCTACTTGTAAATAGTTTGGAAACAGATTTTTAAATGTTTCTGAAAGAAGTCTCTTCTGTTTACCAAGGTAACATTTTTAATCATAAATACAGTAAAAAAAAAAAAAGGGTGAAATATTATTAAAATTTTTAAATAGCTGTTCTCTATGTGATTACATGTTAAATGTAATTTATTATTTATTTTTGTATTTATTTTATCAGCATCATTACTTCAGTCTTCAGTGTCACATGATCCTTCAGAAATCCAAACTTTTGACCAATACTGTTGGACCATAGTTTTAATATATATATATATATATATATATATATATATATATATATATATATATATATATATATATATATATATATATACATACACACACAGTTTGGGCTACTTTAACTCATAAAACTGTTTCAGTCAGTTTTAGCTTTTGCTGGTTTGCAGATCCATTATAAGTTGGTTTGTAATGCAGCATGTTTGAATTGTCTGCTTTCATCAATGAAAACACAAAAGCATCACACAATTTCCCTGTGATCTGAACCAGCTTTCTGCTAAAATCCTCTAGAGGAAAAATAATGGACCCAAATGAGTCTATAGCTGCATCTCCAATCTGCACTGCCGAACAGAAGAGATGTTTGTCTTTCTCCTGCAAACCATGTGAAAACACAACATGTTGAATTCCCCACTGAAGTGAAAGGCCAGGACATTTTCACAGCTTTCACGGCCTGTGATTCATTCACTCATCCAGCACAGATGAAGAAACATCCACATCTCCAGTGTAATCATCCTAAAATCACTCTCAGCATCCTTACGCTGTGAAGCTCTCAAGCTGCCAGATGCTGATAATTAATCATCTAACCAACACGAGTGCCTTTAGAGAGTAAACAAGCACAAAAAACCTGACGCTGATGCACAAACCCGCTCTGCTTTGGCCGGGACGGGACAGTGTTGCGTCATCACTAATGGTCTGTGTTGGTCTTTCTCAACAAGATGTGGAGAAACCAAACTGACCTCCAGCCAACTGACGTGTTTCTCGTCAAATCAGATGGAATGACTGTAACATGGAAAAATCCCGGAGTGAAAGTCATCTGCTACTCATTGTCCTGGTAGACTTACGCAAGCTAAGATTAAATGATGACTTAACAGTATATTACGTAAAGATCTTCACCAGAAAAATGTGGTTTAACATGAATAAAAAAAAAGTGATAGAAACATATTATTATTTTACAGAATATTGTTATATTGTTATAATTGTATTGTTATTGTACTTCTAAAAAATTATTATAAATATATAAATAATTTGAAAAAAAATAGTCCCAATATGACTTTTGTTTTCATTTTTTAAAGTTACCTTCTGTTGTACAGCACTTTGGTTACCAAAAAATAAAAGAAATTGTTTAATTTCTTTTATTACATTTAAAAAGTTCAATTGAATAGCTTATGTTTTATGCCTTCATTTAATCATAATTTGTATTAAAAAATAAATCCAGAAATATTGTAACTTTTTTTTTAAATAAAACATTACATATGGTCCTATTCGTATAAAAATTAATAAACTATTAAATCTCTAAAGTTTAAATCATTCAAATTTAAATAAACCATTAAAACAGAATTATAAAAAGTTATTGAAAACACTGGATTTGCACTGAATAATTCTTATGACCTAAAAACGTATTATCGTATTATAAAACGATATGTAGCTTTTTGCTACAATTTAAATTAACTTTTTAAGTAAAAACACACTCTTAAGCAATCCAGAAAAAAATTTAATGGGGAAAAACTATTTAGTTTTTGCTGTTGTTGTTGTTTTTGTAGTTTTTTTTTGGGGGGGGGGGGGGGGGGGGGGTTCTAAAATGTAATTAAAATGTAGTTAAACTTTTAATACATTCTTATTCTTAAATGTGTGTATATATATATAATAATAATAATAATAATAATTAAACATTTCATAGATTCATAGAACCAAAGCACAAATTGATGAAGCTGCACGGCACTGCTCAAGCTGACTTACAGGTGAGGATAGCAGCTTGAGGATGTGGACTTCTTTCCCGTCCTGGCTGGTGAAATCCGTCCAGCATCCCAGAGACATTTCCTGCAGGGCGATCCAATCATTGCGGTTTCCGGGAACATTCTCCAGCTCACAGATCACACTGGAATCTAGAGAGTAAAGAATAAAACCAGTGATTTATTGAAATCATTTATGTTCTTCATCTGCAGCCCTGGAGAATAATAATATCCTGCCAGCAGCTCATAAATCATGTCCAGAATAAAGCACCTCCTTCCTCTGGAAGCTACAGGTCAGGTGTCACTTCCTGAGCAGCAGAACTGAATCAGGCCCAATTGGGGTCATGTTAGAAGCAGAAAGTACTGAAGCATCAGAGCCATCTCCTGATTTCAAATCAGCACTAATATCATGGGCTGTAAACCAGACACACAGTAGGATGCTAAACTTTGGCTATGGTCTTGCTCTATTGAAGTCATGGCTTTCACCATTTGATGGAAGGATGACAAATGAGGTGAATCTGAAGATTTTGATTCAGATTCCACCTAATGACTCCAGTAAATGATTACTGTTGTACTCTAATGCATAAAATATTGAGATAAAAGTTCACGTAGATTTAAGGTAATACTGTAATTAGAAATGTTTCTTCAGCAGCAAATGAGCACATTAGAATGATTTCTGAAGGACCATGTGACACTTGAGTGATGATGCTGAAAATGCAGCTTTGATCACAGCAATAAATTACATTTAAAAATATATCCACATTGAAAACAGCCATTTTTAAATTATAATAATATTTCAACATTTTTAATGTATTTTTTGTCAAATAAGTGCACCACTGGTAAGCTAAACAATTTAAAACATCCCAAACATTTGAACAGTAGTGTATATCTGTATTAATCGAAATCGAAATAAAATCGGGATTTGATTGTGCGCGATTTCTAAATTTTCCGCAGCCCCGACCTCCCGCAGTATGTTATCTGAACCAATCAGGATGCAGCGCACCTAAGTGGTGCGTGAGAACAGAGCAGACTGGGCATATGCCTAACTCCAGGTTCACACACTCTGTCTGTGATGCATAGCCTTTTTTTTTTAGAGCCCATGTTAATGGAACAGAACGTTCACACTGCACGCGGTAAAAGATGAGAACAGAAAAGGTTATAAATAGAAAGGTGCGAAAAGATTTAATATCTTGCACATGAGCACAGAAAGAGTTGTGAGTGCACAGGACACCGGTTGAGCGAGAGGAGACACGTTGTAAGGCAGCATATATCTGAGCCTTATAGTCTATGATCTGAGCACGCGCATCTGGTTTTGTTAACAGAGCAAAGGAAATCTACGTGCGAGTGGATTGATTCGCGCTCGTGCATTATGTTAATGTGCTTTCACATTACAATAATGCACTCTCGTTGCTGCTTCTGAACCCCGTACACGTAACTTACTGTATACGTACTACAGACGGAGTACGTGTGAACCAATAAATATATTGGGCAAAACATATAACACCTGAGGTCCCGCTACAGTGAGCTTTATGACCAATGCATGGCAAAAAAAAAAAAAAAAACATCCCTGAACACGGGTTTTATTTTATTTTTATAATTTTTTGCAATATGTCTAGATTTTGTTTGACATCTTTACTTAGTGATTATTTTGACTTAAGTATGTTCTAGAGACATGTTACAACTTTTTGATAAAGCTTTCATTGGTTTTCTTTTGGAAATATGTTTCAAATTTATACTGAATGCATTTATGACAAAATCGTGATTTAAAATCGAAATCACAAAATTTCTCAAAAAATTGTGAAAGGTTTTTTTTGTCCATATTGCACAGCCCTAATCTGTATCTAGTGCTCCAGGTAAACAAACCACTGCAGACACTTTCAGCTCGTTCACAAAGGACAGACAGAGTGGGAGGAAATACAGGAAGCTACGACAGCTGTAAGGACAACAGGAAATGCCATGTTTAGACGTCCAGGCAGTCCAGGCTTTGTCTTAGCAAGTCGAGGCTTATCAAGCATGTAAGCACAGTCTGAATGGAGGAACGATGTAAATACACTGCATATTCTTAATGAGCATCTTTGTCTTGATTTCCAGTAAAAATATCAAAACATATTTGAAACAAACACATGAACCTGCTAACTGCATACAGTTGATTTTTGACACATTGATAGCACTTTTATCTCATACTATGGAAGTCAATGGCTGCCATCAACTAATTGCTCATCATTCTTCATCAAAATATCTTATTTTGTGCTCAACACAAGAAAAAAACTCATACAAGTTTGGAACGCATGTGGGTGGGTAAATGTTGACAGCACTACATTTTTGGGTGAACTATCCCTTTAATCTATGCCATATAAAACCACATGCTTATCAAAGAATAGCTTTTAGCTACACTTCTCTTCATACATCTTCATTATATTGTTCTGATGGGATGTCAGAGAGACGCCAGTGCTGACATTCATTATGATGAGCAGCAGATGAATAATTTCTCCCGGCAGCCTTACATCAGACTCATGGGACGGAAATGCTGAGCCGCAGAGATGACCCGGAAATGCCAAAGGTTTCACTAAGCGTTTCTGTGTTAAATGAGCTATAAGCCGCAGATTTATCTCGTTTCATCTATCGCTCTTTCCCATGCAACCAAATGTCTAAGTCTGCGGACATTCAATCGGGCCAATTACTCTGAGCCAAGACTCAAATAATGCCCTGCCATCCATCACAGTGCTTTCACGGCAGCTCGTTTGTTATTTTCACTGCCGTTGTATGTGCGAGAGAGTCTTCATTTAATATTTTGACCCCTGGGCTTTAAAAACACAAGCGTGTCTCAGCCGACTGGGTGAAAATCAGAGCGACTCACTGAGGAATTGCTTCAGACTGAGAAACACACGCAGCAGTAAGGCACCAACAGATGAGTTTCATTTCTAGTATTATAAGGTCACGCAGCCCTCAAACATTCTCATTAGTTTCCAATGAAGGCTTCACATTTTCCATTTTTGGGAAAATGCTTCAAATCAATCAAAGTATCTGTCAGGATGCTTGTCCAGACATCAGTGAAGAGCACCATCATACTGAGAAACAACAATCATTTATTTCCTCAAATCAGGTGAAGATGGGAAATTGCTGGCCACAGGATACAATGCAGGTACTGGGCCATATGGACAAAAATAATAGAAAAGTATCATCATTCTTTATCATAAAATATCATTATTTATCACAGTATTCATTTCTTACTGTTAATAGGGAAGGAAATGTATTGCATGTGTTTGTAAGATCTTGAAAATAAATGAGAAGACTTGCTATTAGTAACTTGATGATGGCCGATTTCAAATGTACTTCAGTGGGATTGATTTTGTCTAGTCATATACAGTATTCCTCTCATTTGAGAAGTTGGGAAATTTTGGGGGAGATTTGAGAACACTACTTTACAATTCCATTTACTGCTGCTCATGGCAAATAAATGACATGCTTCACCTCCAAATCACAGAGCAACAAAATCGATGACTGATCGGAATTTTAAAGCTGATCTTGCCCAAGTCTGTGCGTCAACTATTACTCACATAACAATTTCTTGTTTTTAAAGGTCATAAAAACAGCAGACATTGTACTAAAGCATTGAGTCATTGCAAGAGCATCTCAGATAAAGCTGATGTTTTTAAGAAAGAGTGATGAACTAGCTTCCTGGAAACTCTCATGTCCGGCTCTGTGTCCTTTGACAGGTCAAAGGCGCCAGAATCCTCTTTAACTTGCAGCCAGTTTCCGTCTTCTGAAAAACTCTTTTAACAGTAAGAACATAATAAAAAACTGGAAGGACTGTCTGGGAGGTCCGTCTGAGAAGCTGGAGTGATGCGAACAAAGACGCACTGTTATGTGTGATATCGGCTTGAGTTCGGTTAAGGTTACGGTGAAACAGAAAATATGCTAAGGATTTTGTGGAAACACCTTCACTGGCATTTCCAGTACAAAAATAGATCTACAGGAAGTGTGTTTCACTCTTGATTGGTTTCCTCAGCAGACTCAAGCAGTTTGCAGTTTATATACTCAGACAACAAACAGAGCTCATAGTTTTTCAAAAAATTAACTAATTTTAGGCAGATATGGAGCTAAACAAACCGCATGTGTGAATGAGAGGCGATCTCTTGTTCATTTGTCAGTCAAACAGTTCATTAAGAAACAGAAACAAATCTCAACAAATCAGAATATAGTGACATGCCAATCAGCTAATCAACTCAAAACACCTGCAAAGGTTTCCTCCGCCTTCAAAATGGTCTCTCTGTTTGGTTAAGTAGGCTACACAATCATGGGGAAGACTGCTGATCTGACAGTTGTCCAAAAGACAATCACTCACATCAAGACACCCTTCACAAGGTGGGTAAGCCACAAAAATTCATTGCCAAAGAAGCTGGCTGTTCACAGAGTGCTGTATCCAAGCATGTTGACAGAAAGTTGAGTTGAAGAAAAAAGTTTGGAAGAAAAAGATGCACAACCAATAGAGAGAACCGTAGCATTATGAGGACTGTCAAGCAACATCAAATTTCCACACCCCGAACGTGATGCTGAATGAAACAAACTGTGATTGGTTGTTTGACATGTCAGTCAAACGGCCTCATGGGCGGGCCTTGGCCAATGAAAGCTGCCATGGACTCCAGATCTTCAGCCGTCAGTCTGAAGGTCTGGCTACTTAAGACCAGTGTTTTGTAGGCGAGGACGGAAGAGAAACGGTGAAGTGGAGACGGGGGGAGAGACAAGGAGAGGAAGAGCGAGAGAGAGGGAGGTCACAGGCTGCTCTGCACACCTATTGTCCCAGCGTTTCCTCGGCTGCAGACTGAGGTCTAACCATCCACAGGAAGACAAACAAACTCTTATCAGTGGCGCACAGAGCCCTGTGGTGTCCCCTGGCCTCTAACCCTTGCGCCCACCCCGCCACATCACCAATCCCCCTAGATTCAAATGCGCATCATCTGCAGCACGGGTCATCATGTACGGGTTGACGTGGCGGTCAGAAGCCCGCCAAGGAGCCGCTTCTCACAGACGCCATAGCTGGGATCTGTGGAGACGGCCTGTCTTTGTATAGGTCTGTTTAAGCCTCCAGGAGACGACTGTTGGCCGTCTCATTGCGTCAGAAATAAACAGGACAACAAACTGAGTGAGAGGAAGACTGTGAACAAGGTGACCTCAAACTAGAGGAGGATGGCAGTGCCAGAGTCATTTTTGCCTTTCATATATATTTATATACACACACTTATATAACTATTTTACATCATAAATAACCATGGGGTAATGAATTAAATACTGTACAAGAATAGAATTGAGCCTGAAATCAGACACACACACACGAGTGTGTGTGTGTGTGTGTGTGTGTGTGTGTATGTTTAAATAAAAAAAATACATCAAATACACAAATGTTTTTCTGTTTCTGTTTTCCTGAATATAGGTTTCTATATGTTTCCAGAAGGATCCCAAGTGATCCATGTTTGACATAAATACAGAACTACATTCAAGTTTGACAACACGGTCTGTTGTGTTTTTTGTTTTGTTTTTTTGCCAAACTGCTTCACTTCACTGCTTTCTGTTGCCTTAGATGATTTTTTCTTCAGATTGCCACATCAAACCTGAAATCTGTCTTCAAACTGTCCAAGGGCCTAAACAACCTTCAGATTTCAAGTCTCTTTTCAGCCCGCTCAAGTATTCTAACGACAGACCTTCCAACTTCAAACGAAACTTCAAAGTATTTTAAACTTCCAGGCAAATCTGTGTCAAGAAAGTTGTTTCTTGACACAGACAAGTGAGCCATTTCTTTTCTAGTTAGTCATATATTCTCAGTGTGGCATGCAGCACAATAGCAAAATTACACGTGATTTTCTTTCTCTCTTGAAAAATAAAAGCTATCTCAGCCCTCTTTAAATGCTATTCAAATACTTGTAATTGCTTGCAGATTTTGCTGCATTTGCTTGCAATTTTCTTTTTGAAAGCAAGTTTCATGCTTTCTCTTATTCAGGTTCGCGGCAAAAAGATATTATATGATCCAGCGATGCGCAACAACACAAAACACATTTATCACACGGTTTCTAGAGGCTGTTTGCCATGCTAACACCATGCAAATGACACACACATTAATAAGCAAATAATGAGATATTTCTGATGCACCTCACAGAGAGCCAATCTATCTCCTCTGCCATAATTAGTGTGGTGACTCGGGGAGGAAGGACTCATTTAGTGGAGGCAGTTAGCTGGTTCCTCTAAGCAGATGGAAGCGACTGGGTCTCAGTGCAGAGGAGGGGCTTCTAATCACTCAAATCTGATGTAGCTTCACACAACATATGCTTCCCGAAGCATCGGCAGAGAGCAGACATCTCCCTCCAGCACTCCTGCAGAAGTGCTAATGACTCTGACCTGACTCAGATTCATGGACCAGCTTACTGGCCGCGTCACTGCACCGTTAGCATCACTGCCAGCTATCTTGGCAGTAAATGATAAGATAATTAGCAGGGAATGTGAAAAATGCGAGGTACGATAACTGATGTTTGAGTGTGTGTTTTGGTCCTTCTGTAAGAAAAAGTTTAATAAGCACAGCACGACGATATCAGATAGAAGCTCATGTTTAGATTACAAATTGTTATTCAGTCTGTTGAGATGTTAAGACGCATTCCCTTGTGAAGAAGAGACATGAATACATCTGACAGTATGAACTGAATGTAATGTTTTCGGACATGCGATTGCATGTTAATTGCAAATAAATGAAAATGAATTCTAATTTACATTTTATATTAAATGCACTAGCTTCAGAGTGTTTATGGAAATATAATATAGAAGTCAATGGCTACCGTCCACTGTTTGGTTACCCATGTTCTTCAAAAATCTTCTTTTGCATTCAGCATAAAAAAGAAACTCAAGAAGAGTAAATGATTTTTGGGTGGTTTTTGGTTGAACTTTAACGGAATCATAATTTTCAGTGAAAATTTATTTTATTTCCAATCCGTCTCTCAAACAAACAAAAACAAAAAACATACAGTACAACTTAGTGCATATACAAACTACTTTCAAAGTGGTTTTTGCCCATTTTGGCAATTTTCGGGTAATGGTAATCTTTTTTCAATAAGGTTTAATTTGTTAACATTAGTTAACTACCTTAGTTAACATAAACTAACAATGAAAAATACTTCTAAAGGATTCATCAGTCTTAGTTAAAACTGATTCCAACATTTACTAATAGATTATTAAAATCAAAAGTTTTTTAAAGGACTAACAACAGCTGTAGTTTTATTAACTGATGTTAACAAAGATTAATTAGTACAGTAACAATGTATTACACATTGTTAATTAATTTAAGTTAATGTATTAAATATAATTAATGTTTGGAACCCTTTATTAAAGTGCTACCAAAATTTCTTCAGAATTTCTACTTTTTTGTCTCTCTTGTTTCTCTTTGTGGCTAGTTTACTGTGGCTAAGTTTAGCAGCTGATTCTAGATCAGTGTGTTGGTCAGACGGCTGTGATAGCGCTCATAACACAGCTCTTATCAGTGACGGCGCGGCGGTCGCTGGCAGATTGGCAGTTATGGGTTTCAGCGAGTTGTAGTTTATCTCTGTCTGACGCTAATGAGCCATTCATGAGTCCGTCTATGGCCGGCTGGCTCGAGAAACCTGACGCTCCAGAGACAGGACGCGTCCTAAGGGACTCGGGACAGACAGAGACACAGACAATCACAGAGACACTGGGAGGGGAGCAACAGCCTTCCACAAAGTCTCTTCTGTGTTCTAGACCAGAGTTTATTTGTAGCACTTCAAAGCTTACAGCCCTGATAAGAGATGGAGTCACAGATTACAATGTTAGAAGGAACATAAAATCAACATGAATATCAAAACTAATATCATTTATTTTCTTAAAATGTACAGTTCAAATGTTCGGAGGTAGTAAGAATTTTTTAAGAAATTGATAGTTTTATTCATCAAGGACTCGATAAAATCAAGCTTAGTGTTAGTTCTGGCAGTCACATTACAGCTGACTCTCAGCTGATCTACATCTATCTATAGGAATATGATGCCCATCTCAACATTCATATAGAAAGTCCCTTCAGTATTCCCCGTTGCTCAATAGCTTAATTACCCTCCTACATCCCCAGCTCCTCCTGGCATTCTGATTCTTTTTTGAATCAGACTAATTTTTTAAATGTGTACATGAACTTATTAAACATTAATGCTAACTGCAATATATTTATGTTGGTTCTGCTCTGTTTACCCTATAGGGGGTTATCGCTGCTCTCCCTGCTCTAATCCATTCCGCCAATCCATACTGTATGCTAACTGTCAGTCTTCTTTGACTATAGTGGTCCTGACAGAATTGATCAAAAGTGTCAGTAAAGACTTACAAAAGATATCTGTTTCAAATAAATGCTGTTCTGTTGAACTTTATATGCTTCTGTTAAAAAAAAGAAATCATGTGCTTTCATTATTTTCATTAAATATATCTATTTTGCTTTAGTTTATATTTAATTCAGTTTTAGTTTTTGTAATTTTAGTATTTCGACTTAAATGTTACTTTGGCAACTAACTGAAATATAAGTCTTATCACTTTTTGTTTTTGAAGGTTTTTCATTTTATTTTTTATTTTTTTTAAGTAGTGTCCTACCAATAGTGTCTCTCAGTAACACATTCTTTATAACATATTAAACTGAAACTTTCCTAAAAAATCAGTCCAAACCGCAGTCTGCGAATTTTGTCAGGGATTGTGTCAAACCCCTAAAGTTTAAAAAACATTAATAGTCTCTGAGAGTTTCCATAACTTGCGATATTTGTTGCATCTCAATCAAGAGAATCAAGAGCAATCTCTGCTCTAAAGTTCCTCACAAATATTAAGACATAAAAATAAGACACTAAACGGTTTCTAGTGTTAAAAGGCTTCCTCATATCACAGTTTAATATTCAGTACTACTCTAATTCCACAAAAAGTGTCTCTGTTTGTTTGAGCAGCTCATCCTGGACAAACCAGTGGACAACAGGGAGAGTTAGAGGAAACATTTATTATATAATGATTCTGTTTATTAATGCTAATGGCACAGAACTTACACTCTTCAGATGTGAGGAGTCAAGAAAAGATCAATCTGTAGAGTTTAATGTCTGAGAGAAAAAAATCAGGACGGATATGTGGAGAACATGTGCACAGCAGATGTTCAGAGCTCATCCAGTTTCATAGGGAATACTTGAAGATATGTGTGTAAGGCTTAATTTGAGGATTGTGTGAGTGTTTCTTTGATGTTTTGTCTCGTCTTAATAAGATCTTCGTGTTCACACTTCACATCAAGGGAAATCACACTACAGCAGAAGCTTTCCAATGGCTTCCACACACTTCCACGTCCCAGTTGGTGTAAAAACGTGCTAACTGAACACACATTCCTGACCAAATTCATGCTTTTATTCAGGACAAATGCATTAAATTGATGAAAAGTGACAAGAAAGACATTTATAATGTTTCAAAAGATTTGATCATGGATGTTTTTTTATTCATGTGTAAATCCTGAAAAAAAATATATATCATGATTTTCACAAAAACTTTTATTTGTAGAAATAGCTACAAATACATTACATACATAAATTATTGATTTTCCCTTTATGCCAAAAATCATTACGATATTATGTAAAGATCATGTTCCATGAAAATATATTTTTTTAATTTCCTACCGTAAATATATCAAATTATTTTCTCAATAATTATAATTTGTGTGTGTGTGTCTGTGTGTGTGTTTGTGTGTGTGTGCGTTAGCACCCTCAGATCCTCAAGTAGTTGAATCTCGGTCAAATATTGTCATATCCTAATAAACCATACATCAATGGAAAGCTTATTTATTCAGATTTCTGATGATGTATAAATATCAATTATCAAAAAATAAAAAAAATACCCTTATGACTGTTTTGTGGTCCAGGGAAACAAATTAGCACATTAGAAATATTTCTGAAGGACCATTTGAAACTAAAAAGTGGAGTAATGATGCTGAAAATTAATCTTTGATCACAGGAATAAATTAAATTTTACTGTGTATTCACAGTAAAAAACAGCTATTTTAAATTGTAATAATATTTCACATTTTTAACTGTATCTTTGGTGATCTCTGTAAACAGAAGAGACTTCTTTTAAAAACATCTGAACTTTTGAACAGTAGTGTATTTTTATAAAACCAATGTTTGTTTTCATTGTCTTTCATAGACTTTGGTTTTCCATTGATG
This sequence comes from Carassius gibelio, assembly GCF_023724105.1. Classification (NCBI taxonomy): domain Eukaryota; kingdom Metazoa; phylum Chordata; class Actinopteri; order Cypriniformes; family Cyprinidae; genus Carassius; species Carassius gibelio. The sequence goes on along the minus strand of NC_068400.1, from coordinate 15,430,543 downwards.
TCATCTGATCATTCGATATATAGAGATACAAATTCAATTTATCCAGCAAATCTCAGCCAAAATAGAACAAAAAGGAATCAAAAAAGCAAGAATGAGAAAAAAAAAAAAGCTCGCACTCAGAAGAGGAAAAAAACAGATTGTTAATTGGGAGTGCGAGATAGAAATCGGTCTCCATGTGGTCGCGTCAGCGGGTCTCACTGCCACCCAGACCAGCCGGCGGTCCTTCAGCGGGCGGAAGTGCCTCATTTAAACACTACACGCCATATTTAACATGGGGATTTTTTCCTGTTACCATCATTGTGCTTATTCATTGAGGAACCGTATGTCTCTCTCTCTCTCTCTCTCATGCTGTCTGTGCGGTACGGTAATGAAGGTGTTGCGTTAGGAATATCAGGTAGTTACATAACGGCTCCTGCATGTCCCTCTTCCTGAGGATGTCAAATCCACTGCTTTTCTGTGGATTACAGCAGCTTAACACCGCACAAGCAATCGCAGGCTCTGTCCTGCATCTAAAAATCACTAAAGAGCTGCTGTCTTCCTCTCTGATGACAGACAAACCGACTGACCCTCTCAGGAGTGAGAAAAGCATGAGAAACTTCTGAGCAGAGTTGGCATTTCCAGTATAATGCAAAGTGAAAGTACAAGTAAAGCAAACCACTGGCATAAGGTAAACACTGGAAGCTGAAGTATGAATCGTGTCGTCGGCTATCATTCAAACACGCAGGAGAAATCAGATGATTGTGTGTCTAAAGCTTCATGTCTTCTCGCAAACAGGATCCCGTGTTTATTCCCAGACATCAAGACATCAGTGACCAGAACAAAAACACATGTGGCGCTTGAATAACAACAGAGCAAACAGATTGACTCAATCTCAATTTGACAAATGAGCAATGAGCATCCTATATTTCATTTGAAAAATTTGACCTTTAAACTATAGGCCAGAATAAAAATCTAATGTTGAACTAATGGCTATTTGTTTTCACAAAAATCTGTCACACAGTTGACAGACATTTTTATAGTCAGAAATAACTCTTTATTGTAAAAAAAAGCATATTCTTTCTGAATAATCTCTAAGATGTTTTTAAACTGTTTCCATTTGAACACGTTGTCATTAATTAAATTAGCATGTTAGTAAATGTACAGATTATTTGCTATGAACTGAGAGGTCAGCACATTTACTTCTATACAAGCGTATTAATGGTCCTCTTACCTGAAGCTGTGGTTCTCAGACACAGAAAAAGAGCTATGAAACATATGACGCTCCTCATGTTCAGACGTATGGTTTTCTCTAGATGTGCCTCTTCTTATGGACTCAACAGTTGTGGCTGATATTTCAGAGTGACCAGAATATTTCACACTCAACACTTCCTGAGAGAGAAATCAACATCAGTTTGACTGAAGCAGAGACCAGTTTGTAAAACAGTGACATAAATATATATATATATATATATATATATATATATATATATATATATATATATAGCAACAAAAAAAGCTAACTAGCTTTCTAATCTTTTTGTATTCTACCTGTTTTCATTTCATATATTATGCAGTTAACGGTAGCAAAAAAGACCATTAACAACTTGCTCTATTTTTTCTGTTTTATTTTTATTTATTATATTATTTAAAAAGCCCTTGCTATATGTACTGCGTTAACCAAACTGAGACTTGTTATAGCACTTGTATATCATTGCATCTTTTGTTGATTTTGATTGCTTCTATTGTTCTCATTGTAAGTCGCTTTGGATATATATATATATATATATATAGTGGTGATATTCATAATATTTAGAAGATCACTGTACTGAACAGTAAAATATTAAATATAACATTTACGTTATACATACATTTTTAACTTTAATGGAGCTGAATCGTACAAAAGGAACTTAGGCAGTTTTTGGTTTTGATATTCATAATAATATTTAGATGATAACTGAACTGAACAGTATAATATCACAAATCAGACTGACACACTCAAACATACGATCTACTCGTTTTAGATTGATTCACTTTCGTTCACTTAAAAGTTGTTGAAAAGTTGTTCAATAGTTGTAAGCGCATCTATTAAGTCACGATGAAAGCAAGAGAAAGAGTTACTGTAACTAAACACAGTCACATTTCACAAACATCAACCCGTGAGGCTGGAAGACAGGAGAAAGAGTTTTACCTCGCGCTGGAAGAGCGGCTCCAGCAGTGATCCGGCAGATCAGATCCAGCGGTCAGTGAGTTAGTCAGTCCAGCTGAACCCTCAGCACTGACATCATCAGCAGCACTGACCCGCCCACTTCACGCGACAAACACTGCTGCTCTCACACAACACAGCAAAACAGCTTTGACACACGATGCATGACACAGATGATGATATACTGATGAAGGATGACCATAAGAATTGACTGATGCTAAAGAGGAATCTAGGACACACACATAGAAGTTCTTCTCCTGGCCTGAATATCTTCTGATCACAGCGCCATCTACAGCTGAAACACGATCAATGACATATATAATATGTGTGTATGTATGTATGTAGAATGTAAATGCTATATAGATATAGCAAAGAAAAAAAAACTAACTAGCTTTCTAATCTTTTTGTATTCTACCTGCTTTCATTTCATATATTATAGTTAACAAAATCAAAAAAGACCATTAACACTAGCTTGCTCTAATCTTTCTGTTTTATTTTTATTTATTATATTATTTAAAAAGCCCTTGCTATATGTACTGCGTTTAGAAAACTGAGACTTGTTATAGCACTTGTATATCATTGCTCTTTTGTTGATTTTGATTGTTTCTATTGTTCTCATTTGTAAGTCGCTTTGAATAAAAGCGTCTACTAAATTACTAAATGTGTATATATGACCAAATTTGTGTGTGTGTGTGTATATATATATATATATATATATATATATATATATATATATATATATATATATTCGTGATATTCATATTATTAAGAAGATCACTGTACTGTACAGTAAAATATAAAATATAGCATTTACGTTATATATACATTAGGGGTGTAACGGTTCACAAAATTCACGGTTCGGTTCGATACGATACACTGATGTCACGGTTCGGTTCGGTTCGGTTCGATACGTTTTAGATACAGCAAAATGTAAAAACATCTCAACTTTTCAGAATGCCGCAAGCGCACCGCGGGTCATGTGACAAGAACTAACCAATCAGCTTCATCCTTTCCCGTAACAACGTTGAGAGCTCAGCCAAGATGAAGGATCAGCTGATCATAGTTGTATATGGATTGCAATTTTGAAATAAATTTAGTAGCAGAGCTACTGCAAGCGATTTTTAGAGCTGCAAATCCATTTATCCTTCGCTGAAATTTCCGCGTCTCATGGAGAGAGCACGTCATTGTTGCTTAGCAAAGACAGACGCCTCATGAGCGCTTCTGCCCGAGCGCTTTGGAAAGGAGGAGAAAGACGTGCTTAGCGTTTTCCATGCGTTTTTAGGCACGATATGTGAACGGCCCCTAAGGCGCTCGCTCACTCAGCACGCGCTGAAGGCTCGTTGCAAAATGTCGAATGCCTTTAACAGACCAGAAATATAAGATCCTAAAATAACCAACAGGTCTGGTGTTTGGGTTGGATTCCCTGTAAGCTATAGTTTCTAAATGCTGCAGGGATAGTTTGCTGCGTGCATGTTTCTCCTTTTTTTCGTCTTTTCCCAGATAGTACTGACGCATATATCCCAGATATTCCCGCTGGTGTTTTTTTTTTTTTTTTTTTTATTCCCGCTGGTGTACCCTGTCATGTTGCAGATGCGACATACCGTTGTTTTTTTATCCACCACTCTCTTGCCATCACCATTATAGCTTAAAGGGAATCCAAAGTGCACCCAAACACCAGACCTGTTGGTTATTGGAGGATCTTCTCATTTCTAGTCTGTTAAACGCATTGGCTATTTTGCAACGAGCCTTCAGCGCGTACTGAGTGAGCGAGCGCCTGCTGAGTAGCCTAACATAAACATATAAGATGGTGTTTTTTTCTTCTTCGGGAGTGTCAGGGGCGTTGCCTGTTACGTTGTTTGGGTTATTGGGCTACCTTGTTGAACGCATATCATTATATTTCTCTCTCTCTCTTTTTTTTTTTTTTTCAAATATAATTAATTACTCCAACGAACCGTTCGGTATACATAATGCGTACCGCGTACCGAACCGAAAGCGTCGTACCGAACGGTTCAATACGAATACGCGTATCGTTACACCCCTAATATACATACATTTTTTACTTTAATGGAGCTGAATCGTACAAAAGGAGCTTAGGCGGTTTTTGGTTGTGATATTCACAATAATATTTAAATCGATGACAGATCAGATGTTTCCCTGTGAATTTCAAATCTGTTGCTCACCGAAATTATGAACTATCGTCTGCATAACAAAACAGGACTGTGCGAAGAAAAAGAAAAATGCTGTTTTGAATATGCTATCTATCTATCTAAGGCTAAAAGATGGTGGAGTGGATAGAGAAAGCATTGTAATGAGAAACAAGAGGAGTGGAACACGGATGTTGTAAAACAGTTAAGTGAAGGAGAGGGGGAAGAGATGAATCGAGAGGAGGGCATTGGTGTAATGGAAAGAGTGGAAACTGTAAGAAGACTGACAGAAAGGAAGTGGACAGAAGGGTGAAAGAAAAAGGGGTGAGAAGGTATTTGAATTTAAAGTAAAAACAGAATTACCCTAGTTAACCAAGAAACCATGGCGTCTCCTTGAGAGTAGCTTGGAAAAAGATCTAAAGAGTTATATCCATCCACTTCTATATTTCTATTGTCATGGCCTAATATGTGTAAACCTGGCGTAAAAGTCCGCTTCACATTCAACTCATAAAATCAGGCATGTGTTGTGTGTAAGCTATTGTGAAAATACCCCCACCCACCCCCCCTCCAGAACCCAATTTTCAAAAATTAAATTCAGGCCCTAAATATATGTCTAAAAATCCTGATCATTGAGTATCACAATAAATAATTCTACTTAAAGAAAAAGGCTTTAAGCAGATTGGTATCGGTGACTGTAATGATTGATGATTGTGATTGACATGTTGTAAATTAAATAGAGAATTGTTTGGCTAAGGTGCTAATTGTTTTAAAAAGCAATTACATTGAAGAAATAAATCTAATAGATTGAGAAAAACTGTACATTTAATTTTGCATCAGTGATGAATGGCTTGTAGGAAAACAATTCATTACGAACAAGTTTTTATGTGTGTTGTGTTGTCGCACATTTGTCATAAATATTTGTCTTCAGTGTTTGAAATGGTGGACAACCATGTGGTTGTTTTAAATACATGAAAGTGAGTCTGTGTGGCCTTTTGTCTTCAAAGCAGCGTCTGATGTACATGGACAAACAACATGAAACTTATTCTGCACGTATACTGTCCACACAGTCAATCACAGGAAGTGCAGTCTGTCCGTCTGAAAGCGGCTTCCAGCATGGTGCCGCATGTTTCCATGTCATCAGCAAACAACACGTTCAACAAGAGGAAAGTGTCTGTGCGCAGGCCCTACATTTCCTTATGGCCCTCGGAGGATCTGGTCAAGGACACAAGCGACAACCATGAGCTCCCTCCCCATGTGTCCGTTCAGACTGATCCCTTTACTGACGCTGATTTATGATTTACTTACTCTAAGATTGAAGACTTTTGCATGCAAATGTAGTTTACATATTTTAATAGGTTTATTAATCATATATCTTGATTTTGCAAAAACATTAGCAAATGATGACAAATTTGTCCAGTTTAACTCTTTCCCCGCAATTGACAGGATTTTTTCACTGTTATATGGTAGGGGGCGCTATTACACATCTTTGTGTATTTTACTGAATGTCTGGATCAAAACACGTCAAAGAAGAAAAAGAAACAAGTGATCGCATAAGTAAAAAGATGCAAATGTAAAATAGCGCCAACATTAAACAGCATATAATCAAATGTGGAGCCATTAAGTTTAATTGTTAATTGAAGCAGCTGACTTCATCTTTGTTTTAATCATCAATCTGTTTCCTATAGTAAAAATAAGATTGTGTTCAAAATGTTGCTTTTTGTGTGTAATTAACCAAGCAGTAATCAGACTGAAAATACACCAAAATTACAGAGTTTGGACAAATGGTAGGCTACATAAATGTTTGTGATTTGCATAAAACCAATACAAATGTCTGCATTTTTTTTCTGATATATTTAATTTTTAGTTGGCTGTATTAACTATTAGGAAAATATTTGAGAATTTATTGCACAGCGTTTTAAGAAAATGATTTGCATGATTTGTAATTTGCAAGAAACATACAACATACGATACAAAAACGGTCATATCAGCACGACCATGTTTTACTTAGGGTATCTGGTTGCTGTAGCGTAGACTCAAAGCGAACCAACTTTGATTTTGAAAGCACAGGATACATGCCTCTTAAGCTGTAAAATGAGCCAAGCCGAGGCTGCTGAAATCATCACAGGCCCCTCACACTTTATTGGCACGCTTCCCATGAGCAGAACGACACTTCTGCACAGGTATCCGGCGTATTCTCTGAGGAGCGCTCGTCTGCCGCCAGGAGGAAGAGGAAAACTCGTTGTCGAACAGGAGGATGTGTCTTTCTGAACACACGCCTGTAAGTGTTTTCATAACAGCATGACAGGTTTGTGTGGAATGTTACATCCTCGCAGATGAATACCTGACTGATTTCTGAAACATCAGGAAGGAAGTGTGTGAGGAGGATGTCAGGTGTGCTGATGAAGGTCAAACCAACAACAACAACATACTGCACCAGGCATGCAGTTGGTTAACTCTTCCCCACCAGGGTTTTTTTTTTTTTTTTTTTTGCTTTCTCGTTTTATTCGAGCTTATTGCTTTTTTTTAAATCACCACTTTGTGGGCAAGTTGTGTTGTTTACACATTTATCACAATTGCTTTAATGATAAAAGGGAATGTATGAAAAGGGAAAGAGAAGAGGATGTGATAAAATGAGGAGAGGAGAAGGAGAGAGAGAACAGATAGAGTGGAGAGTATTTGTGTAGTGGAAAGAGCAAGAGGAGAATAACAGTGTAAAGAATACAGACAGAAAGGAAGTGGACAGAAGAATAGAAGACGAGGGAGGAGAGGTAGATGGTGTAGATGTATTACAACTGAAATCAGTTACCCTAGTTGACCAAGAAATCATGGCCATCTCCAGTGTTACTATTTTAATCCACTTCCATATTTTCAAGGATTGTGCTATGAATATTGATATCGATAGAGTGGCAGGTTGTGTAAATGCTAAAACATTTTGCAGAATTGAAGAACCCACGAGACCACCAGAAACAGTGGAAGATGTTGAGAAGCTTATCAAACAATTCAACATTCATACAGTTTTTTATTTTTCTTTCTTTCTTTGGCTCCATCCGGAATATATTCTGCATTTTAATGTGGTGAAATTCTATTCTACATGCATGAGCGAACTTCTGAAATCAACGGAGAATACTCTTTTCTAAAATCAGTAGAGAATACACAGTTTCGATGTTAGTATTAACTTTTTATAAACCATTACCAGGAAAATAAATTGTAAATGCAGCGTTTCATTTTGCTGTAAAGTTAAACTGTTTGGCAGCAAGAGTGTGCTCAGATGGCTTGTGTTTACTGTGTTGAGAGCAATTACATCATTGTAGAGAAATTTGTCAAATCAGTCGAGAAAATCTGTAATACAAAAATGCTATGTTATGTGTAAAGTTACTGTATGTCTCTGATCATCACAATTATGTTGTCAGGAGTTCTGTGAGTGGTTTGTCCACTAGAGGGCACTAGAGGCTTAGTAAAAAGCATTAAAAGTGCTATCTGAAAACTTCAGCTGAAATGAAACAAAGAAATAAAATAAATTAATATAAAATACCAAAATCTATTTTATTCCTGCAAATTGTCATGAAATAATTTCTCTTAGCCATTTAGTTTAACTTGATAAACTAAAATAACTAAAAAAAATTAATTAATAAATAATTTGCAGAAATATTTAGTATTTAAGAAGAACAGTTATTATTAATAAACTATAATAGTATTCATTCAGTTGTATTAGCTAGTTTTTATTTATTTAACTCTAGTTCATTTTAATTTTTAGTTAGATTTTACTATTTTATTGCTATTTAACTTTGATTTATTTTTCAGTATTTGTGTTAATAATTTTAGTACTTCAACTTAAATTCTATTTCAGTTGCCAATGCAAAATGTTGTAAGAAAAAAAATTAAAGCAAGCTTTTCCATGTAATATTCTTGTTTTGTTTTATTTCAGCTTTATTTCAATCAATGAAAATTATCTTTAAAGGTTTTAGCTTTAACTAACAATGGCAACACTGGAAAGTTTATATTTATATATATTTATATTAATTGATATATTTATATATTTGCATTAAAGGGATAGTTCACCCAGTTTATCTGCTTACCCCCAGGACATTCAAGATGTAGGTGACTTTGTTTCTTCAGTAGAACACAAATTTATTATTTTTATCTCCAGTCGTCGTAGTCTCTCAGCCATACAATGCATGGCAAATGGTAACAGAATCTATGAGAGTAAAAAGATATGCACAGACAAATTCATATAAACCCTCTGCTTGTGATGATACACTGATGTGTAAAGACACAAAATGATCACTCTGTGCAAGAAACTGAACAGTATATATATGTTTTTTATTTTTATTTTTTAAAATTTAAAAAAAAAATTTTACTCTTTGTTCATCTTCATTTCTTTCTTCACAGCAGTTCAGTACTGTTTGAGTACATGATTTACTCCGAGATATTGGTTTGTTTGAACTCAGAGGGAGCGTCAGCCACATTAAAAAAGTTAACTGCTTAAGTCAGTCGTGGATTAATGCGTATTGGAAACGTGAACCATTTAAAACGATTCAGTTTGATTTGGTGAACTGGTTCAAAAAGATCTGGTTACATCGAATGATTAGTTCGCGGATATTACAAACTGCTTTGTTTTGAACTGTCTTACAACAGACACGGAAGAGAAGACTATGATGTATAAATTCGAAGTTTTTGCTATTTTTGGACCAAAATGTATTTTCGATGCTTCAAAAAATTCTAACTGATCCTCTGATGTCACATGGACTACTTTGATGATGTTTTTCTTACCTTTCTGGACATGTACAGTATACCATACACACAGTTTCAATGGAGGGACTGAGAGCTCTCGGACTAAATCTAAAATATCTTAAACTGTGTTCCAACGATAAACGGAGGTCTCATGGGTTTGGAACGACATGAGGGTGAGTTATTAATAACATAATTATGATTTTTCTATGAACTATCCCTTTAAGTTTAAAACAAATACATTCTTGCTTGAAATACTTTTAAAACTACATTTCATGACACGATAACAGTAATATTTTGAAAATCAGAATAAATGGTGGTTGAAGTCACAAGGCTGCGTGGACTCAACTGGCAGAAGCCCCTCCCATGACGCAAATTTGCATCTTTTGTGAAGTGAATTTCATGCGCAAATGAAGCGAATAAACTCAAAATGTTTAAACATCCAACTACGCGTGACTAGCATGATTTATTTGTGCAAATCGCGTCTGGTGTAAACAGCCCATTAGAACTCTTGTTAACACACTTCACAGAAGCAATAGCGTGAGGCATTCTTCTTCTTCTTCTTGCATTATGGCGGATTGCAAATTTATAAGTGCATTACTCCCATCTATCTATCAAATGGACCATTGATACTACTAATTGAGATTGTAGATAGAGTGTCAATGGTCCACTTGAGAGATAGGTGGCAATAATGCACTTATAAGTCTGCAATCCACCGTAAAGCAAGAAGAAGAAGAATGCCTCATGCATGATTGTTTTGTGTCTTTATACATCAATGTATCGTCACAAGCTGCAGGGTTCAATTTGGATTTGTCTGTGCATGTTTTTTTTTACTCTCATAAATTTCTGTTACCATTTGCCATGCATTGTACGACTGATAGACTGCAACGACTGGAGCTAAAAATCATAATTTGTGGAAACTTTCCAATTTTGGGTGAACTATCCCTTTAATACACATAAATACATTTTACTTATAAGATGTCATTTAATTTCTCATGGTTTCTTTGTGAAAAGTTTCTGCTGTACAAACCAGCTCTTGACAGGTTCAGACCTGAAGGACAGGGACTCATGCAGAATCATTCCTTCTTTTATCACCGTTGTGCCCTTGAACAACGCACTCAGTAGTGTGCTGGTCTAGATGAGTGAACTGGTGACAACTGCACAGTAAAGCCTGAAGTATGGGCCTACTTCATCTTTGTTCTCTGCAGCGGTCAGCAGACCTGAACTCCACTCCAGGACTGTGTTCTAGCCAGGTGAGATAGTAATGAAATGAGCCCATGAAGATGTGTTTTTTGTACACTTACTTTAGAAGAGCTACGGGTCATTGTTAGGCATGACGTGGAGTGGCGCTACTCTAAAATCACTGTAAAGCATGGCTCCACAGGTCATACAGGTTTTGGAGAATGGTTATTACATATAGTTAGAAAGATAAAATAAACACACAGCAATACAAAATGTAATAATTTATTATACAACAGAATATAATCCTTCCACCAAGCACTGTAGTTCTTCAACAATGTTTAGCAGAATGGTTGCCAACATTCCAGAAGTATTTTTTCCAATTGTTTTTCCCACAGGAACTGTTTTAAAAACAATGTGATGAATCAAACCAGCTTTGAGGAGAATCACGATGTGCAAAGAAGCATTTATCCAACGATGGAGAAATATAAAACAATTAATTTAAAGTTGTTGATTATATCTATAAAATATATAAATTATATAAATAAATATAATATATATTTTAAGTTTATAGCCAGATTTTCTGCACAGTATCATGGCTAATGTAGTTTTCACTACAGATTCAACTAAACACTTATTAAAAATGAATTAATGCAAGTAGATGGCTTCAACAAAAGCATATACCATCGATTCAAACCCTCAGAGCTCACACCAGGTCTGCCTTTAATAGTTTATAAGTTATTGTTAAAAATTAATTCCCCTACGGAGAAAATTCTGGAGAAGGAATTTACTGATGGAACCCTACAGTCTGAAAGACAAGAAAAACATCTTGCTTTGGTAAGTCATAATTATGATGTACAGTCAAAATACGATGAAAGAAAAAACATACAAATGGCAGCTTGGTAAAAACGCAGTTACTAAGGTATTCTGGCTGGTTACTAGGGTATTACTAGTCGAACATTCAAAGCAATGGAGATATCTGATAGATTTAGTCTCGGGATGGAATTTCTGTGTAATAAAGACATTATTAGGACAGCAATGATGAGTATATGTGAGAAAAAAATGCAGAATAATAACCCAAACAAGAGTTTGTTGTCAAGTGCTGTTTACTTCAGCTCATCAATAGCTTTTACAACAATAGCAAAAACCTCATCCACCGGCAGCTCAGAGTTAATCTGGAGGAGGAGAGAGATCCGTCAGTTAAAGAGCAATGTTTGAATCATATTTCAGTCAGTGTTTCCGCTCACCTTCCTAACGATGCCACGCTTCTCGTAGTAAGCGATGACGGGCTCAGTGGCTTTGTAATAGAGGTCCAGACGCTTCTTAATGGTCTCCTCGTTGTCGTCGGAGCGGCCGCTGGTCTCTCCACGCTTCAACAGCCTCTGCACCATGGTCTCACCTTTAGCGTCGATGTACAGCAGGAGAGCTGGAGCGCCGATCTGAAAGAGGGAAGAGAGAAACCTCATGCTCAGTCTGAACAACTTTGCATGGAGTTTATGAGTTTGGGAAAGCAGATCATGTGTGTGCTTGTATGCACGGGTCATTCTCATTCTCGATTTGTGCCAGTGCCATATGATTTAATACTGAAATGTTCATATGTTTTCATTGATTACACTCATTTGCACAGGACACAAATGTGAAACACAACTATAATTTGTTTGTTTGTTTTTTACCAGAAATCTTCAGCATTCTTTAATGGGTTCTATAGAATTGAACTGGATGTAAATGTTTTTTTTTTTTTTTTTTTTTTTTTAAATAAGAATACTTTAAATATGTACAGTAGTTGTTTTATATAAACTAGCAGTTTAAAGTTCAGGGTCTGTAAAAATGATTGGTTACACTTTACGTAAAGCCTCTATGCATTATAAAGGGTTATTAAATGGTATAATGCATTATAATTATTCACAGTGTGCATTGTAATACATTACATCTTGTCATAAATAATTATAACCAAATTTAAAATGCATAGTGTACCGATTAATTGACAAGTGTTATAATTTATTAACTGTGGTTATAATTATCAAATGAGATTTTACAATTCATTTATAAGGTGCATAACAAGGCATAATTAATGCATTAAAACTACTTTTATATTATACACAAATTCTTTAAGTAGTGTTAAGTTATTTCAATATTTTTAAAATAAATAATTTGATAAAAAAATATGCAGTAAATTTTAAAATATCTGTTTTCTACATGAATATGTTTAAATGTAATTTATTGCTGCAATCAAAGCTGAATTTTCAGTAACATTACTCCAGTCTTAGGTGTCACGTGATGCTGATTTGCTGCTTCAGAAACATTTCTGATTATTATCAGTGTTGCCAACAGTCTAAAATTTAAATTTCAAAAGAACAGCATTTATTTGAAATAGAAATATTTTGTAACATTATTAATGTCTTTACTGTAACTTTTGATCAATTGTCCCTGATGAAGAAGAAGAAAAAAAAGCTCTTATTTAGCCATGTATGTTTGAATGCTGATGTATTTTTACTTATTAAATAATAAATCTGCTTTATTCCATTATATTGTGGGGTTTATTTGAAGACTCTGCAAAACTGAGTGAAAATTTAGAACTTCAAAATTTTTATTTAGAACCAAGAACCAAGAGAAAGCATTACCGTCTACAGCCGCGAGAGGGCGCTAAATCTTGCTTAGTGTAGACTATAGGAGCACTGAGCAGCATAGAGCGCCCTCTCGCGGCTGTAGACGGTAATGTTTTCTGTTAGTTCATTTTTCTCAGTTCATGTCAAATTAATTTTGATAAATAAGTCTCACCTGACTATAAGTCGCTGGACCAGCCAAACTATGAAAAAAAGTGCAACTTATAGTCCGGAAAATACAGTAAGTGTTGTGATGTAAATGTAGTGCTGTATGGTTTGGCTTTAAGTTAATAATTGTAAATAACTGTCAGTGCTTTACTATATTAATTTATTTAGGATAGTAAATAAAACTGGCCATTGGTGATTCTGAGATGGGAAAATATGACATCTGAAATTCACAGTTCAGCAGAAACCACTTCTAATGAAATCATTTCAATCCTTCAATTCAGTCAAAAATGACACCATTTCTTCAGATTTGGCTTTGTGTAGTGTTGTGGTGTTGTTGTTGTACCTTCTTCTCAAACTCCTCTCCCTGTTTGACCTCACGAGGGTATCCGTCGATCAGGTAGCCCTTTGAGACATCAGCTTTGGCGATCATGGCGTCTTTGATCATGTCCAGAACGGTGTCCTGCAGAAAGCAGAGCGGCGTCTCAGTGTGGCAGAGTTCATTTAGTGACTGAGAAATGCTTTATCCAGCATGCGAAGGGCGACTGGACTGACCAGAGGCACGAGTTCCCCCTTCTGCATGATGGCCTGAAGCTGTTTGCCCCTCTCTGAGCCGGATGCCACCTCCGCACGCAGCAGGTCACCTGAGGACAGGTGAGTGTAGCCATACTTTGCCACGATCTTCTCACACTGGGTGCCTTTTCCTGAGCCGGGGCCGCCTGACATAAGAACACTGGTCAGATCCTAATATAATATTGCTTTGATTTGATTGCAACAAGCAGCATGATCTAAACTATTAACAATTATGGCTGATCATGTGACACTGAAGGCTGGAGCAATGATGTTGAAATATTAGCATGTATTCACATACAATTGCTTTAAATTGTAATAATTTTTCCACATTTTTACTGTATTTTTGATCAAATAAATGCGGTCTTGGTAAAGCAATAGAGACTTCTTTCAAAAATCTTATATTCCAAACCTTTTGTGAGCAGTAGTCAACGTTAGATCATTTTAGATAGACCAGCAGTGCATAATGAAATATAATGGACTTTTGAAATGGTTAAACAATGCTAAGTCACATAATGCTTTACTCCCTCTGACACGAGGAGGAGAGACGGATCAGAGGCACATGCACTTTTAAGGGAATATGTGATGTTTACACAAATAGCTTTGGGGGAAGGGGCTGATCTTTCACAACACATTTCCCTCCAACACTGCTTATGATCAGAGTTTACATTCATTTTGATTTTGATGAATGATTGTTAGGAGATGAGTTACACTGGTGAGCTGTGAAATATGTAAAGGCAATTCAACTTACCCACCACAAAGACGATCTTAGCATCTTTAATTTTGTCTGTGGCACAAGGAAACATTCAAATCAGTCCAAATGTAACAGGTGAATCAAAACAATTTTTTTGTCAATTATTTATCATCATTTATAAAAACTTTATTTATATATTATTTTAAAACTGAGTTGTATTTGTGGGCTATTTTGTTTCTCTTTCTAAAAACTTGTTTTTTGTTGTTGTTGTTGTTTTGTCATGCAAAATGTTTTTAAAGAAATGTTAATGGAACATCCTTCTAACTATAAAAATATTTTATATACATTTTCATAATGCTTAGAAAAAAAATTCTTAAAACTACTTTCTCAAAACATCCTTATGATGTTATGTTATAACGTTTTTAGAACTTTATTCTATCTATCTATCTATCTATTGTTGCCTTTAAATAAAATTCTAAAATATTTTTTTTAAAACGTTTTAGAAAACATTTATTTTGGGTAAAATTAGCAGAATGTTTAAGAAACGTTTTAGTCAGCTTTAAATAACGCTCTAAATACAATGAGAATTTTTAACGTTATTAGAATATTAAAAACCAGTGTTCAAAAAAAAATTCTATTTTGTGAAAATAAACAAAGCAGAACGTTGTATGAAACGCTTTTGTTACCTTTAAAAAACATTATAATCACGACAAGAAAATTTCACGTTTCAACAGTTTACAAACATGTCAAAAGAATGTTACTACAACAGTTTTGTGTTGTTTTGTTTTTTTAACCTAAACTTGTTACCTGAACTAACACTGTTGGTCTAGAAATGCGCTGTATACTGTACAGTAAAGAACCTCTTGCAGTACAGCGAGTGTCCACATGAGGTCATCAGAGACCAGCAAATGTTGAAGATGACTGCTGAAGACGTTCAGTTGTCTCATCTCGACCGTCACTGTTTATTTGCGCTTCAGTTCTCCATAGTTGTGTTTGTCATCGAGTCTAATTCTCACAGTGATCCAGTGACAGTACCGTGTGTGAGTGTGTGTAAAGCTCAGAGCTGCTGTTCGTCTCAATCTGTCTTATTACAGTCCCTCTTTAGGAGGCCAATGTTTGTAAACCCTCATTGTGTTTTATCACACTGCACTGTATGCTTTAACAAACTCTACCATTTACTGAGCGCAGTTTCATTCAGGTGGTCAATAAAATACTAGAGAGAGAGAGAGAGAGAGAGAAAGAGAGAGAGAGAGATGGAATAAAATTCTCACCTGCCATGGTTGTCTGTTACGTGAGAGATTATCCTGTAGGAGCAATAAAAGACAAAGATTAGTCCAGATAAAGAGTTGAAAGTCTTGTTGATTTGAAGTCTGTCACTCATTCATTCTTATATGAACTCTTGTTAACAGATCACAAAGTTCACAATCATTTCTGATGTGGCCGAGATGAACAGATTCCAAATTAATTCTGATGTTGCTCAAAGCATCAGTGTTTCCCAACTGAGTCCTATAACACTGTCACACACTGACCCAGCAACACTTTATACATTACTCTCTCTCTCTCTCCTCTGTCTAACCCACACACACACACACTGTGTACATTTCTGACTCATCTTTATCTATTTACATTTCTGCCTGTGTTAATGTTTCATTACATTGTCTGCTACTGTATGTGAAGTCAAATTTCCTACTGTCTGAACTGAACATTTAGTAAAAGTGAGGCAAATACACTTTGCTCCAGATATGAATTTATGAATCTGAGTTTACTTGTCATGCATGAGGTCAACTTGTAATATAAGGCCAGTGTCTTTTATAGTCATTTAATTTTTCACCACCATTTCCCCCTTATCTATGTGATCCTTACAAATAAAAGAGCTGTTTTATGCTGCGGTGCCTTTAAAGCTATAATAAAGCTGGCCCTCAAAGGTGCTGTATGTACAACAGGATTAACGCCGAGTGGTTGAACTGGGAATTGCAGTGCGAAATCTAAATATTGGAGAGGGTTTTACCACCCGGCCCCTCCTCTTCAGACTTTGACGCACACGCAGGTTGCCAGATTGACAACACCAAAAAGAACCAGCACACTTGACAATGAATGCATGAAATACGCTGTTTTCCGCCAACTGGCAACCCGGCATACCGAAATACTGGGTTAAACTGGCAGCGTGGGTTTCACAAACAAAAAAAGGGAACACATTTCGCCCCAGAAAGCATGGAGCTTTCTGGAGCTATAGTATCCAAAGCAGAATAATTGATTGTAGCATTGTTTTTCAGATAAACTATTATGTTACTTTGCATGTTTCTTAAATATCTGCAAACATATTATTGTATTTTTATGCTTCAGCAGAGTCAAAAAAGTACATATAGCCCCTATGAAATAAAACTGCACGCGTTTGGCGGGAGAACATTGCTTTGGTTGTGCTTCGGCTCTGTTTTTCTGCGCGGAAGCAGAACAGATGGACAGAATCGACAGATTAGTAAGTCCGGCTACTGTTTCTTTGCTTTTTCATCCAGCGATTCGTGTGAGATTTTCCAATTTGAATAAACATGTGCATGTTCGTTCCACTGAAAACAAACGTTCGCCTTTACCGGGCTGTTTTTCACGCTACACAGGACAGGCACGCTTATGCAACTTCCCGCGAAATCCTTCCCGATTTCCGACAGCTCCAAAATATAAACCAGGATGCAGAAACAGTAAAGTTTGCACAAATTAATGAGAACTGACACTGAAGTCTGATAATGTTCTGTACAATTCAACTTCTACTGACATACTGCCTGCTTCTTGCTACTTTTTCAGTGCATCCCGTAAAGGGAATGAGTGCGCAACTATATACTATACCCCTCAACAATCTAGTCCCTTTTGAAGACAATGCCAGTGTAGAGTAGTTTGTCCCAAATCTTGCTACTGCAATACTCCGCTACATACTCAAAAGTATGTACTTAGTAGCCAAACTGGGACGCAGGAATAGTGTATTTTTCAGCTCAGGTCAGACTGAAATGATCAGGGTTTCTTCAGCTGCTCCACACAGACAGGAACAAAACAAGTTGTCACACACTTCACCACATTATCACCACTGCTTCTACTGAGCAGTGTGTTGTGTTGATGTTTATCTGTATGCCTTATTTTTACAGTTCCGTTTCAGTTAATGCTCTTTTTTTTCCTTTCTTTTTTTTTGACATTTTGAAAGCTGCAGTATGTTACTGTGTTGTATTATGTGCTGTACTATAATAATCTCAAAAGGAAGGAACTTTTCACGTGTGTAAATCAAACCTCCCATGCAATCTTATGGAATATTTTATCATTGTGCATCAGATGAAAGCTTTTTTGCCATAAAAAAATGCAGTTGTGAAGAAAATTATTAAAACCCAGTAGCCAGTGCAGTAGATTGATAAGAGACATCAATCTACCCATCTTTACCTCAAGAACGAGATTCAGAGGCACTATGAGATGGTTATGAAGGCATAAACTAGCTGACATTCCTCACAGCTGTGTCACACCTCAACACGAAACCAGAAGAGGAACCCCACTGGTCATAGACGTGTAGAGCCATTACTGCCTGTCACTGTAAACTGTATGAAGTTAACTGGAATTCAAAACTCTCAAACCCTTATTTATTTATATACATTTATACCGTCAGTTATTGCTTTTGTTCTTTTTTTGGTCTCAGATTGGAGTTAGTTTCACATGTGACGTGTGTTTATGCGAATAGTTCAGATACTTAATCACAACCATGGCTTGCACAGAGCTACAGTGGACTGCAGCTAACAGCTCAGCACGTTCTCTGCGTTATTAACTGTATGAAACGGCTCTGTCAGTCGCTCTGTTGAAGTGTAGAGGTTAGGGACACTCAGGGGACACACCCACCCAATGACTGAGTCTCCAGACAGGATTCATGAAGCATAAAGACTAAACACTATAGCAGAAAGAGAGAGAGAAGCTTATAAAGAGTGTGTCTTACTGTTCTGGAGTTCTGCAGTCAGGCTGAAATACTCCGTCTTGGAGCTTGTGGAAGGCAAGTGTAAACAGATCCCTTTTTCTTGTGACTGCACAGCTGGTCATGTGACCTTGCATGCAAATGCGGTGTTCTCAAAGACTGGTCCTGCTGGTCTGTGTCATAGCTGCAATGCTATTTTAAAAGAGCAGTGCTATAGAAAGTTTTCCTAATGAAGATGAAGCTTTGAGAGCAGATTGTCTTGACTGTAAGAGATCTCTGCTCACTCTTGAAGCATTTGATATGGCTTTAAACCAACTGTGTCTTAGGTTTTATAGAGAGTGTTTTAATAGTAAGGGTTACTCAAACAAAGGTGACTGTATCTATTATTAGGAGTTTTTGCCCTGGCCTTTAGCCCCAAAACATTTTGTAATGCAACAGAGTTGGCACAAATCTATCTATATTTTTAGTATTACAAAAATTTGTCGTATTTTTGATACATATATTCTAATAATTTTATTCATAAGAAAATGTATATGGCTGTAGTAAATGAACCTAAATGAAACTTGAGCTGAAATAATAAGTCATGGTCATGTTTCCTTTCAAATATGGAAATGTTGAGGACATTATGAGGTCTAAAATTATGAAATAATACAAAAGCGTGCCACTCCCATTTCCTCCATTGTCTTGTGTTGACTTGGTCAAGCAAGCATAATAACTATGGAATGCAAAGCACATTAAAGCTATTCTAGAATTCATATTGTAGGGTTCAAAGTCTTACAGACTGATTTGTATTTTTCCCATATAGTCAAACACTGCTGAGTTTTGGAACTATTTGCACTCCATGTGTCTTTACTGATCAGAAAACTAAGCAACCTGGTTAAGACAGACTGAAACGCATTGCAACCGAATCACTTAAAGTGTTTCAGGAAGTGGTTTCAGACAGGTTCCTGGTCAAGTGTACATCTGTTTGTTTAAGATAAAAAAATTGCACTCCTCCCAAAACTGGAAAAGGTGAAGCATGTCTATTTTGTTTTGAGTAGTGAACTCCACTGACACACTAATGCTCTGATCTGTTCTCCAGTGGGCTGGTTTATATGTGGGTGACCCTGAGCCACTGTAAATGTCACCCAAAGACCCGAATCAGCACCGGACACTTCAGCACTGCCTGTCTGGCCTATTATGGTGATTTTGAAGGCCTCCCTGGCATGTGAGAGACTAACTAAGCAGGGGGTTGTATGGTCTAAATTCGTGTAATGTACTATATGATGATGCTGATGAATTGATGATGAATTTTTAAGAGCACATGAAGCAAACACAAGTCCAGCAGCTCTCGCTCTCTGCAGCTACATGTCTTATTTCTACTGACGTGAAGTGTCTATATGGAAAGCATTAGCTGAGAATCATAGCAGGTTTAATGGCTTGTGTTCATGCTTGTATTATTTACAGTTCAGCCTTATAAACTGCAGTACAGTTTGTGACTCATTCTCAGCAAATGCTGCCATTTCCGTCCCGATGACTTGCTCCTTGTGCAATTATTGGATTACTCATCTCTTATTATTTGACAGACTGGGAAAATCGAGAGATATTTAGAAATAAAGCATTTCTTTTATATTTAAATGTTAGTCCACATGCACAGTATCTGTGTAACTTGATCTGTTTTTCAAGAATGTAGCAATCTGGAGCATATGACTAAATTACAACGGACTGCTTTTCATGAGACCTTTTGACTATACAAAGATGAAGTTTACCATTCAAGAATCAAAATTACTTGTATATTAATAGAGAAATAAGCTCAAACACATCACGAAGCATACAAATATTTGTATAATTATATTTATAAAATGATACCAATTTAATTCTAAATTAATACAATTATACATAATTATAGGTTATTATAGTAGACTAAAAATAAACAACATTATTGTTATAAATATATAAAAACATAATAAATGTTAACATATAAGATTTATTCTTTCTTTTTTACTTGCTAGCAGCCAGTGCAACATTATGTAACACATTTCCTGTTTAAATTTAGTTTAACTTGCTGTGTTAAAATAACCATTTTAATGTAAAAGAATCATTTTAATTTAGTTGCATTTGAATGATACAAAAATAGGTAAACAGTATTATACATCAAATATTTATAATATATTTATGTTTCAGAAATGTATGTGACTGTAGTAAATGGAAGCTGAAGCCACAAGTGTGGTCGATTACAAATATGTAGATGTTACTTTACTATGCATTTTATGAAACATTTTTTAAGATCATGTCATGTTTTTATTTTAGGTAAAATTTCAAAAGGATAATTAAATAAATATATATCAATGGGATGACTTTGTTTGGAAGGACTTTGATTATGTAAGGTTTTTTTTTTTTTTTCTAGACACCGTAACTCTACAGAGTTTCATTTCAAGAGTCCTAGACAGGAAGGCATAAATGCAACCTGAGGTGCACAGAGCTGTTTGTAATATTTTCTATTAAAAGCTGGTGTAAATATGAGCTGGATTGCTCAGGACAGCTGCTCACAACCTTCCATCCGCAGCCACAAATTAAACCTTCATCTTCTGTAAGCAGTGCGTTTTAACACCGATTTCATGATGCCATTACACTTTGTGCAGTCCTGTAATATTTTATTATAGTAAATAGTTTATTATAGTAAAGAGTCACTTTGAACTTAATGTATTATCAATGTAGTGCAACCCAGTTGCTGCATGATTTTCCCCACCAAAAAATTGGTGTAAAAACATTTTTCACTCAGAAATAACTAGTTAACAATTACACAGTTTCACAATTACAAAGAAATTTCAAGTAATACATTGAATTAAACATAAAATGTATAAATAGAGAGTAAAATTGTATTTTTCTTTTAAAATATATACTTCAGTCATATTTGAAAAATGCACTGCATTTGTGAACTAAAAGAATATTATCAAACTAAAAAATTTCTTTATTATATAATTTTTGTAAATGTATATAAGTTTTATTAATTACATGTTATAATTATATAATATAATTATATAATTGTAGATTATAAGATGAACTGCCACAAATTTGGGTTGCAACTAAGGGTTGCAAAAATGGCAATAGTCACATTTAAAAAATCTAAATAACAAAGTAAAATATAATATTTTACTTAAGTGCTTTCAAGCCCTAATTTGTACCCTGTTCAGGAACAGATTATTTTTAGGAATATGGGATCCCAGCAAGTGTCTCTAGACTAGATTGAATGTCACGTATGATCTCATAAATCAGCCATCAAAATTTAGAACTAGCTGCATGTGTTTTAATGGGACTCAGGGTCATGTGACGCATCTGTGGACACCTTGTGCTCAGTTTCTGGTGACATTGATACGAGGGAAACCTCGAACCCATCCAATCTTGTAGTTTCATGACCCTCCTGTGCACCAAACCAGTCATGAGGAGACGCTAAAAAAAGATGTTCCTCTACTGCTACAGCTGCTGTCCGCAACAAAACCAGAGCCATGAACGTTTCACATTTCCTAAACGACAGTAAAACCGCATTTCTGCTGTTGCCATAGTAATGGGGCTGCTGTAGCTTTAAGAAAGGAGAGTGGCTCTGTTTGACCTAAATGAGGCCGTGTTTACAATGGAGAACATGCCCCTGATTCCATCAGTGTTTATTCCTTGAGCGTGAGATCAGCACTGCATTGAGGCTGATCTGTGAAACACACAGAAGCTGCAAAACAACACGCAAGCATCTGCACGTTTGTCCGTTTGACATTGCAGTTGTCAAAATATATTCTCAAGCAGCTTCACACTGATCAGCCTGTGAACAGCAAGACCTTAAAGAGCTTAACTCTCTCTCTCATGCACGCACACACAAACATAAGGCATTTCCGTTCTGTATTTTTGCTCTTTCTCTCAGTGTACTGACCTGTCTGTCTCTCTGTGTGTCTCTTTGTGGTCCAGGGAAGGCTGAGCGTCTCCAGCTCCTGTCTTTCTGAGTGACCCGCTGCACGGCAGCCCTCCCTCTGCCCACCACCGCTTTATATAGCACCGCAAGGCTCCGGCTGACGCAGTGCACACTGGGAAGGCAGAGGACTGCTGGGAGGGAGTGCAGGAATGTAGAAGATAAGACCTCATGATTGGTTGCTTCTCTCTTCTTCACATTTCATGATAAAGGTTCATCATTCTGACCATTCACATGCATTATCATGTAGCCTCAGTGTCTGAAGTAATTATCAGCCATGATTTTAGTCCGAAGTCTTATGGCAGGTTTAACTGGACAAGAAACTGTTTGAGAAAATGTTATTCAGAGTATATATGCATATAGCCATGTGTATTATGAATATTAATTTAATATCTATAAAATTCAATAAGTCTGTCATATTAGAATGCCTTAAACTGAATGTTTATTGCAATGTTGTGTGTAATTATCTTTTTTTTAAGGGTCATGAAGTGCAGTTTCAGATTTTTAGATTCAAGTTTGTCAAGGTTAGTTTATAAATGCAGATTTTTGCACCAAAAATATCCAATATTTGTTCAAAAATAAATAAATCACTGTCTGTGAAGAAAACTTGATTTGAATGGGCATTTCTTATTGTAGAAATGGAAATAAACTCCCACTGCTGTGACTGGTGTCAAGTTATACACAACACATGCTGAAGAGGTGAATTAGTGTTCCCAGGCAGGTATTTATTGAACAAGTGGTTAAACTGAGAAAGGCAAGTAAATAATGGCAATAACAGTTAAAGAGTTGAAAGAGTTTTTGTTGAGGCTGAGAGAAGAAGGCATTGAGGGAAACAGTGAGTAACAGGGCAGTGAAGGAGCTGGTGAAAGGAAAGAGCATACTACAGCGGAATCAATGGAAGGGCAGAAACTGGATGGAGCCAGAGACCTGACAGACAGAGGTGGGGCCATGGGAGATGAAGACCCAGGTGAAGCTGAGGAAATGAGCACCCAGGGTGACATGAATAGTCTGGTGGATGGTAGCTCAAGAGATTAAGGTGAAGGAAGGGACCCAGACAAAGGTGGGGCCAGAGGGAAGAAGGAGCCCACTTTAGCTAAAGGGATGGAGGATTGAGGCAAGGCCTGGATGTACTGTACGAGGGAGCCCCGCAGAGACAGTGGGATGATGGTCCATGGTGAAAATGAGGGAGCATGTAGCCAAGGCAGAGCTGATTGTTTAGAGGCCAGAGGTGGAGTCTGGGGTTATGAGGCCAGAGGTGGAGCTATTGGATTATCACACCAATTGAGCTGGAGACTGGAGGGTCCATGGTAGATCCATACCACTCAGTGGGACCACCAATTAAGGGGCTGAAGGGACCCAGTGGAGACAGGGCCAAGGAACTGGCTTGAATTGGCAGAGGAGGGGAGAAAGAGGAAGGATGGGTGGGAATGACATCACCGAAGGAGACTTTCAGCTCTCAGATGAAGGAGACTTGGAGCTAGATGGAACCAGCAGAGATGTAGGAGATTCAGGACTGGGTGGAACCAATGAAGTTGCAGGAGAGTTGTGTTGGATGGAACCTGGGAAGGAATCGTTGCTTAGATATAAGAGGGAATTGCATTACCTGTGCTCATGGGCTGAAACTGTGCAGCAGGGAGGGAGTGGTTAAGAGCAGGGTCCTTCTCCAAATTATGAAGCTCCAATATTATCTCTACTGGGACGGTCATATGTGTTTGCCCACAAACCTGGTCAGATATGACAACCGGCTCAGGCACTGGGACAAGTAGGGCTGCAGGTTCTGGCTACAGAGTTACCTTGTTCCATGGATGGACTTTGGCAGTCAATGTCCCAACTCTTTTGGTAGGCTCAGGTTTTGAGGTGGACTATGGCTTTGTGACTATGGTGAGGTAAGTTGATCTCTGGGCTCTGCAGCAGACACTGTCTCTGGCTTTGGCTTAGTGGCAGGTTTAAAGTGGGGAGGGGAAGGACTTGAATGGAGTTCAGAGCCAGATGGTGTCTCTGTGGTGAAGACCACAGACACAAAGAGGACTAGAGTGGACTGGGAATGCTGTGACTTTGTGGCACTGATATTGTTGCTGGCATTGCCTACAGTGAGGGAAGAGCCACTCAGCCACAGCACATATTCAAAATATAATTTCAGGGTACAGGTGGAAGTTCTTGCTGGTCACTGTTGGAAAAGAGGATAATCCAACCCACTCCAGAAGACTGTCTTCAGGGCGTCACTGCTCCAGGACACCAGAGCATGTGGAACTCCTCCTCATAGTTTTCTAGAGGGTGGCTATCCTGTGAGAGAAAGAAGAGCTGGTCAGCGGGGTGTTCAGACAAATAATCTGCTGGGTTCATGCTGTTGGTAAGTCTGATTTTCTGTCTGCATATCAACAAGGCTGAAGACAGAAATTAGTGAACCAAAGCAGGTATTTATTGAACAGGTGGTTAAATGGGGAAATGCAGGATGTTCCAAACCATGTCTACCTTTCTGGGAATTGAACATGGTAGTTCCGTTGCTGTCTATGAAGGGTCAGAAAGCTCTTGGATTTCTTAAAAAGAAAAAAAAAAATCAATTTGTGTTCCTAAAATGAACAAAGGTATTACAGGTTTGGAACAACATGAGGGTAATATCGTATAAGACAGTATTTTCATTTTTTTGAGGTAAGCCTTTTCCTGCAAGCATCTGAGAAAACAATCGTGTCTGATTTCGTTCCCTCGGTGACGTGGCAAAGGGGATCTCATTATAATATAACCGCCCTTTAATCTTCCTTAAGCTTCCACCCATGGTGCCATCATTTTGATTTTGCAAGCAACAACAGTATACTAATTCTATTTCCTTGGTGAAAGTTTGAGCAAAACATGCTAACTGTTCTGTCTTTGACTGCCTAGATGAGCACAGAACACTATTTAGAGTCCCAGCCTCAGAGGAGACGAGAGCAGTGGAATTATTGGTTGATTTACTGTATATTGCTGCTGCCACACCGATCTATAACCTTGACAGACACAACCAACTGTTTTTGTAACTCGTGTGTTTTTAACGTAAACTTATGTGTGAATGAGAACTTGGTTTAGTACTCACATGCTGTGACAGCCGCTTTCTGTAATGTGCTTCAGATGTGTGCGTTCAGAAAACCCTCAGAAGCTTAAACTAATATGGTTTAAAACACATGATTTCAGCATGATAAACATGATAATCAGAACTAAAACAGATGTTTTTAGCAGGTACGAACTGTAATGAAACAGCTCTATATCTGGAAAAGTGGGCAGGGAGCAGCAGCTAATTTGCTTTTAAAGAGACAGGCACAAAAAAAAACAGCGTGTTTCTGCTTCCATTCAAAATAAGCATTTTCAAAATGATATAATAAATTATCTGTGGGGTATTTTGTGCTAAAACTTTACAGACACATTCTGGGGACACCAGAGACATATATTACTTAATGTAAATAGGGGCATAATATGTCACCTTTAAAGCGGAGTAAGGCAAAATTGAAATGCAACCACAAAAGTTTTAACAGTGTTTTTCAGTGTGGAATCTGCTTTTGCTTGCTTAATTTCTTAATTGTTGCTATTCGATTTTGAAAGTACTTGTTGTTTTACAAAAGATGTGTCTGCATTTTATGGAAGTTAAATAATGACATATGTCTTTGAAACAAAAAAGCATGCTGAATAGCACTAACTGAAAAATAATGCATTGCATTAACAGTACTTGCATTTGAATGCCTTGTATTTACAGGGCTTGCATTTTTAGGTCCTGAAATTTAACATAGTTGTTCGTTTAAGCTGTGTATATTTCAGTTAAAAATATTTCACACACCTTTTCATAATTAAAAAATCAATAATTCATATTCAAGTTCCAGAATTAACTTCCAAAATATTCAATCGGTTTAAAAATATGATGTATAATATTCGACAGGCAAATTTCGGTCCATTTTATTTCACTTTCCAAATTCGCTTCCACAAATTCAGTGGTTAAAATTCGGCAGATAATTCACCCTTTCAGCTGCAGGAATAGCATTAGAGCACAGAGGCATGAGCACAAGCCCTGGAAATACAAGGCATTAAAATGCAAGTACTGTTAATGCAATGCATTATTTTTCAGTTAGTGCTATCAGCTATCAATAAAACAAAAATAAAGACTTTATTCAACAATTTGTCTTCTCTGTGTCTCTCCACATAACCATTTTGGAGAATATGAGCTGAATGCAGGTAGATTACGCTCTTCTGTTTTAGCCGTGACACAAGGATGTGCTGTTTTCATTGAAATCAAAGTGTAAATACACATTGAAAATGTATCCCTGTGGTGTGGCTGACACAGAAGAGTGTACAGGTCATAATTTTACGGTTGAACCACTGATGGCAGATGAACTATGCTGACGATACTTTTCATACTTTTCAGGACCTTAACAGTGTATTTTACTTAGCAGTCTATGGGACAGTCACAAGCCTCCCGGTTTTCATCAAAAATATCTTAAATTGTGTTCCGAAGATGAATTAAGCTTTTTTTTTGGAACGACATGGGGGTAAGTGATTAATGACAAATTTCATTTCGTGGTGGAATATCCCTTTAAGGGGCATGTAGAGGGGAAATTTTAAGTACACCATTCACCAAATTTCAAATTCTGGTATTATAGAAGGATTGAAAATAATCGTTCATTTTTATATTTAGTTTTAATTTCTGAAACTTGTTCTGAAGTCCTTTTCACTGCCTTTATTTTAGTCAAACTTAAAGTGCTGGAGTTGGTAAATTTCCCTCCTCACTGAATTGATGTTCCCTTATTCCCTATGCCACTCACAGAATACCCTTTAAATGTCCCTTCACCAACCACACAACATGTATGTCCACTGCTGATAGTAGTCAAATTAAACAGTTTAGTGAGAGTGGCGTGTGATTTAATGTGTTTAAAATGTGTTTTAAGGAAGTTTCAGCCGATATTGATATTGATATTTCCCTACTGAGGAAGATGAGTGATTAATATCAATTTCATCAACATTTTATTAAAAGCAAGTGATTCATTCCCATGTTCATGAACAGAAAATAAATAAAACAATTACGTACATTGGGGCAGTGGCTTTTCAAATGCTTTTTAACTCATTCACACCATATTATTACAGCACATGGAAGACAAATCATAATACAGGGAGCAAATTGTTAACTCAAATGGACTACAAAAAATTCAGTTAAACCATGACAAATAATATATATTTATTTTTTAATTTACTAATACAGCTCCATACTTAACCTCATAATCACATAATATTATTATGAATCTAGTACATACTTCCTATATTTCATTGATCTGCAGTCAGTGAGCTGATGGTTTGGTCACTGTAAAGTAATATTAGAAATCAGGGTTAGTTATAAGCATCATGCATCAGTCAGAAACATATTAATTAATACAAATAGATGTTTAGCTTCTTAAAATAAAAGTAACTTCATAAATATTTTTGAATGGTACATAATGCATAACACTTCTTTGAGTAAAAAAACAAAAAGGCATTTGCTCATTTTCTTTTACCACAAATTGGCAGTGAATTGACTTGAAATATTTTAATTCCTTCCAATAATAATAATTGCTCAAATAAAAAAAAAAAAAAATACTTCCAAAATACTGCAGATTTACATTTTAAAAGGTCTTTTTAATGGTTCTACATGAAACTGCCATCAATGAGCCATTACTCTGCTGTTCAGCCAGCCACAAGTGACTAAAATATTGACCAACTAAAGCAACTCAGTAAATGTCTGAACTGCACCATTCAGTGATTCGGAGCCAATTATGGAAAACTCACTAATGACATTGATTCAGAAACTAAAAGCGGTTTCGGTCAAATCAGTCAAAGCACCGTGGAGCATGAAAGTGCAAACTTAAATGAGCTTTTATGCACATTCACATACATTCCCACAGTTAACAACACTTAAAAAGTCTTTTCACAGTCTCTATTTTTGTTTGCTTGTTTTTACAGATTTCTCAACACTTTAAATAAATACGTCTGTGGAGTTACAACAGTATCTTCAATTCAAAAGAAACAAAGAGGAATGTAAAAGCAGCCCTAATGTCTGGAAATTTGTACAGTGCTGTCAGCAGCTAAATGATTAAAGCCAAACTAAAATGCACTTGCGATTAAGAATGTGAAAGATACAGCGGCAGCTGCACGACACCACTGGGAATAAATACTGTCAACGACACGTACCAGATACTGCTGACAAGCTCAGAAAACACAATATCAATGAATACAATCAGAGTCTGCAGGTTTAATTAAGGCAGTAGACGCGAAACACATGACAATGAGAAGCTTGATCAGAAAGTTTGGCATGGGAAACAACAGGGCGAATTCACTAAACAACAGCACCACATCGCTCATCTTCACCTGATGCTGATATGAGGCTTATTATAGAATCCACTAGATTCAAAGGTCAGCAGCATTTGCTCGATACAATTAACACTGCTTTATTACTGTCTGGACAAAGCAGACCATCAGTGGAGCTTAGAGGGGCAGTTCACCCAAACGTGAAAATTAGCAGTTAAAGGGATACTCCATCCCAAAATGAAGATTGTTGCCATTAATCACTTACCCTCATGTCTTTCCGAACACGTAAAAGCTTTGTTTGTCCTCGGAACACAATTTAAGATATTTTCAGTGAAAACCAGGACCCTTCTGACTGCCCCATTGACTGCTAAGTAAATAACAGCGTCAAGGTCCATAAAAATACTCCATCTGCCATCAGATATGCAATCTGGGTTACCGTATTTTCCGGACTATAAGTCACACTTTTTTTTCATAGTTTGGCTAGTCCTGCGACTTATAGTCAGGTGCGACTTATCAAAACTAATTTGACATGAACCAAGAGAAATGAACCAAGAGAAAACATTACCGTATACAAGCTGCGAGAGGGCGCTCTATGCTGCTCAGTGCTTCTGTAGTCTACACTGAAAACATAGAGCGCCCTCTCGCGGCTGTAGACGGTAATGTTTTCTCTTGGTTCTTGGTTCTAAATAAATGCGTCTTATAGTCCAGTGCGACTTATATGTTTTTTTCGTCGTCATGACGTATTTTTGGACTAATGCGACTTATACTAAGGTGCGACTTATAGTCCGAAAAATACGGTATATGAAGCGACGGGAACACTTTTTGTAAGAAAAAAAAAAACAAAATATTGACTTTATTCAGCTTTTCCTTTGTCAACAGTCACCTTTGTGTCTCTCCATATCACTATATGCTGCATATGCTCTTCTGTATCAGGATGCATCTTTGAGGCATGGCTGACAAAGAAGAGCATACGCAGCATATAGTGATATGGAGAGACAAAGAGGAGACTGTTGACAGGAATTGTTGAATGAAGTCATTATTTTTTATTTCTTCGCTTACAAAAAGTATTCTCATCGGTTCATAATGTTATGGTTGAATCACTGATTGCAGATGGACTTTTTTGACAATGTCTTTCATACTTTTCTGGACTTTGACAGTGTAACTTACTTGGCTGTCTATTGGACAGTTTCAAGCCTCCCGGTTTTCATACAAAATATCTTAAATTGTGTTCCTGAAAACGAACAAAGCTTTTACTGGATTGGAATGACATGGGGGTAAGTGATTAATAAAATTTTCATTTTGGGGTGGAGTATCCTTTTGATCTGCTTACCCTCAGGCCATACAAGATGTAGGGGACTTTATTTCTTGAGCGGAACAGTGCACAAGATTTTTAACTGAAACCATGATGATTCATAAAATGTTGATGATCAATAAAACCTGGATAGCCTCTCTTTTTTTGTTGTCAAAAACAGCATTAATACCTGTGCCTTCTGACAATAAATTGAGGTCTTATGAAGTGAAAAAATCCAAACTGAACATTATTTACAACATTACTGCATGTAATCCAGAGACTCAATCTAATTCTTTTCTGCAAACTGGCTCTTTGAGACAGTTCATGTCAATGCTTTCAACTGATTCAAATGACCAATTAACCAGTGTGTTTACATTATCATGCAATGTTTTACATGTCTAAAGCATATAAAGTTAATAAACTAGTCTTTTTACATTAACCATAATAAACCAAACAAAACCTTTCATTTTAAGCCTTTATTCAAGTGCTGGGTTCACACATGCGCGTCTTCGGTGCACATCAGAATTGTTTCATGAGTTCAGTGAATGTTGAAAGAACTGGAGCGCTGAATGAATGAATTCATCATAGGCTCAGATACGCTGCTATTTTGGCTGACTGTCAGGCATCTGAAAATGAGATTTGATTGAGTAAATTGTAGATTTGTACTGCTCGAGCTGTAAACGGTTTCGGTTTGATTTGGTTCAACTAGCTCACCAAAAACAACAGACTGTTTGGCTGAGGCTCTGGATCATAGGTAATAATGTTATAATGTTTAGTTTCTTGCATAGACCGATTGCTTTGCTTCATAAGAATTCAAAATATCATCAGCCACGGGTATTCATTTGATTCATCCGGATATGCTTTTTGTTTATTCTCAGAGATGGGTAGTCGCTGAATTGCATTTTATAAATCACCAGGGTTTCAGCTAAAAATCTTTACTGTTCTACTCAAGAAAAAGTCATCTACATCTTGGATGGCCTGAGAATGAGTAAAACAACAGCAAATTTTCCTTTCTGGGTAAACTATTACTTTAATGTGTAGATAGTGGGAAGTATCTTGCTTTTTCTTCTTCCAATGTTGTACCGTAAGTCACTCTGGTTATGACGTGTCTGTTTGTTAAAAAAACAGAATACCAAACTACTTTTTACAGTGTTTGCACCTGATTTGTTACATTTCTTTTGTTGTTTGTGCAGGCAGTGTTTGCAAATGTGAATTAACCCAGAGAGTTGTGTCCCAAGTGTCTGTTCCTCTAGTCCGTATAATCTCTATTAAACATCATGGATCATTGGCTGTAAAGCACAGTAGGCATAAATCTGCACCGTATACTGAGATGGCACTTGTGTTTTCATGTCTCACTTGCATATCTTTGTGCACATTTCTTCATCTCATGAAAGATTAAATCTAAAACACTCCCCATCATTTGGTACTCGTTGCGTGTGTTATTTGGCCCCGGGTTTTCTCAGGAGTCTGCAGCCCCTGGCCCTATCTCGTCCTCATCCTGTTCGTCAAACGGGAGTTGCACACGCTGCTCGTCCATTCGCTTGGCCTGAACTCTCTGGATTAGGCTGAAGAAATCCTCATCTGGGACGGTTGGTGCCCGCGGACCCCCTTCAGGCGGAGAGCAGCGCTGGTCATCTATCCTGGACGACTAAACATGTGCAAAGAGAAACAGTAAGTTCACTAGGCTGTGTAAGACAGCTGTTTTTATTTGACACAAACACATATGCATTACTTGTCAAGCAGTGCTGGGAATAACTAACCAGCAGCAGTGATGCCACTAACTTAACATAATTCACAACTTAACACATTCTTCAGAAGGTTTGTGCTGGCAAGCAGTTTTATACCACTGAAAAAAAAAAAAAACTCTAAATAAACTTTGTTTTGGCTAGATTAGACTTCATTCATTTACTTTTTTTTTACAATTTACATTCATTTTTCATTTCATTTACATCTTTGATTTTACTTGAAGCACATTCAGTTATTTATATACTATTATAATGTTTATATATTTGCTTCACATATATATATATATATATATATATATATATATATATATATATATATATATATATATATATATATATATATATATGGAATTAGCTTAAATTTTTCTACTTTAAGTTTTCATTTTAATGAAAATTTTACTCATTTTGTTATGGCCTTTTGTTTTCATAATTGAGCATTATTTATATTGTATTATATTTTTTAATATTTTGAATTCGATTTATTTTCGGATTTTAATTTTCGTTTTTGTAATTTTTCTCTTTAAAAATTTTTTTTTTTCAAAGAAATGTTCCCCTGGCAACTGAAATAAAATAAGTTTAAATTTAAGTTAAATTAATTTTTTATTGAAATCTTAAATGGAAAGAAAAATGAAGCAAAATAGAAAACAAAATTACAAAAACTTAAATTACGATTATAACTGTTGCCTAGGAAACTAAATGAAATAAATTTGTTGCCAGATTCACTCATAACATGGAAAGATGTTTCGTGCAGCTCACTGGAGTTTAGAACAGAACTAAAGTCACCGATATTAGAACACCCAGGATGCATTTAGTCTCAATGCATTTGTGACAGATTTCCTTGATTACTGAAGGCTCAACGCCTCACCTGGCATTTGATGAGCATGTTGAAGAAGTCGTCGCTGGGCTCCTGCGGGTCGCTCTCTCCACATAGGTGGCCCAGGTTATTGTGGGTGATTCTGAGTCCAGGCAGGTTACTGACGCTCACCCTCTGATCGTCCAGACGGCGGCTCTGAGAGCTGGCGATCAAATCAAAGAGCTCTTCTGTTTGAGGAGACGTCAACAGACTGGCATCTGAGAAACAGCACAAACAACTCCTGCTTTATGATTTTAATCTGTGATCATTTCACACTGATGATGAGCTCCGTCAGATCTCTAGACTAGAGTGGCCCTGACTAAACAGTTTTTCAAGCAAATTAGAAAATGTAAATGCATTTGATGGAGAGTATAAACAAACACAGCTGTTCATTGTGAGCTCATGTTAGCTCAGGTCAATTACATAATATGAACAGATACAACTTTTTCTTTTAAAACATATTAATGACTGCTGAAAATAATGAATAGTTGTGTGATCTCTCCCTTTGAGGAACAGTGAGAGCGTCAGAGAGACAGCGTGACTGACCGATCATGTCACTGAGTGTGTTTGGATCTGTTCCTCCGGCATTCTCTCCATTGGGCGACTCGTCTAGCTGACAGCGCTGGTCATCCATACGGCTGCTCTGAAACTTACTCAACAGGTCAAAGAAGCAGTCCTCATCTGACGCGTCACGAGCCAGTTTCTGCAGAAAACACACATCAGAGCATCAGCTCATCACTCACCATTACACAATCAACTGTAATTAGACCAGTTACATTCACAGTATGACATCAGTGTGTACGTCCAAATGATAATTATGCATTCATCCGTCACTCATACAGCCCTTAGACTCTGAATGGACAGAGCCCAAATCACACTGCACTAGTTATGTTCATGATACAGTAAAACAAAAGCATCATTGAGTACAAGTTGAACAGATAATATACAGTATATAAATCAAAAGATCTAAAAAAAAAAAAAAGAGCATAAAGAAAAGCTTTTAGATTTCTTTTTTTTTTTACATTGTGAAATTATGTTATAAGTCTAAAAATGTTTCAAAGTCTCTTTAATTTAATGCATCCAAATGTTCTACTTTTGAGGTTTATTTACATTTTTATTTATATCTTTTATTGCATACTATAAATTTACTGTAATACAATTTTTGTAAATTTAAAGATACTATCATGCATAATAAATATACTGTAGCCACAATCTAAATACTTTACTATTATTTAAACAATATATAATGTTTTTTTTTTTCTTCACATTTTAGTAATGAAAATGGGGGAATGTTACCATGCAAAAAAAAAATTATATATATATATATATATATATATGTTCTTAATTTTTTCTTTTGTAATTAGATATTTTGTGTACTATAAAATTTCCAGTATTTTTTTTTAATTACCATAAATGTAAAGATAGTGATGTATGATAAAAGCATAAATATATATATATATATATATATATATATATATATATATATATATATATATATATATATATATATATATATATATATACACA
This sequence comes from Carassius gibelio, assembly GCF_023724105.1. Classification (NCBI taxonomy): domain Eukaryota; kingdom Metazoa; phylum Chordata; class Actinopteri; order Cypriniformes; family Cyprinidae; genus Carassius; species Carassius gibelio. Next base: position 15,396,700 of record NC_068400.1, on the reverse strand, counting down.
CACAAATTCTTAACGTGTTTTGTGACAATATGTTTTGGTGAGTGAAAATGTAGTATTATACGAGCGTATCTGGTCATGTGTCGGTGTAGCTGTCCTGACATTAGTGAACGCTCATGTGAGCCCTTATCTACATCAGCTCTGTGTGTGTGTGTGTGTGTGTGTGTCACGATGACCTTTCAGTGGTCAGATACACACACACTAAAACACTCTCAACAGCAGGGTACAGAAACCAGGACCAAAACACTCAAATACAAAAACTAAAGGTCTTGAAAGATTCATAACAAAAAAAAATCTGAATGCCTTTTAACACATTTCACAAGTCACCTTAAATGCATAGGCACATAAGCTGCTGTTGGATTCAGTGATGTGGAATCAGTCAATAGCAGAGTGAAATGAGCATAGGGAGCGACCCAACCCTGTCCAACAACACTTCCACAAACCAGGTACATTTGATGGCACATTCCAGCGTAACAACCGATGTCCTGTATCAGCATGCATATAATAACATTGAACCACTGTTAGACAATCACCTATCATGTCAAAACTTAATCATTACATCCCAACACATCAAGCACCACAAAACCAAATCACATTCAGGCTCAAATGTCCTGACAGAAAAATTACACTGCAGTGCAATATAAAACCAGCAGATCACTAGCATAGTGAGACTAAATATGAATACTTATGGAGCGATTCATTAATTCACAGCCCAATCATCCAATCATAGACACATCTCGCTCTACTATGGAAAAACAACTCATTCATTTGGCTCTGATTATGGGACAGTTGGGGGAGGGAGGACGGAATTTAGGGTCAATAATGAACAGAGACTGTTAAACAAACTATTTAAACACACCCTCATAGACACAGATTGTTAAAACACAAGATCACATACAAATATATGCAAGTACAAAGTCATGCACAGCAAAAGCTCACATTCTTCAGCCTGTATGCGTGTCATCCATCAGCGTCTGGTCTCTGCTACACCTTCCCTTGACTGCTCGTCTGTCTCTGTTCAGCTCTCACTGCTGCTCATGCATTTACTTCAATAATTCAATTACACGGAGGGTGAGATACGGAGAGAGAGAGAGTGAGTGAATGGACCATGAAAGGTCTTTGTCCAAGTAACATCATCGTGGTTTCCATAGCAACCCCTGACCCCTGTGTTATGGCCTTTGGTCACGCACATAAACCCTAAAAGACCCACCGACATGTGCATGTCGAAGGTCGAGAACTGGGGTATTTATTTGCATCACCATGTCAACAATGAACCCTAAACTTAGCTAAAAATGTTCTTAAAATATTAGCAATCGTGTAAAACCTCTATGCAAAACTACTGCTTTTGTAATGTAAAGGTGTTGAATAAGCTGCAGTAAGGATCCAATAAAATAATTTTATTGAAGTATCAAAAAGTAGTCTAAATCTATTTATCTAAATCTATTAATCTATTTAAGATAATAATAGTGAACAAGCGTCAGCAGCAGGAAATGATGCACACTGAGACATATTTTCATATATTCCCCATCTTCCAGGAAAGTCACATGCACATAGATGCATTAGCAGCCAAGCTTCTGGTGTGTATTGATTAACAGAAGAACACAGTGAGCCACGGCTATCAAGTGAAACCTTTAGTGAAGCACTTTAAAACATAGATTGAATTAAAGCCCTGCAGACAGACACATCTGCACACTTACACTCTATGACTGTCAGCAAAAAAACTATTCATCTCATTAAAACACTGCTGCACTAGCAACATTCAAAACTTGAGCTATATATAATATATATATATATATATATATATACACAAACACACACAGCTTAGGTTTTTAAAATTGTGTGTGTGTGTGTGTGTGCGTGTGTGTGTGTGTGTGTGTACCTGATCATTATGAGTATGTAGTATATAGTGCATGACCTTGTGGAGACTTTATTTGTTCCCACAGGACTATAAATCATTTAGAATGAAGTGTTTTGACAATCTAAAATAGTGGAAAGTTTTGTGAGAGGGGTAGGTTTAGGTTTAGGGTTAAGGTAAGGGGATTAAAAATACAGTATGTACAGTAAAAAAAAAAAAAAATAATTAAACCTATGGAATGTCCCCACGAAAAAATGGAAACCAGTATGTGTGTGTGTAATGACAGATAGACAGACAGACAGACAGACAGACAGAGAGATAGATAGATACTCACTGGAGGTGTGACATGAACAGTGATGTCATCAGTGTCCACAGGTGAGTCGAGCCAGAGTCTCTCATCTGATGACTGACTGTCTGCATAACTTTTGCTTCTGCTGGACTGAAACAGCTGGTTCCTTGACCTCCTCGAAATACCATCAACATCCGGAGCATCTCCATTCTGCAGCACAACAACAGTATCCATCAGCATCACATCAACATCACATTAGCATCACATAAACTTCAGCATCACATCAGCCTCTCATCAAATTACATCAACATCACATCAGCGTCACATCAGCTTTGTAGAGCATCACATGAACATCACAGCAGCATTAAAGCAACATGTGTCTGTGTTTCTCAACGACCGTGATTCTACCGAGAAGGACATGTTCCTGCATGAGAGTCCATCATTTGATGTTGAGTTTAGGGTTAGGGTAAGGGTTCGTTTAACAGGCATTTTGTTCAATAGCTAAAGAAGATTTTGTTTCAGGTTCATGTCCTACATGGTAAAATTCTGGTCATTCAGATGTTGAGCATGTGACCTTTTCAGAGCTGTATTTCCACAGGTCCACACTCTCCATGCTGGCTTTCTTGATGAACTTGGGTCTGGCTCCTGTTGGAGAAAAGAAGCAAATCTTGATGATAGTTCATGTAATATCAATTTACAAACTGCAGGCATAGTTTTTGACAGCCATACACTACAGCATTACATTAGCACTGAAGTAAGCTGTCAATCCTGTCTAGGAAGGCTGTCTCATACATTTGTATACATGGTGTGTTACTCCACTGAAAGCTTTTTTTTCAATTCTTGAAAATAATATTTTAAAAATCAACGTCAAAAACGAACAGAATCCCATTGTGAAAGACCATATAGTGTGTAAAATACTTTGAATTTAACAACAAAAATCTAAAATGTTGAAATGTATTCTTTTTTCTATTACATGCATGTATAAAATGACCCTGCCCTGCTGTCCCATATACTGAAGGACAGGTGAAGTGTTTAATGTGGTGTGTCAGTGTCAGGTTGTGCTTGTCATCTGTAGATGATATACTGTATACTGAGACTGTGTTACCCTGCACGTTAAACTCAGATTCAGATGGAGAGAGATCCGCCTCCTTCACCCCTAGAGCCTCCATCAGCTCCTCCACATTCATCCTGGCCGTCATCTCTCCGTTCCTGTCTCCGATCTGAGCCAAGCAAACCACACAGTTACACACGCACCAAGCAGGACTGTCACTGCTGGACAGAGAATCAGTGTGAACTCACCTCTCTGGAGATTTCCAGGTGTTTCCGGGCGTGATGCAGAGCCTGACGGTGCTTTCCCAATGACACATAAGCGTTACCCAGACTCCAGCAGGCCCGGCCCTCCCCGACCCTACCAGACACACAGAACACGTTACTGCCCAGAGTCGTGCTGATGTGAGAGCGAGTCTGTGTGTGAGCAAGTGTGTGTTGACGGCTCACACCTGTCGTTCAGCTCCTGAGCGATGAGCAGGTGTTTAAGGTGATATTCTATGGCACGTTCATACTCCTGCAGAAGAGTGTATGTGTTTCCCAGACTGAAACACGCCTGAGCTTCCATCACCTGATCCTTCAGCTGCCGAGAGAGCTGCAGGGTTTTCCTGAACAACAGAGCAAATTTATTCCTGTGATCAAAGCTGAATTTTCAGATCCTTCAGAAATCACTCTAATATGGCGATTTGCTGCTCAAAAAACATTTCTTATTATCAGTGTTGAAAGTAGTTGTGCTGACAAATATTTTTGTGATACATTTCCAACTTTAGAAAGTTCAAAAGAACAGCATTTATTCTAAATATAATTTTTTTGTACCATTATAAAAGTCCTGTCTGTCACGTCTCATCAATTCAATGCATCCTAAAAGTAAGAATTTCTTAAATAAGAAACACCACACCTCTTCTCAATACACCTTATGATTAACATATTTTTCAAAAGTACTATTCAGTTATTTAGTGTAAAATGGTTTTCAATGTGGTGAAAAATACAGAACGTGGTAACATATAAATACATGCCAAAAAGTGTCTAAATTAAGTTGTAACTGATCACATCTCTTCCTTATTTATGATTTTTACCACACAGCCAGAAGCGGACATTAAACAATCCGTAGATTAATGTAAACTACAACTTTGATGCATCCATATACCATTTTCATTATTTTATTCATACATTTATTTTTCTTATGTTTGCTTTTGTGTATTTTTCTTCGTTCATCACAAAACAAGAAATGTATTTAATAAACAACTGGTCGTACATGAGGCATCCTCTAGATGGCGCTGTAGTGATTGTTACCTGTAATACTCTGTGGCTGCATTGAACTTGCCCAGGAAAATGAGAGCGTTGCCTAGGTTACTGTATGCTCGGCGTTCAGCGGCCTTGTCGCCAAATTCCTTTGCAATGGAGAGACGCTGGAAAAACAAGGAGGGACTGTGTTACTCTGAAACACAGATCCCTGCTAGAATGAGACTTCACGTCAGCGCTCAGCTAGATGAGTGAATGAGCTGATGGTCAATGACACTTGTACCTCTCTGTGGAACTTGATGGCCTCCACAAAATTACCCAGCAGGTAATGAGTGTTGCCAAGATTACCGAAGGCTCTTCCCTGTGCAGCTCTGTCTCCCAACTCCTTCACCAGAGACAGATTCTTTCTGAAACCCACAACGACTCAAGTAAAAAAAACATGCATGTTCCCCATAGATTCATATTCCCCATAAATAGATATTTAACATTAGCACCTGCACAATTTGCACTTGTAGTGTACTCAAGCTTTATATTTCTATACTATACTTTTTAAACTATACTTGCAGATAATAGTAACTTAAATAAAAGGCCACTTCAAGAGAGACACTTTCATGACTATGCACATAAAGGGTTAGTTCACCCAGATAGCAAAATTATGTAATTAATAACTTACCCTCATGTCGTTCCAAACCCATGAGACCTCCGTTTATCTTTGGAACACAGTTTAAGATATTTTAGATTTAGTCCGAGAGCTCTCAGTCTCTCCATTGAAACTGTGTGTACGGTATACTGTCCATGTCCAGAAAGATAAGAAAAAAATCATCAAAGTAGTCCATGTGGCATCAGAGGGTCAGTTAGAATTTTTTGAAGCATCGAAAATACATTTTGGTCCACAAATAGCAAAAACGACGACTTTATTCAGCATTGTCTTCTCTTCCGTGTCTGTTGTGAGAGAGTTCAAAACAAAGCAGTCTGGATATCTGGGTTCGCGAATGAATCATTCAGTTCACCAAATCGAACTGAATCGTTTTAAACGGTTCGCATCTCTAATACGCATTGATCCACAAATGACTTAAGCTGTTAACTTTTTTAATGTGGCTGACACTCCCTCTGAGTTTAAACAAGCCAATATCCCGGTGTAATTCATGTACTCAAACAGTACACTGACTGAACTGCTGTGAAGAGAGAACTGAAGATGAACACCGAGCCGGGCCAGATAACGAAGAACAGACTGACTCGTTCACGAGCCAAGAACTGGTTGCATCGGTTTTCGGATCACCAGTAGTTCTTTCGGACAGTTTGATTCAATAAACCGGTTGAAGAGAATGGTTCATCAGTTCTTTAGCGCTCGACGTAATGGCGTCATTTGAGATGATTGCCCTTGATTCAAGCCTTTGGTTTACCCGCGCTCAAAACACTACCACAGAATCTGTTCAGAATTAATCACCAAATGAATCAGTTCGGTTCAGGCGCTCTGTGTGTCAGTCTGCTTCACGCTGAATCACACATGCACAGTATCATCAGCTCCTCGGTTCTCCAATCGGACGCTTCTGACAGAAACGGTTCTTGACTCGTGAACGAGTCATTATCTGGCTCGGCTCGGTGTCCATCTTCAGTTCTCTCTTCACAGCAGTTCACTCAGTGTACTGTTTGAGTGCATGCATTACGCCGGGATATTGTTTTGTTTGAACTCAGAGGGAGTGTCAGCCCAGCCTGATCTCACAATCAAAACGTACATATTTAGACGTAAATTAAAACTGTCCAATACGTATGTGCCTTTACGTATTTACAGTGTCATTTACGTATTATCTGGACGTAATTACAGGTTCGATACATATCGAAATTTACGTAAAAACAACCTCAGATATGTACAGATAGAACGTGTTCTCTGACCAGTCAGTTATCCATAGAAATTTGCTCATGAAGCTGCTTTTCAATGCGTATCGGATTATTTTTTTTAATATTTATGTATATTTTCCCTTTTTATATATTTTTTTTTTGATAAATGTAAGATCCCTATACCTCACCCGAACCTAAACCTACCCATTTTATACAGAATGTTAAAAGAATAAAACATAATAAAACACAATTTTAGTAAAAATATAACATTAAAACGTTATTTTGAGCCACTAACGTTAATCTTACACCTACCCCTAAACCTACCCATAACCATTTCTTAAAACTACATAACGTTACTGTTATAAATAAACAAATAACAGACAAACAAACATAACGTTAATCATTTATTTTTTGCGAAAAAATATCAAAAGTGGTACCAAAAGTAGTTCAAATGATAATGAGTTCCAGTCGCAGTCCTCTCTGAAGGTAGTAGTTTTTATAGGGTACAGAGCAGAATTTAATTTATTAATCCGTGAAATTATGAATCTGTCTTCTCTCCGTGGAGGCGCACTGGCGCAGTACTGATTTCAAATGTCTATCAACTAAAACACGACATGTCGCAATCTGTGACGAATTATGTGAGAACCAATGAGAGTTCGATATCAGTGCCGTAAACCATGCCGTAAAGTTACTGTGGTGCACTGGCGCTATTTTCAAATTCGAATCATAACGGCGAGCGCAGGCTTTGACTGTGATGGACGCTGTTGCTGAGAATGAAGATGATTGATATGGATATGTTCCTTGCAAACATCTGGATTCTAAAGATACGGAGTAAAGCAAACAAATAAAATGGATGTGATTTGTAATTTTATGCTGTGCTTTTGTGTATCTATGGTTTGCAGCATGCACAGAAATGTTATTTCCTATTAAGCAGATGAATAAACTGCTTTGAATAAATTCCATAAAAACATTTATTGATATGACAATTTAAATACAACAGTGTAACGATATACAAATCTCCATATTCATCGGGAAGAAGGAGGCGGGAACCGGCGCACAATCAAAACATAATTTTAATATTCAAAATAAACACAATACAGCGCACCAGCCCCTCGCGGACGACTGGTGCGCGCAAATAAAAAGCAAACACATAAAATAATGTCCCAGGCCTGGTCCTCTCTCGTCCTTCTCGGTCGTCGCTCCAGTTTTATATCCTTCCATCTCCTACGTGGGACTCGATACTGGCGGTGGGGCGCAGGTGCAGCTCATCTTCAATCACTACACCTGGCCTCACTCCTCGTTCCCACGCCTCTCGGCCCCACCCCACTCGCCACATACCCCCATTGCCCCTAGCAGGCCGGGGGGTACCCTCGAGACTGCGCTCTATCCCCCCCCCCCCCCTTCCCTCGGGGGGGGACCGCTCACGGGGACCTGCAGGAACCTGGGGGTAGGACAGACGAGGCGAGAGAAAAGGAGATGGAAGGAGGAGCGACAAGGACGAGAGAGGGGAGAGAGGAAAAAAAAAAAAAAAAATTCCGGTTCCCAGACGCACTGCTGCTCGGCCCTCCACCAGCTGGGTGATCTCCTCCGCGGTGCCTGGCGGTGGCACTGGACGGCCCTCGGCGGACGGCACGACACTCCTCCGCCGCCCGATGGACGGCAACGGCTCCTCCGATTTTGGGCAGCGGCAGGAGTCCCCCGTTCCCTGCCCCTCCGGACTCAATCGCGGAGGCAGCAGGCTCCGGCCCCCTGGCGAACGGCGCAGACTCCTCCGCTCCCTCATGGACGGCAGCCGCCCCTCCATATCGTGGGCGGCCGGCAGCGAGCTCGCCCGTCCCCGGCAACTCGCTCCAGCCCACCGCCTCGAGCGTCCATGGCGGCACATACTTCGCCTGCTCAAGGGCACCGCGGATTCACCACAGCGGCGAGGGATCTTCAGCAGAGCGTCCCTCCTTCTCCCGGGTTTCGGCACCACTGTTACAATATTAAAACTCCAAATACATCGGGAAGAAGGAGGCGGGAACCGGCGCACAATCAAAACACTTTAATATTAAAAAAATAAACAAAACAGCGCATCAGCCCCACACGGCGACTGACGCGCACAAATAAAAGCCAAAACATAAAATATTGTCCAGGATTGGTCCTCTCTCGTCCTTCTCGGTCGTCGCTCCAGTTTTATATCCTTCCATCTCCTACGTGGGACTCGATACTGGCGGTGGGGCGCAGGTGCAGCTCATCTTCAATCACTACACCTGGCCTCACTCCTCGTTCCCACGCCTCTCGGCCCCGCCCCACTCGCCACAAACAGATTTAAATCATTAAAGCCACGATTTTAATATTAATACATGGGAATTCATATAAATTCACACTTTACGTTAGATTATTTAAGTTTTTTTAGCTGCTAACACGTAAGTATTTGTACGTTTTACTGCTATAAATACGTCTTAAATAAGTTGTACGTTTTTATGTGCATGAAAACGTAAGTAAATGTACGTGTGGTAGAACCACATTTAACGTAAAAATGCACACGTATTCTCATGAGATCACATTGGTCAGCCACATTAAAAAAGTTAACAGCCTAAGTCATTTGTGGATTAATGCGTATTTGAGACGCGAACCATTTAAAACGATTCAGTTCGATTTGGTGAACTGAATGATTCCGGATATCCAGACTGCTTTGTTTTGAACTCTCTCACACAACAGACACGGAAGAGAAGAAAATACTGAATAAAGTCATTGTTTTTGCTATTTTTGGACCAAAATGTATTTTCAATGCTTCAAAAAATTCTAACTGACCCTCTGATGTCACATGGACTACTTTGATGATGTTTTTCTTATCTTTCTGGACATGGACAGTATACCGTACACACAGCTTCAATGGAGGGACTGAGAGCTCTCGGACTAAATCTAAAATATCTTAAACTGTGTTCCAAAGATAAAACGGTTACAGGTTTGGAACAACATGAGGGTAAGTTATTAATTACATAATTTTGCTATCTGGGTGAACTAACCCTTTAAGTACACTTTTTAAGTGCACTTTGTAATAATGTTAAAGCTAAAAGTTTTACTTAATATTTTAAAGGGGGGGTGAAATGCTATTTCATGCATACTGAGTTTTTTACACTGTTAAAGAGTTGGATTCCCATGCTAAACATGGACAAAGTTTCAAAAATTAAGTTGTACGTTTGAAGGAGTATTTTTGTTCCAAAAAAAACTCTTCCGGTTTGTCACAAGTTTCGGAAAGTTTTTTTCGAGTATGGCTCTGTGTGACGTTAGATGGAGCGGAATTTCCTTATATGGATCCTAAGTGCGCGCTCTTCTGCCGGAAGAGCGCGCGCTCCCATATAGCAGAGCACTGAGAGGCTGAGCACAGCCTGATCAGGGCGAGAGCGTCGCGAAAAGTCACAAAAGAAGAGTGTTTTTGGTTGCCAGGGCAAGACAACCCTGCACAGATTACCAAAAGAGAAACAGCATTAAGGGACCAGTGGATGGAGTTTATATTTACAGAGCATCAACGGAGTTGTGCAAGTGTTTTTGTTTGTTCCCTGCATTTCGGATTGCACATCGTTTATTTCTCAAGGATAATGCAGTCCCAACGGAAAAGGGTCACGATCCTGTGTTGGAACCACATGCGGTGAGTAAAACTGCTTCAAATATCTCTGTGTTGTTAACTTAGCTATCAGCGCGTAAGCACATCAAGTAAACAACATGCGATGTTGTCATCAAACTGCACTTTCCACATGTAACGTTACAGCTTAAAAAAATAAAAAAATAAAAGACGACATAAAGTGGAACTTAGTCATTTTCCAAAAACCGCTAAGCAAATAAATACAGTTTCAGTACATACCACATAGCATACCGCCTTTGCTGATGCTGCTCTTGTTAAATTTCAGCCTCTGGATCTGTGTCGCAGCTTCCACATGCTCTCAACTCAAAAGCCTACTCGCGCTCGCGATTCTTTAGCCCCGCCCACACGTCACACCTCCAGGCACTCGTGTTTTTCCGGGAAAAATCGGTACAGACTATCTTTCTCTTATGAATATAATAAAACTAAAGACTTTTTGGAGTTATGAAGGATGCAGTACTACTCTATAGGTACTCAAGATTAACAGGATATTGAGTGAAAACGAGCATTTCACCCCCCCTTTAATGATTTTTTTAAAGGGGGGGGGTGAAATGCTCGTTTTCACTCAATATCCTGAATCACGAGCGCCAGAGAGCGTTTGGAAGCTAACATTACCTTGAGGAAAAAAACATCATCCAAAACAAACCATGGCTAACAGTCAGATCCAGCCATTTATTTATGATCCAGAATCAGATCCCGAGGCTGAAACTGAACGAGAGCAGCAGCAGCAACGACTCGCTCCGAGCGGGGCTCGTACCTGGGTCTCCGATGGTAGGCGGACGCACTAACAAGGAGGCAGAGATATTTTAAGCAGTTTTACTCACCGCCTGCGGTTCCAACACACGATCGTGACCCTTTTTCATTGGGATTGCATCATCCTTAAGAAATAAACGATACGCAAATCCGTCATCAAACTGGGCCTTGTTTGTAAAACAAGCATTTTCGAAATGCAGGGAACAAACACAAACACTTGCACAACTCCGTTGATGCTCTGTAAAAATAAACTCCATCCACTGGTCCCTTAATGCTGTTTTTTCTTTGGTAATCTGTGCTCCATCTAATGTCACACAGAGCCATACTCGAAAAAAACTTTCCGAAACTTGTGACAAACCGGAAGGAGTATTTTTGGAACAGAAATACTCCTTCAAACGTACAACTTAATTTTTGAAACTTTGTCCATGTTTAGCATGGGAATCCAACTCTTTAACAGTGTAAAAAACTCAGTATGCTTGAAATAGCATTTCACCCCCCCTTTAAAGAACTACACTTGTTTTGACATGTTGACATGTTTCACAATTTGAGTTGAATTACCAAAATGAACTTCCATGACATTCTGATGATTCGCCAAACAGATTCACCTGTTTGTGTGATATTAAAATAACATCAAATAAATGCAAATAGTTGAAAATTATTATTATTATTTTTTTTAATGCGACTTGTTTCATTGATGCATGACTGACAAACATACATCACATTAAGTTAATGTTAAAACTTTGCAATCCAGATCTGATACGCAATTTAAAATATTTGTGAGCCGTGTTTTCCATGTTTTCCTAGTAAACGGACACACGGAAAGAGCTACTAATGACTGTTTGAAGCGGTGTGTCCCTCGTCTGACACCTCTGGTCTCTCTACGTCTCATTTATGTGCCATTTAACCTTCAGGATCTGCTAAATGTTGCTGTTAATGAGCTAAGCTGAAGTCGAGCAAACAGGTCTCGGTGGATTCTGCCTAATGATGCTCAGATGCTTCAGTAAACTCTCCATTGCACCTGTGTGTGTGTGAATGTGTGTGTGTGTGTGTGTGTGTGTGTGTGTGTGTGTGTGTGTGTGTGTTGGACTGACTCGTAGAAGGCTGTGGCTCGCATGAGCGTATCTCTGACATCAGGAGGAAGCTCTCCGCGATCCTGCGAGACGCCCCAGAGCTGCTGCTTCCCTTTTGCGTGAAACACGTTCCCAATGTTATACAGAGCCCTGGCCTCACCGACCTGCACACAGCAGCCGATTGTACACTGACTCTTTTGTGACTGTTTCTATAAAAACACTGAAGTACACATTTAAAAAGTTAAACTTTGTAATTGACAAATTTAAAGCTTAACTTCGAAGTACATATTAAATCATAATGTTTTATTCATACTGTCTTTTTAAAAAGCACTTAAAGAACTTGATAAGAATTTTAAACAAGCACATGTAAACTTTATGTACACATGTAATTTTATTTGATATTACATTACTATCTGCACCAGACAGGGTCTGATGCAGTGTAAAATCCTTCATCGCACTCACTGGACCAAAGTTAGACTTTCTAAAATATATTCTGAGGTAGATCCCATGTGTGATCGCTGTCATCAAGCCCCTGCATCTACTGCGCATATGTTTTGGTCTTGTCCATCTCTACACAAATATTGGTCTTTGATCTTTAAAACATTATCTGAAGTTCTTGGAATTTATGTCCAACCTTTGCCTGTCACAGCTCTATTTGGTACTCTTTCTCTTTCACTTGACATGCCCAAATATAAGACTGATTTTGTAGCTTTTGTTACTCTTCTGGCAAGACGCCTAATTTTAATAAATTGGAAATTGCCTACACCTCACACTCATTCTTCATGGATTAATATTATCTTTCATTCATCAAACTAGAAAAAAATCAGGCATACAATAAAGGGGTCTTCTGACAACTTCTATAAAATTTGGGGCCCTTTTATAGATTGTGTAGAAAAGTGAAATGGTTTTAAACGCCTGTCTATATCTCCTCTGGCAGTAAAGAATCTTCTTACACGTGAGATTAACCTGAATATCTCTTTGGATGACCAAGCTTTATATGGCTTCTTATTTATTTATTTATCATTTATTTATTTATTTTACTTTTTGGTTTATGTTGCTGTTCTTATTTATTGTTTATACTTCTGTCATTGTTTTATTCTCTCATGCTGAATGCTGTTTGGACATAATTTGCATCATATGACAGATCCATAATTGTATATTTCCTTTTTATTATTGCTTAACTTAGAATTAACTTTATTCTGTCTCTGTTTGCTATTTGGTTCTTTCTATGACAAGAGAGACGGAATTAATTACATATATGTGATATTCCAATGGTATCTGTAATTGTGTGATGTACTCTGTTTATGTGGAAAAAAATCAAAATAAAGTGGGGAAAGGTATTACATTACTATAAGCTACTATAAGTTATGTTAATATATTTCAAATGTACTAATACATTACAAATGTGTACTTACAAATATGGATCAAAGCACAATATATTTTCATTGAATTGCAATTGATATGTATTTTAGTTGTCCAAAATTATATTCAGTGTGCACTTGCATATATTCTTTTAAAGTTTATTATTTCTGCAATAAATATTCTCTAATAAGTAGGTTTCACAAGAGTTGCTCCAAACATTAAGGCAATCCCGAATTCAAGGCTTACATTTACGTTTGTGCATTTAGCAGATTTTTCTCTCCAAAGTCACTTAGATTGCATTCAAGGTATTTTTATCAGCTCATGAATTCCCTGAGAATACAACGGCAAATCATATTTGTGGTTTGTTTGGTTATCAAATCCATCAATGTGTGCTCCAGTAACACATTCAGTCTCCATTCAGCGAGAGTACTTGCACACAGAAATAAATTACTAAAAAATAACCCCAGTAAAGGTGATATTGACCCTGAGTGGCAGTGTTTTCATTCATCATAATCTCAGACACCTTGTCTGTACATTAACCGTGTGATGAAAATTGCTTACAAAACTGCAAATCACTTTCTTTCTTCATCCAGTCTTATCTAGTAAGGTAATCCTGACAGAGGTTTCCTCACCTTATCTCCTTGTTCTTGAGAAATGTCCAGGTGCCTTTGACAGCACACAGCTGCTTCATCATAGCGGCCCAAAACTTTCAGAGTGTTGCCAAGATTTCCGCTGGCTTTCCCTTCCCCAATCCGGTCTCCGATCGTCCTGAATTACAATGCAACTGTTTATTTTCATTAAAGATTAACTTGCATGAAACTGAAACTATTGACGACTATAAATGGCAGTCCAATGTACTGTTCTCACCGAGCAAGCGTAAGGTCATGCCGATGGTACTCTAGGGCTTTGCCGTACTCCTTCAGGTAGAAGTATGCATTGCCCAGCTGGCTGTAAATGGCACTGAGGGTCTTGAGATCTTCTGTTCCCACCTGAACAGCAGCTTCAAAGAATGCCGTGCCACCTTTAAAATCTCCTGCTTTACAGAGTCTTTCCCCCTCCAGCGCCAACTCCAGGCAAGATGCCTCCATCCTGCAAACACAAGGAATTCAGATCCTATAATCAATAAAGGCTGAACACAAAATTACACTCTAACATGGCTGGACTTATTAAGACCTTAATAATCCTCAGAAAGCGAATGAACATGCATGATTTACACAAGAAGAGTGTGTAATCTGAGCATTTTGAACAATGAACAAGTATTGAAGTTAACAGCTACATAGATTTTCAGATGGTCAGAGGATGAGGTCTGTATACTATAATAATGCCAGATGGTTTGCATTATGTTTCCATTATGTCATACATGGAACAAAAATAGAATATGACATCATATTTTGTGAGATTTTTCTCTGCAATTGCGGCATTGTATGTCATCATGAATCCAGGACTGCAAATTATATCATCATCAGCCAAAAGCTGTTGTCATTGTTTGGTTTAAAACTGATTCATTCTGTGTTGTCGCCACGTTCACTAATTATATTCATGAATTTGATACAGTACAGACATACAGTATGTATATATACAGTACAGACCAAAAGTTTGGACACACCTTCTCATTCAAAGAGTTTTCTTTATTTTCATGACTATATATATATATATATATATATATATATATATATATATATATATATGTACACTGACTAAATGAGGGAGCTAAACAGAAGTAGCTGAATTGAATAATTTACTAATGAGTAGTGGTGGAGTCACAGGAGGAAGGAGTCTTGGTGGAGACCTTGGAAGAGGAACCAGGGAGACAAGCTCCTATGGAGCTGATGGAGGTGGAGACAAAGGTGGAGCCAGCATATAGAGAGCCAAGGTGAAACTGGAGGCCTGGAGATCCAAGACAGAGATGAGAGCTCATGTTTCCTGACCCAGAAGACCATGGCGGAGCTGGAGCAACTGAGGCCAAAGCTGGAGCCAAAGGGGAGGAAGAGCCAGATGGAGCCAGAGGGATGGAGGGACAAGGCAAAGCCGGAGAAGTGGAATCCCATGTCGGAGACAGGTCAATGACTAACCAAGGCGGAGCAGGAGGGATGAGGTAGCGTCCAGGGCTCAGAGGCCGGTGGTGGAGACAGGGGATCCTCACACCTAGACGGAGACTGAAAGGCTGAGGTGGATCTACACAACATGGTAAAACAGACTGATGATAAGCCAAGGGTCCAATAGGACCCAGCAGAGGCAAAGAACAGGTGGATACTGGAAGACCAGGTGGGAGAGGGAGGCTGGGTGGGTTCTCAAGAGATGCAGGAGATTCAGGGCTTGGTGGGGCCAAAGGAGATGAGAGAAACAGGTGGTCAAACTCTCCCAGAATATGAAAAGGCTCAGAGGTCAGTGATAGCTCACCCTGAGTAGTGGGAGTGTCCGTGGGGCTCCATTCCATTTCCTCTTATTCCACTTAAACTCCCTCAGGGATGTGCAATGTTGCCGGCTTACACACCCGGTCAGATGTGAGGTTGGGCTTGATAAATCACTTCCTCTTGTGCTGGCAGGCTTGGGCTCTCTGTCTGTGGTGGGCTCAAGTGATCAGTCCATGCAGTGTGGTGATGGCAGGCTGGGCTCTGGATTTGGGAATGGGGCTGATGAAATCCTCCACCATGAGGTAGATGGTGAATGCCAAATTGTTGTTCACGAGCAACTAATCCACGAAAGCAGCAGATTTTATGCTGGGAGATGTGCCTAGGTTCAGGTAGTGAGTTTGGTTCGCCAAATCCAAAAGGTTTTAAGTGTGGACCTCCAAGGAACAATGTTCCTTCTCAAGGCATAGGAGTTGGACAGAAGGTAGATCCATTTGGGGAGGAAAATAAAACAAAAGAAAGAAATATGCCACTAAATAACTTTCTGTCTGGTCTTCTGTTTCAACCAAAACTCACAATACTGAGTAGCTCAGAAAGTAATTTTTATAATCCAGGAGGAATAACATGAAAAAATACATCAGCGAGACCAGACAAAGAGTATGATGAAACAGAGATTGACTAAACGAGAGAGCTAAACAGAAATAGCTGATTGGAATAATTATCTACTCATGTTTGGCTGAGTAATTTTGATGTTACATATTCTCTCACACTATACGAGTTTTTAAATTCTGCCCAAAAAAATGAGACTGAGGCACATCCATATTAAACACAAGTGTTGTATGACTATATGGTATACAGCTTTGCTTCAATCAGTCTTCATTCTCATTACAGCTGAACACTAAACATATTTCTATCTCACTCTAGGAGCCTCACAGCTTCACTGTCTGAAAGCAATTATAAAGCCATGCTTTGACAAGCAGTTCACTGGTTTTGCTTCTTTTCCATTAATGTCTGAAACAGTCGTGCTTTTGGCTTGGCTGCTGTAGCAAGAACGAGATTTATTGAGTGCTGCGGTTAGAAAAATATTTTGGCTGGAGCAGTAGATGGGCTCACATCCACCTCTGCTTTGTTTCTTTCCTCTCTGGATCTTCAATTAAACTAACACTTTAAAGGAAGAAACACCGCATGATTTTCATATTTTCTGAAATCATATGTGGTGCTTGACATTGCAAAAATTATCACCATGACAGTGTGTCACTGTGCGGTTGCTTGGGTTGGTTTGGGTGGTTTCTAAGTGTTTTGTTCTGTCTGGTATGAAAAGAGACCCTGCGTCTCAGTGACCTTCTGCTCTCTAAATATAGCTCACATTCCTCCTTTATGTGAAAATGGTGCATCTCATGACAAAAGTAAAGTACCAACACAATTCTCCACAACAAACATGATTTGACAAGGCAAGCACGTGTCATTGTGTAATAGTTTGGGTCAGTGACTCTTAATATAAGCATTATTGATGAGTTACTGATATAGGGCACGTTTTAATGCAGCTTCACAGTAATAAACAGGAAAATATCTCTGTTAATGTGGTAAAACGAATCAATTATGAAACAAATCTAAATACAAGAAATAATGAACATATTTGGCATTATATATATAGACAAGAGAGAGAGAGAGAATGCTGCTTAAAGCATAATTATACAGCCATTACAATATACATCTACAGTATATACAGTATGTATTGCCAGCTTGTCATAGACTGATCGTTCATTATTCCTCCTGAATTAGATTATGGAAAGATGCTTCCATAAAACATCCATGTATTCAGTACCTGCATTTAGGTTTGGTGCGTGTCTTCTCAACATAGAGCCTGAGCTCCTGGTTCAGAGGTCTCAACGTGGCCTGTGGTCTGGGGCCGCGATGAACCAGACGACACATGGCTATCTGAGCCCCACTCAGAGGAAACGCTTCAGTCGACATCATCCACAATATACAAAACTCATAGTCCTGAACCAACGCAACAAAACAATAAGCAAGGCAAGATACAACACCATGATGATCTCAAGATGATGCTTCACAATCACATTCCATGAGTTGCAGGATTTTGCTGTGACCAGAGTGTCATCTTTTAAATGTAATTCCAGATTAATAGCCAATCGGACAGTTCTCAGATATTCTCAGTTGGATCCATTGAGGAAAATGCACTCGACTCTCCAACAAACTTCACTGGAACTTCAAAAACAACTGCTAGTTGAGATTTCCTTCTGAACTCCAAATATCTTGTCCCATGTGAGTGCTGACCAGCAGGACGACTGCTCCCATGATAGCAGGAAGCTGCCCTAATTCTCCTGAAGGACACCTAGGGCACAGGCCAGCTAATCCTGTTTCTGCTGACCCAAAGAGCTCAAACGCAGGAGATGGCCATGACAAAACCTCTGCTAGTGCAGTCATTCATTTCCACCATAAATAACAACCTTTTAAATTTCTATGAAACAAAAAAACATACTGAATACAACTAATCAGCCTAAATTGATCCGATGTTGGTTACAGATGTCTATGAATAATTCTGACCCCATGCGTTATTCTGTTTGGACACCCAAGAAGTGTCCCTTTGTGTTTCACATGACAAACATGAAGCTCTACATACAAACCACCAAAATGACCAATTCAATTTCTCAAGAACATTTGAAGCATGACTGTGGTTGGTAAATTGCAAGTTATAAATCAAACGTATACCCAGCTACCAGGGAACATTCTCAGAACTTTTGCTAACATTCTGGCAGGGTTGTCTTAAAATGTTTGTTCAAAGTTATCTGGTCTTTAATAATGTACTCAAAACCTCAGCACAAAAGCATTATTTATACAATGTTCAGGAAAAGGTTTTATTTGGATGTTAGACTACATTTTTGTAAAAGTTATGTTAAATGTACCCATAATGTTTGAAAAGTGATGAAACTGAATTGTACCTTTAAAGTTAAAATAATCAATAAAAAAAAATAATATATATATATTTTTTTAAACTTAATGCTCAAGTAACATTCAAAATAATTTTCATAACTTTAAAAAAAATCCTAGAACATTTTCTTTATCTGGGTATACAACAGTTAGTTCTGGTCCTTGAATCAAATGAATTGGAGCAGCATTTCAAAAGTATTTGCATCATTACGCTTGTCTGCATTTGTTCCAGACAGACTGTCTGTCTATGTGTTAATGGTGGGTATTTTACACTGACTTTCTGCAGATTACTTTCTGAGTCATTCACACAAGTGATATATTAAAAAACGCCGATTCATTAATGAAGAAACAAGCTGCATGAATTAGTCATTGACTTATTCACTTATGCATATTCATTTAAAAACACTGATTTAGGAATGAAACAAGCTGCATTAATGAGTCACTGAATCATTCAAACAATCAGTTTGTTAAAAAACAATAATTTCATTAAATTACAAAACAAGCCACATTAATGAGTCACTGAATCATTCACACAACCAGTTTATTAAAAAACACTGATTCTGTAAATAATGAAACAAGCAGCATCAATGGATCATTGAATCATTCACTCGAAAGCGCTTGATACATTAAGGAACAAAACAAGCTGCATAACTGCATGTTAAAACACGAAATATACCTGTAAGTACCTCAAAATGAACTTATTGTTTACTTAACTGTTGTATAATATTAATTTCACTGCTGTCTGTGACTACCTGCAGCCTTGTGCAGCGCTCCTGCTCATGTCATGTGTGAAATATATTGCCTTATTAGCACCTGCTGACTTTACATTGAAGTCTTTAGATCGGAAAAGTGGCACACCTTGAGAGACTTAGCAGGTCATGCAGTTTGGGAAGCGCATGTCACTGAGCATGTGACGTGCGCTCACAGAAAGGCCATCATTACCCTGACATGCACACTTTTGATCTCAGTAGCGTGAGTGTGTGTGAGACATTCATCTAGTGTCACTCCACAGCATGCTTTCTCAATTAAGTTAAAGCAGAGATCCTGCATTAATATTTAATGCTCCACATTTTCAGTATGTACAACATCAAACGAGGGCCTTCGTCGTAAATGAGAAGAACACCAGGTCTTATATACTGTTGAATGCTGGTTTTTGAATGTAAATTATCTGAATTCTAAAGGTGTGGGATAAATTTGTTTTGGTTGCTTTTCTTTGATTAATCAGACAGGTCTACACAGCTACTCTTTCTAATGGTCTTGTGGTTTATTCACTGGTTAATCCCGAATTACAGCTAATAAGATTTGGAACAACTAGGATTAAGTATTTGAGTATTTAGTAATTAGCTGAGTGCTCTGACATTATTACAATGAATGGGGTTATATACTCACTGACACAGTGTTTACTTGTGCATATTGTCAGTATGCATTGGATAGCAGCAATGTATCTGCCAAAACATGCAGTACATAAGAGAGGCAGGGCGAGAAAGAACCCATCATCAAGGAGTATTTTTTGAGCACAATGTAATGAGGTCATGTGTCCGCTATGACATTATGTGTCACAAGCTCATCAGTGGGAGAGTCTACAGGTTTATTATTGCTACTAATAATAGTCTGCATCCATAATTTTAATAAAAACTTGTTTGCAGTATATACAGAGTGTAGTGCAGTCAGCAAACACCCTATTCAGATGGTAAAGAGTTAAAAAGAATAAGAATAAGGTCTAAGCCAAGCATACAAACACTAGTGTACTGGCCAAATAAAACACTTCCCCAAAGCCACGTCGGGTGGCTCAGAAACAAAATGGACTAAAGAAATAAAAGCAAACAGGGGAAAAAAATCCTGACTCTTAACAATAATACAATAATGTCAGTCTTAATCTAAATCAAGTTATATCAAATGAGCTATAACACATAGCTTAACCTGGAACACTAATACGTTTATTTCTTTAGATGGAGAGAAAACAGAAAGCCACAGACTCCTGAAGAGCAGTCATTCCTGCGGCTGAACCTGTCATGAACTGGACCATTTGTTCTGACAATTATTGCGTAATGAAGAGATGTGAGCTGTTTCTTACTGTCAGCGTTCAAACTCAGTTTGAAAACAGGAAATTTTACTTCTCAAAACACCTCATGACCTACTACTGATATAACAATCTGTTCAACATATGAAAGCATCAACAGCTGAACCATGATCAAGAGCCTTCCTCATCACTTAAAAAGCTTACTTCCAAACTAAGAATGCCAGTGCTTCAGTTGTTTTCCTTATGCATCTATTGTCATTAGAATTCTGGCTTTTAAAACCATTTGTTTTGCTGTAAAGTATATTGATCATGCACAAAAGTTTTACATTCTTTTATTTAGATTTTGATAGATATTTTGTGCACAAAACCCCACCCTTACTTCCTGAGAAGATTCCTTTAATATCTGTAAGAAGTTATTGTGGATGTTCTACCAGACGGCCATCCTCTTCTACGCTGGGGAAGCAACATTAAGAAGAGGGATGCCACACGGTTGGATAAGCTGGTGAAGAAGGCTGGTTCTGTGGTGAGTGTAGAAATAGAACCCTTAACATCTGTGGCAGAGAAGAGAACTCTTAGCAACATTTTGTCCATATTGGACAATGTCCATCACCCGCTGCACAGCATCACCTCCAGGCAGAAGAGCACCCTTTAGCGACAGAATGCTGTCTTAGTCCTGTTCCACAGACAGACTGAGGATGTCATTTGTCCCACAGGCGAAACAAATCTTTAACTCCTCCCTGTGCGAAGGACTTAAACTGGACTGTTTCTGTTGGTCCGCTCCACTATTTGTACCCTTTCTTTTTTTGTATTTTACGGGCATTTAACAGTTCATTAGCAGTTGAGTTACCAATTTAATTGTCTTGTCTGCTGGTTTTCACTGTAAAAAAATGACTGTGAATTTAATGGTAAAAGACTGTAAAAATGCTACAGTAAAAACCTGTCAAATGGTTAACGGTAAATTCCTCTACTATATACAGTGAAAAACTGTATTGGACATTACATGGTACTTTACGGTAGTATTCTGTTTTTGGAAAAGAAAAAGGCCATATCATTTACAGTAAATTGACATTCCCAGGATTCCCTGCATTAGATTTCAAATTTGATGTTTTTTTGTTTTTGTTTGTTTGTTTTTTAAATAACTATGTTTCTTCTTAGTTTATTATTTTCAGTTTTCTATATTAGGGTTGTGTGTTAATAAATGTTTTTTGCATTATTTCAGTTTCATGTGTGTTACCATGGTGGTCTTTAGTGTTTGTGTGAATGACACTGTGCACCTTTATGTTATTATCTAAAAGCTGCTTGTGATGGGCTTCGGTTCATCATGTGACTTTCACATCACCTGCCTGTCAGCGTATGAATCTATATACCCCTGCGCAACCTGTTCGACAACTTTAATTTTGATGTTCATAACTGACAACTAAGGAAAATCCCAAATTCAGTCTCTAAAATTTGAAAATTGTGAAAAGGTTCAATATTAAAGACACCTGGTGCCACACTCTAATCAACTAATTAACTCAAAACACCTGCAAAGGCCTTTAAATAGTCTCACAGTCTAGTTATATAGGCTACACAATCATGGAGAAGACTGCTGACTTGACAGTTGTCCAAAAGACAATCACTGACACCTTGCACAAGGAGGGCAAGACACAAAAGTTCATTGCAAAAGAGGCTGGCTGTTCATAGAGCTCTGTGTCATATTAGCACATTAATAGAGAGTAAATAAAAATGTGGGGGAGATTCACAAAGAGTGGACTGCAGCTGGAGTCAGTGCTTCAAGAATCACTACGCACAGACGTATGCAAGACATGGGTTTCAGCTGTCGCATTCCTTGTGTCAAACCACTCTTGAACAACAGACAGCATCAGAAGCATCTCGCTTCAAAAAGGACTGGACTGCTGCTGAGTGGTCAAAAGTTATGTTCTCTGATGAAAGTATATTTTGCAATCAGGGTCCCAGAGTCTGGAGGAAGAGAGGAGAGGCACACAATCCACATTGATTGAGGTCCAGTGTAAAGTTTCCACAGTCAGTGATGGTTTGGGTTGCCATGTCATCTGCTAGTGTTGGTCCACTGTGTTTTCTGAGGTACGCCGCATTTCTGCAGTAATTCAGGCAAAAAGGAGCATCAACTAAGTATTGAGTGCTGTACATGCTCATACTTTTCATGTTCATACTTTTAAGTTGGCCAAGTTTCTAAAAGTCCTTTCTTTGTATTGGTCTTAAGTAATATTCAAATTTTCTGAGATACTGAATTTAGGATTTTCCTTAGTTCTCCATTATAATCATCAAAATTAAAAGAAATAAACATTTGAAATATATCAGTCTGTGTGTAATGAATGAATATTATATACAAGTTTCACGTTTTGAATGGAATTAGTGAAACAAATCAACTTTTTGATGATATTCTAATTATATGATGGCACCTGTAGTATTGTTGTCTCTGGTATTCTGGTCTGTAAGCATAAATGCGTTCAGGGGGAATGGCTTTGGACGGCGATTGCAGGGAGGGTGGGACATTCGCTTTCAGTGCTATCAGGCTAATGTTAGCATTTTCCAAGATCTCCTATTGCACCTTTAACGTTATATCACTTAATGAAATTACGTTTTTTAACTGTAAATTTAAGTTAAAACCGTAAAACCCTAAAATGTTTCTACCAAATTTTTTACGAAATTCCGGCAACCACAGCTGCCGTTTTTTAACCGTAAATTTTATGGAAATCTTTTTTACAGTGTTGTTTTAATTATTGTCTGTTTGAATTGTTGCTACTGGACTGAATACGGCTATGCCTATAACTTAATCTTAAACTGAAAAGTTTATGAAAAGAGTTTTTTAATTTTAGCTAAAATTATAATGAGACACATTGGTCGATAAAGCAATGCCAAGGGAACTTTTAGCATCTTAATAGTGACACAAAAAGTGTTTGACCACACTTCATTTTTTGACACCTGCTGACTGAGAACATGTCGGATATAACTACAAGAATACTGAACAGTTGTTTTTCATCAGATATAATCTAAATAGCATTTCTCTTACAGTTTAATGGGTTTAATGGGTTCTCTTTACAGTTTATAAATATAAAAAAGTATTCTACATGAACTCAATTTTTTATTTTTTTATTTAAATATAAGACAATTTATGATTAAGCACAAGAATATTGACTATAAACAATGTTAAATGATTATATTTTCCAGTCAAACCATTATTAGCCATTTTGATATGTCAAGGCCTATCAATATTTTAATGTGCGATTTATGACAGGGAACTAAATGTTACACAGTTATCACGTGAGACAAGTATGTAAATTCCAAACTTCATCAATATAACAAGTTAAGTAATAAATACATGCAAATTTTTGGTAATAAATAAATATAAATATAAAGCTCAATAAGATTGTGATAGCTTTATTTATTTAAACAAATATTACCCCAGTCCTAAATCTGTAGCCTTAAAGAACCAACAGCTAATTGCCATTGCTTACCAAGCTGAACATAATGAATCTGGATTTTGTTTTTTTTGTTGCTGAGACTCTTTCCTGTGACACTTATAGATGTCTGTAATGAATGAAGCTCAGACAACAAACTTGAGGCAATGGAGGCCGATGACTCACTTCTCTGACATCACACACACCAAGCGGTGCATTTCTATGGTCGCTATGAGGCATTACAGTACATACACACATCTCTATGAGCTCACATCTTCATGGTCTGCAAATCTCTCTTTGTTATTCATTTTGTGCTGTCTTTACATATTACTGTTTCTTATTCCTTGTGATGCAATGCTGTTACCACAACATACCTCTCAAATGAGACCTCATTATTTACAACACCACTGTCAACCAAAACATTTTCCCCAGGCATCAAAAAGTTTTTCACCACTGACCATGCAGAAGCAGGTAAATGTTCTGCTTTCTGACCTCGTCCATTACAAAATTCCCCTAAACATTCATAGGAATGATGGAAGCATGTATAATTTCAGTGCACGGTCGTTGAATATTATTGAAATCAGTCAAAGTCAGCTGTTCAAGAATGTTGTTTTGGACTTTAGGAATGCAAGACGCAGCAAAAGTGGGATCTGTCAGAGCTGCGTAACTGTTCCGACACGTATGCAAAGACCAGGGCAGAGGTGCAAAGAGCATAGCTGAACATGCAAATGTCTCAGTAAACAGAGAGAAACTGCCTGTGTGAGTTGAATATCGCTCTCCTGCCGTGTTTAACGTGTCTTATGTGGTTTTATCCCTTCACAGACCACAAGGAGCCCAAACAGTGGTGGTTGCCATCTCAATCTGTGCAGTCTCTGCCAATCTGACAGCACTGTCTTCAAGAGAATCATGCCCACGTCTACAAGCTGAAGACAGGCCCTCCCTCATGCAAACGCAAGCCGGCAGACCCTCTCCTCCCGCTGTTGGTTTTCTTCCACCTCCCCCCATTAAGAGCAACTCTTTCTCTCGGTCTGCAGAAGATCAGACCCCCATCCCCCCTGGCGTGAGCTCCTACCTCGAGTGGGGCCGCTTGCTGGCCAGATCTGAGTCCATGCTGCCTGCCGACTGAGCCATTGGTGAGCTGTAGGAGCCGTAGAGAAACTCCAGCTGCTCACCGCTTCCCTCTTCCTCTGGGTCTCTGAGCAGACGCACTTCAGTCCTCTGTGTGTCTGTGTTTGTGTGTATGTGTGTTCTAGCAGCTGCTGAGGAAGTGAGGTATTGTGCCAACAGACCATAAAAGGCAAGTCCCTCCTCTGAGTGACGCTGGTGAGCAGGAAGCAGAGTGTGTGTGAATGTGAAATGTATGCTGCATAGCATACACACTTACACAAACATATCCTATCTCTTTTCTTATGCACATTCTCCTGCACAATGTATTTACATAGTTTTACTTATCTTTATTTTAGCTTTATTTCTGTCTTATTGTTATTTTTGTCTGTGCACTGAAAGATTCTGACACTAAGACAAATTCCTTGTGTACATACACATGTTTTATATGTGTTGAATCACTTTCTGATTCTCAGGGATCTTGCTTCATGCATGCATCCAGGGGAGCATTTGGTCACTCTAGCTCTGTTGCTCTTTCAAAGCTCAGAAGACTTGAAAATCCTGTCACTATTTACTCACCATCATGTTGTTTAAAACCTGTGTGTTGTTGCTTTTTCTGTGGAGCACAAAAGGATCCATTTAGGAGAATCGCAAAAAGTAACAAAAGTTAACATGGGAACTGTACTGCATGATATGTTTATATATGGTTATTATCCAAAGCACTTAAAAGCAATTCACCATTAGCAAATAACATTTACACTATACTGCACAATGCTAGGATTATTAGACAACTAGATTAGGAAGCAAGTTAATAAAAAAAGAGGAAAAATGCAAAATAAATTTATTCCAAGGGATCTGAAGTCATGTAGTATTTATTGTTTGAATGACAGACCCAAATTCCTTAAATCACAGTTTACCGATAATCCTCCACACAGCTGGTGCAGGTGTCAAAAGTATGGAACCTCATAGAATTGTGAGCTATAAACTTGCAATTGCAAGAAAGAAAAAAAAGGTCAAACTCTGAGTATATATCCTGCAATTCGAGAAAAACTGCTAGACATAAAGCAGTTACTTTATGTATTTTTTTTCCATAGAAGAAACATCCCTCCATATAAATCTCTTTCACATTCAGGTATAAAAAATATATTTATATATCAATATATTGCATCAACATTAACATAACTAATGCCACAATTCTTTTGGTTCTTGCATTAAAATTAGCAGCGAAAGAGGAGAGTTACAGTCCGTTACTAACAAACAACATGCATATATAGCATGACTTAAGAACACCAGGAATATAGTGCACAAAGATATCGGACAATATTATGATCCTTTAAAGGTGTTTTCTTAGTTCTTTTTTTTACTTCGGGGGTGTAGATATTAATGGAAAAAAGCTAAAGATCCTACAAAAATTCAAATTTGTGCATTTTTGCATTTGCAAAGTTTGGAATGAAATGAGGGTAAATTAGAAACAGTTTTGTGTGAACTATAGCTTTAAATGTGTCAATTGTGTCAAATACAAAAAAAAAGAAGAAACTAATGAGTCAATCTGTTATAGATACTTTTCCTGTATGACATTAATGTGGACATCCTTTAAACTAAAAATCTCTGAAAGCCAATAATCTAAAAGAGATTTCATCATCTGATGTTGTCCTGCAGATCTGTTGTATTTAGTGTACACACTGCCTGAGTGTTTGTCAAACCCTCATTCATAATGCTTTCCTCAAACCCTCAGCGAAAATGAGAAAAACAAAACGTACATCAAAGGTTTGGTCTGTCAGCAGATGAATGAGATGGAGACAGCGTAATTATATCCACAAGCTAATGTCACCTTGAGCTCATTTGTGTTATGACAAAAATTAAAAGAGCAGGAAATGGTACTATTTGTGCCTTTAAATCCTGAACAGATTCTTAAACTATTTCCACCAAACCTAAATAATGTATGTGCTTATAGCCTTGCAAAGTATCTAGTCTAGCTATTATGAACCATAAAAAGCCAATCCATAAAACACTACATTATAATAATGAAATCATCACATTTCTTTTCCAGTGTATGTTTTGTCCCATGGTACTGTCACTTATTTTCAGACTTGAGTATTTCAGGTTTGAAGGTCAGTACAAAATATGTCTAATAATGGCTATATCTTACAAACATCATTGAACGAGGACAAGGACTATTACTGAAATTTCTAAGCATCCAGCGAAAACCTGACGTGTTTATTTCAATAAAGCATTTTTAAGGTGCATTCAGCAGTAGTTCAGCTAGCATTTAAATGCAATGCCACTTTAAGTACCAATACCACAATGTCATTAGACACCAACTACACTTTCATGAAATTATATGTATTATACATGTATGGGCTGAGTTTTCATTTCATTTAAACTGTTTAAACAGCAGGTGGTGCTAGCCTATGGTTTTCAAACAGTGAATCATTTTAAGAAGCAATTAGTTGATTCAAAGTTTTGAGAAGCTTGAGAAGAAGCAATTTGGGCTTCACTGCTCAGGATTTTCTCCATACATCACCAGACGTCCTGCTGTCTGTCTTCAGTCTTCAGATTTTTGTCTGCTTATTCATCTGAAAAGATGATTCTTCCATTGTCTTTCGCTGTTAATGTGCGATAACTGTATTGTGTAGTAAAATTTTCACTTCACAAATGACACTATATGTACACTATATAATGACACTGCTATAGTGTAGATTCTCTCTTCAGGTGCATCTTAATCAGCTCCCTGGGTCAGTTGTTAGAGCACTGATCAAGGAGTCAGCCATTTTAAGGGCCTTCTCAATCACAAAATCTTTTCAATGAACTGGAACTTTTGCTCCCTGAAAAATACCACAGATAATCGCAAAGACTAGGGATCATCAATGCTCACTATGCTCCCTTACTGGAAATGATATTTCGAAACATAGAACACACAAGCAAAAACTTTAGAAATATAAAGACGGTTCAACCCTGTTACTAGGAGTAACTGGAAACTGGTGATGAGATCTTTCTTGAACTATTCGTTTATTTTGAACAAATCTTTAATGTGACTTGGGAAGAATGACTCATCTCGGGGAGTGTTCGTTCAGTCCTGCAAGCGCAATATTCTATAGGTTCTGTACCGGAATTAGTCGAGTAGTTCACCTGTTTCAGTCATGGGTCTGTCACGTAATGAAAAAAGACTTGAAAAACCCAAAGACTCATGAGATGAAGATGCATTGGTTACAGTTATGGGTCTGTCACGTGATGAACGAAGACTTGTCAGGTATGAAGTGAGGTGAACTAATCATAAACTAAAGCTAAACGATGAATTAATCTTTTCTATTTCTTATAGCATTATAGTTTTGTTTTGTTTGTAGTGTGATCAACATTTGCGTAAATACTAGTAGACATGTTAGGTTAGTAACACGTAACATTTTAATTATATTTTGATAAAAATGAATGAAATTACTTGAAAAAAGATTCATTCATTTTACGGAACGAGACTCAAAGGAATGATCCGAACTTCCCATCACTACTGCAACGTGCAATATGGTGGAGTAGTCCCGCCTTCTGAATAAAACAGCCAATGGCTGATTAGTAAAGTCGTTGTCACTGCAGCTACTGTTACAAGCTCCGGTTCCCATAGAAGCTTGAGAGACTCTTGCTCATAGATATGTCATATGCTCGTGATTAAGACTGCATATGTGCAGTGGCTGGTCTAGCTTGAAAAATAAGCTTTTTAATGCTTTTTTTAAAGGAACTGCATTCTTAGGGCAGTTCATTTAAAATTTTGTTACTGATATTGTATTGTATATGTACAATCCCGATTCCAAAAAAGTTGTGACACTGAACAAATTGTGAGTAAAAAAAGGAATGGAATAATTTACACATCTCAAAAACTTATATTTGATTCACAATAGAATATAGATAACATATCAAATGTTGAAAGTGAGACAATTTGAAATGTAATTCCAAATATTGGCTCATTTTGGATTTCATGAGAGCTACACATTCCAAAAAAGTTGGGACAGGTAGAAATAAGAGGCCAGAAATGTACATACATCTACACAGCTGGAGGACCAATTTGCAACTTATTAGGTCAATTGGCAACATGATTGGGTATAAAAAGAGCCTCTCAGAGTGGCAGTGTCTCTCAGAAGTCAAGATGGGCAGAGGATCACCAATTCCCTCAATGCTGTGGCAAAAAATAGTGGAGCAATATCAAAAACAAGTTTCTCAGAGAAAAATTGCAAAGAAGTTATTATCAACTACATATCATCCAAAGATTCAGAGAATATGGAACAATCTCTGTGCATAAGGGTCAAGGCCTGAAAACCATACTGGATGACGTGATCTTCTGGCCCTTAGAAGGCACCGCATCACATACAGGAATGCTACTGTAATGGAAATCACAACATGGGCTCAGGAATACTTCCAGAAAACATTGTCAGTGAACACAATCCACCGTGCATTCACTGTTGTCGGCTAAAACTGTATTGGTCAAATAATAAGCCATATCTAAACATGATCCAGAAACGCAGGCATTTTCTCTGGGCCAAGACTCATTTAAAATGGACTGTGGCAAAGTGGAAAACTTTTCTGTGGTCAGACGAATCAAAATTTGAAGTTATTTTTGGAAAACTGGGTTGCCATGTCATCCGGACTAAAGAGGACATGGACAACTCAAGTTGTTATCAGTGCTCAGTTCAGAAGCCTGCATCTCTGATGGTATGGGGTTGCATGAGTGCATGTGGCATGGGCAGCTTACACATCTGGAAAGGCACAATCAATGCTGAAAGGTATATCCAAATTCTAAAACAACATATGCTCCCATCCAGATGTCGTCTCTTTCAGGGAAGACCTTGCATTTTCCAACATGACAATGCCAGACCACATCAATTACAACATCATGGCTGCGTAGAAGAAGGACCCGGGTACTGAAATGGCCAGCCGGCAGTCCAGATCTTTCACCCATAGAAAACATTTGGCACATCATAAAGAGGAAGATGCGACAAAGAAGACCTAAGACAGTTGAGACAACTAGAAGCCTGTATTAGACAAAAATGGGACAACATTCCTATTCCTAAACTTGAGCAACTTGTCTCCTCAGTCCCCAGATGTTTGCAGACTGTTATAAGAAGAAGAGGGGATGCCACACAGTGGTAAACATAGCCTTGTCCCAACTTTTTTGAGATGTGTTGATGCCATGAAATTTAAAATCAACTTGTTTTTCCCTTAAAATGATACATTTTCTCAGTTTAAACATTGTATGTGTCATTTATGTTGTATTCTGAATAAATTGAAATTTGACACTTCCACATCATTGCATTTTGTTTTTATTCACAATTTGTACAGTGTCCCAACTTTTTTGGAATCGGGTTTGTAATTTATTTAACCTGGTTTATTAATAAAGTCATGTGAATACAGCTTACTTGCGCTGTCATGTAACTGATATGCATGTAAAAAGGGAAAACTATAATAGTATATCACGTATCAGTGATACTAATAAAATAACACTGACCAGAACAGTGTTGCATTGTAGTGTTACATCAACAGCATAGACTGTGGCTAACGGTGGAGCCCCCTAGTGTGAGCAAGTGAAAATTAATTTGGATAAAGGTTTTTTCTTCTTCTTCTTCTTTGAGCTGTGCGTTAAATTATGGTGTACCCACAAGAAAAGAAATGCATACGCGCGCGTGTAAATCAGAACATCGAGCTGTGTTTGAGGGACGTTTCTGTCGCTCCTCAGTTTGGAACTATATAGTCTAGAATCAGCAGACAAGAAATGTAAGCTTCTAACTGGACATGGTTTTTATTTATTGATTTTTCTTTTTTATTATTATTTTTTTATAACTGTTATTAAATATCAGACGGCAATGGCGATGTTTCTTCTTTTCCTCTTCGTTTCTCTGGTTTGGTCAGGACTTGAGTTTACCATTATTTCCTTCATAATTCTGGCTATAGATAGCAAAAATGTCTGTGGCTTGTGTTCAGAGCCTGTGGGCTCTTCTAGGGCCGGTTTGTTTGAGTTGTCACAGATCTGGGGTTTTCCTGAGGAATTCGAGGGAATAATACGCCTCTTTGTGTGCGTTATGGATGTTTGGATAATGAATGTGTGGCTGTTCATTTCTGCTTGTGTCACAATCACATCGGCCAATACACTCACACCGACTCTTTCTTTACATTTTCATAATTGTCAATGACGCATATCGCGGTTCTTATTCAAAAGCAGGATTCACAGTGTGTTATGGAATGACTGTTTGCCCTCTTACTGTGTGTTGTTGTATATGGTCCTCTAGAGGGGGCAATGGAGCCGTACAAGGCATTATTCTTCTCTCAAAACCAAACTTGGCTGCATTTGTATGATTAATGTTTAAAGACGATACTAAACAATGTATAATTAGTATATATATTGACAAATATATAATAAAAACTTTTTTACATAATTTATGTGTGAACTGTGTATATTATATATATATATATATATATATATATATATATATATATATATATATATATATATATATATATATATATATATATATATATATATACATAAACTCACATACATCATACATTTTGGAAATATTTACATGCATATACATTTATATATTTATACTCTTTGCAATTAATCGTTTGATAGCACTAATATATATAGGTTTTTTTCATATCTGAAATTGACTTATTCAAACGAACAAATGAATTAAGTTCATAAAGTTCATTAAAAACATGTGAGGTCACCTTATAATCAACATATATATATAAGATGTATAAATGAATGCTGTTTTAAGATCATTAAGATGTTTTTGCATTGTGACATAGTATTTTATGTCAAATTAATGAATGAATAAATTGCATTTATACATATATATATATATATGTATGTATGTATGTATATACCAGTTGGTGCGTGTAAAGGAGACACACACACACACACACACATATCATAAATAGTTTATGCTTGCATGAGCCCTAACAATGACACTTTTCAGCTTCACTGACATCATCAGAGAGGAATATATTCAAAACATGCTCACTGGGGAGATGGGGGGGGGGGTAGTTTGTTAGGGACTGTTCATAAGGAGATTTCCTTTGACTCTAAGGAATAATGTGGTTTAATCTGTGTGGCGCGTGGCGTGCCTGCATGCGTTCCTATTGTTTTAGCCTGCAGCATCTTGTGACACGGGCCTTATGACCCCGAATCACCTCTCCTCTTACCCATCATAAGGAAATAATTATTGTATGTTTGGCAATAATCTGCTCTCGTTTCCTATCAGCAGAGTGCAGGACGGGACAGTAGGGGTTTAAGGAACTCTTTATTTAATGAATCTTAAGAGGAATCAAATCATCTGTTCTTTTAGCACAGCAGCAGGATTTTTGAAAGACTTGCTCTTTTAATACCCTCCATTTAAGAAAATCAAGGCTGCAAATGCAGGGCAAATATGAAATATGTGAGCAGCTTGGGCTTAAGGGATCATTATTTAATGAGCCTGTGAAATGCAGGTCTTCCTGGACTCTTGTCATCTAAGACCAGTGTCAGCAGAACAGCAGTATGTTTTTAGGGATTTTCCTTGAATAGCATGTAAGGACACCGTTCAAGAAAAAGCTAGACTTTTGTTTTTTTGTTGTTTTTTGCACAGTAAACACTATTTTAACGTAATCTGCACTCTTGCAAACAAGCAGAGAAAATAATCTCTTGAAGATTAGAGTTACATTTAATGCCACTATAATAGTATTTTACTGTTATTGAGAATGTCGTATATGATATTGAGTTTTTATATCATTATCCTACTTTGAGTCACGTGATGATATTTGTTATTTTTGACGATGGCAATATTTATTATTTTTCATGATGTAGGCCTATGTATCTATTTTGAAGATGTGTTTGAACACCAACATTTTTTTTTTCTTTTTAAACATGAATTATAAGAGAGAGCCATCACACAAAACTCAAGATCTATTGTGTAAAACCACAGAATTTTTTTGTAAAAAAAATGAAATGAAAAATGAAATTTAAATTATATAAAATAAAAATAAATATGTAGGCATTATTATTATTATTAATGTTACAGTTCCTCTAAATTTAAATGTCATGAAAAAAAATATCCCCATCACCTTTTTGATGTTTATGTATTTGTAAAATTGCTCTTAACAATTACTTTAGGATTATCCTTATAAACATTTATAGTTAAAATTACATATTATACATATATATATATATATATATATATATATATATATATATATATATATATATATATATATATATATGAAGACTGGAAATCATGTTTATAGCTTTTTTTCACATAAAATGTTTGAAAATGTTGTTTATTATCAGAATCAGATATGAGATAATGAAGCTGTTCAAAGAAGAGCACAGGAAGCTGGGCATGTGGTTTGATGTTCCTCACTTCTGGATTTGTTTTCTCTTACATCATCTTGAAAGGAAGGAAAAACAGGCTGTTTTGCCATCAAGCATATCTTTTAATCCACGGGTCACATATTATGTCACATCACAGCGGCACAGCTTATTACTGTACAGAGCAAGAAGAAATATCCAAGACAAAATGAGATTTCAGTAAGCCGCTTGGAGGTTTAAAATGGCCAAATGAACTTTGATTTCCTTTGTTTTACTGTCCATCCAGTAAGTGCAAGAACCATCTGTCCTTTTTACTTTTCTTTTTATGCTCAGTTCGTGTTGTTTTGTTTCTTCAGATCATATTTCTAGTACTGTTGTGTGCTCAGCAGAGTTTTAAGAATCACGTGGATAGTACTTTCACTCAATGTCCAAAAATGAATCTTCATCAAGTTCATAAGGACGTTTTGAGAGTGTTGTCTGAGAACATTTTCCCTCAATTTAATGAGAATGTATATCAGATATGAATAATGTTATAAGAATGTTCCATAACTAACACACACACACACACATACACATATATATATATATATATTATACTGAGATAATTTTATACTTTATAATTTATACTGAGATCTTATATATTAAATGTTTTTACAAAACAAGGTGCCAATTTATAAATGATTACTGGGGTGCATATCATACTGAATAATTTCTATTAAAGTATTTTTAACCTTCTGGTGCTCCTTGCAGATTGTTACATTTTTATTTATTTACTTTTTTTTCGCATTTCATTGCAATGAAAGTCCTATATTTAGTTTAATAATATTTTCTTTTCTTTTTTAGGGGATTTTATGTAATAAATTATATTTGTGAAAGAGTTACCTGTTAACCACTTGTTAAGCAAAAATTTCCAACCTAAACTGCTGTACATCTTGAATGCTTTGGAGCACAGACTAACATTTGGTCACTTTTTAAAGAAGACATTACTACCATAAATGTAAGTTTAGGCTACTGCATTTCCAGAACACCAACAACTTGAATTCCTTTTCACGCAAACTATGATTACAGGAGCAGATCATTAATTAATAAAGACTTATTATTGTGCAAACATTTTCATTACATAACCAGCTCTATATGTTTGCCTTTTCTGACATAGTAAACTTGCTCTGTAGCGCACCTGGTACAGCATTGCACTTGTGATGTACAGCGCCGTTGGCAGCGCTCGTGCATCCAGTCAAACACAAGTCACACACAAAAAAAAAAAGCTTAAACTTGTACAATTGTAAATAAATACAAAATATTACTACAAAAAATGCCAGTAAATCCTTTACATTTGAATTTATTTAGAACAAATAAAAATAAACTAAGAAAATATAAGCAGCTATGAAATTATACGGATATAAAATAAAGCACAAATTATTTCGCTTCATTATAAACAACATAAACGTGTAGTCAAAACGACTTTATGTCGAGAAACAAAAATATAGGTCTATCTACATCTCTCATTAGACATGAAAATTTTTTTTTGCACGGTGCTCTGGCGATCAGTTGGATTTTAACCTAACAGCAGAAACGACTTATAATACTCACATTAGGCCTACTCTACGGAAGTTCTAAGCGGCCAACTTCCGTACTACTGTCATTTTTTGACATACAGATAAGGATAGTCCTACTACATTGTTGTGAATTGTTAATGGTTCTCTTTTATTTGTGCATATTCAAAATAAAAACCAAAAATTGTGCATTTGTAAAAATAACGAAAACCACAGCTAAGAAACACTCGAAATGCCAAGAAGATGCCGATCTAAAATCTGTTGTATAGAGTCTCTTGCGCGACAGAGAGAGTAATAGCCTGTATGCATCGAATGTCACTGGTCAAGCCGAGCGGTTCGGAAGCCACCAAACCAATTTACCTAATGAGAAAGTTTAACCAAATCCTCCCAAAGCTGGACCAAAGCCGGCGGAGAGGAAGGGAGGGACTCCGGGTAGTGAGCTGGCAAATCCGCGGCATTGTTTTCATTTTGCTCGGCCACAACTTTGGGATCCGCTCACGGCACAAGACTTTTAGCCCTCCTCTAAAACCTTTTAAAACTCCCACCCGAGCTCACAATCCCAAGACAATTCCTCCAGCCGGCAGACAAGCTCCTTAGGCTAATGGCCATTTTGCCTTGACTTCCAGGGCGCTTTAGCCTGGCCGTAATGCATGTTATGTCGTTCGGACCGCTCCGGTAAGCTGACTAGAGAAGTTTTCCGCATGTTGAGACGATATTGACCCTGGTGTGCGAAAGACAAAATATACTGGACGTGGGGATCAGCGCCGAGGGGGATGAATTTCATGATTTACTCATCTTAATGTAATCCGTATTGTTGTTTTTTTTTATTGTATTATGCTTATTGTTTTTGTTTCCTTATGTGTTTTTTTCTGTTGTTTTTATGACCTGCAAAACAAGAAAGAATGATGTCATATCTTCATACAGTCTCAAGATTTCCCCCAGATTGCTGTCGTTTATTGTCAGAGCAATTTAATGCGTAGTAATATGCCCTATGGTTTACCATAAACTAAAACAAAACAAAGCAAAATAACACAATGGAGAAAGGAAACTTTCTTAAATAAAAAGTATCATTTAATATAGCTGAATCAAACAAAATATGTTAATTTATACAAACAAAACTAGTTTGCATAGGTTAAATCATGTAGATATTGCTATTTAAGATAACAACTGCATGGTTTTGTATAGTGTAAAATGCAATCATGAACTTGCATGATTAGGATAGAGATAAATAGGTTTATCAGCTTATGAAAAGAAGAAGAAAAATAAACATGGACAGGTTGTATAATGCCATTATTTTCAATCAAATTACCGTACATCAAGTCAAATGCATTATGACTGCATTCAATTCTAGTATAAAAGGATGAACGTTGTATGTTCTGCCCACCATGTGTTTGTGCTGTAAATTATTGGCTGCTGAAAATTCAAGAAACATTTTGAAACCTAAACTGTAAAATAAGCAAAATCCACCAATGTCTCTAAACGAGAAGAAAGGAGAGTTTGTTGTGATAGTTTCATCAATGCAGGTTTGCCATTGCCTGTGTTTCATGTCTTCTAGCTGTCTGTGTTTGTGTTTGTCTGGGTTGACCAGGTTTTGTTTAACCCTGGCCTCTGCATTTTTTCTCTGTAAGAAAAAACCCTTTCAAAGAAGTGAGTTCATGCTGCATTTACTCTTTGGACAACAACGTGGATGTGAGGAAAAACACTTGGTAATGCAAGTGATGCAATCACGAGTTTAGGAATGAAACTCTAATCCGTAAAGCATGTGGCAATGTGGAAGCATCAGGCATCATGGCAGATCACCATCTGGAAGAGCCCTGTTAAGGGAATAGTTCACCCAAAAAATGCTGAAAAGTTAGTGTAGATTAGTTTGTTTCTTCATCAGATTTGGAGAAATGTAGCATTCCATAGATCCGAATGGGTGCCGTCAGAATGAGAGTCCAAACAGCTGATAAAAACATCACAATAATCCACAAGTAATCCACACCACTCCAGTCCATCAGTTATTGTCTTGAGTAGCCAAAAGCGGTGTTTTTGTAAGAAAGAAATCAATCATTGAGACATTTTTAACTTCAAACTGTTGCTTCTGGTTAAAATATGAGTACATAATCCATAGTAATGCTTCCTCCAGTAAAAAAGTGGTCTGGTCTCAATCAGGAGAGAAATCTGCACAGATCAAACACCGTTTACAAGCCAGTACTGCTATAAATAAATATGTGGGTGGATTTTGATGTAATAGGCAACAGAAGATATACTTTTTCACTGGAGGAAGCATCATTATGGAATATCACATTTTAGTAAAAAATATCTTAATGGGTGAATTAGTTTCTTGCAAACATGCAGCTTTTGTCTTTGTGAGTATACTTGTTCACCTGCATCTGAGAGGTCCAAAAGTCCAAAAAGACATAAGATGATGAATACTATTACTTAACATCAATGTGAAGTAGCAAACACATAACAACAGTGGGGAAGTCGTGGCCTAGTGGTTAGAGAGAATGACTCCTAAACCTAAGGTTGTGGGTTCAAGTCTCTGACCGGCAATACCATGACTTAGATACCTTTGAGCAAGGCACTGAACCCCTGGGTGCCGCAGCATAAATGGCTGCCCACTGCTCCGGGTGTGTGTGTTCACAGTGTGTGTGTGTGTTCACTGCTCTGTGTGTGTGTGCACTTTGGATGGGTTAAATACAAAGCACAAATTCTGAGTATGGGTCACCATACCTGGCTGAATGTCATGTCACTTTCACTTGTTTTGGTTTTTTTTCACTCAGTTTTATGCAGAGAAAGATTTATTCATCGGCCATAGGATGCTTTATTTACAATTTGAAAAACTAAGCAAACACTTCAAAAATGTAATATTAAAACAATATGTTTGTGGATATTTTCTGGCCTGCTGATTGCACTGAGCATTTGTGTGGCTTCCCAGCATGTCTTGCGTTACCTGTTAAGAAGGAGACTGGCTGCTGACCAGATGCTGAAGAGAGATGGACCGCTGCTGGCCGGATTCAGTTACTGCCGTTACCATGGCAGCAGGTTCCCCATCACAAAACTAACCATATGACAAACTCAGGTTTCAGCAGATGGAGCCAGATCAGCACAACTGCTTCTTTAGCTTAGAAATATTCCTGTGCCTCTGTGTTTGCAAAAGTCATGAAGTTGTAAAGACCCTGTGACATGACCATGCGTGTTAGCCTGGAGCTCAGCTAGCTTATATGCATTTCAAATATCTATTTCAAATAAATGTCTCGGTGTTATTATAGTTACAAATATAAAATGAAACCATTAAAAAATAAATAAAATATTAACTCAAATAAAATAATTATAATTCATAATTATTCGATTTTTATTCACTCCAATAAAACCCATCAATTTGAGTACAGAAGCAGACTGGTACCCATGTTTGGGCTGAGGTCAAGCACTGCTCTCCTCCGGTTCTTGGCCTACTTTAGCTGGAGGTGGATCAGGGACAGGGATTATCAGAGCCTGTCACACACACTTACAATCCCACACAAAAGAGTGTCCAGAGACGAGGAAAAACAGCATGTCACCACGATATGAGCTCCTGTTTGTCTTTGTCCCATTTCCATAAAGAAGGCCTAAGATAATGCAGCGCTCTTTTTGATCCCTTTATGTCAATGGATGATCTGCACTAAATGCTGGATTAGAAGAAGGAATTGAATTGAATCTCGCAGAAATCCAGGCTCCTCAGGTTTAAGAGCGTGTGATCTGTTTTTTTTTACACACTGAACTGGTTCAGTTCAGCAACTAAATGATTGTGAGGTCGATTCAGCAGAAACATCAGCAAAATATCTTTAATAACTTAAACTGCCAGGTCTGTAAGTAAACTCAGAGGAACGATGATCAATATGATTGTTTTTTTTTGGTTTTGACATGGGTTAGGGTTAGGGTTTGATTCCAAGGGAGCTAAAAATGCATGTGCATGAGTTGAAAAGTAATAGATAACACATTAGAAAAATGTCACTTTAAATAAAGGGGTGGGGGTGGGGGTGGGGGAGAAAAAAAGACAATTCTGTCATCATTTACTCACTCTAATGTTTGCTCGAACCTGTATAAGTTTCTTTCTTCTGTTGAACACAAAATAAGTTATTTTGAAGAATGTTCATAACCAAACAGTTGATGGCAGCCATTGACTTCCATAGTATTTTGTTCCATACAATGAACAGTCAATGGCTACCAGCAACTACTTGGTTACCAACATTCCTTAAAATATAATCTTATCTTTTCTTAAATTTTTTGGGGTGAACCGTCCATTTAATTAGCTATTTCGGTGCATTTATTTGCAACACACTTGCAACTCTAAGAGTTTTATCTTTCTTCTCTGAGATGCAGCTTGTTCAGAAGCAGTTCAGTGACCCTTGCGGATCGTTCTTTCTCCAGCCGACAGGATGAGGACCCCAGGGACCTGTGCTCTGCCCTTTGGGTTTCTCTTTGACCCGCTGCCCTCTGGCTCACCCGCCTCACACACAAGTGCCTCTCTACACCGGCCGGACGGCCCATCACCCACACCGCTCCTCCAGGAAAGTGGGTCACGAGTCTGAGACTGTGGGATTATGGGCTGGGAGACGAGTGTGTGATTCCTAAATCCTGCAGCCCCTGAAAGAAATAAAGGAAAAAACACAACACGTCCCCCTCTTGACCCAGACCGGCTCCCCTTCCCAAAACAAACCCCCTCCGTCTGCTTCTCCTTTAGTTAGTGCCCATTAAAGATGTCACTCAATCTTCACAAAAACTATTCCAATAGACCACCAGATAAAAAAAGAGGAATGTCCTCCTGCACCTACACCTGTGTGATTTGCAGAGCAAAAATGTTTTCTAATCAAGAGCGGCTCAGCATTTATGACACATAACAATGACACGCTGATGAATGTGATCTTTTAAACGGCTGACCCTGGAGCTCCTCACAGCAGCACATTCGCCCCTGATTCGCCCCTGATTCACAAATGAATTACACATAATAAATCCATTCATTTTGGAGCTGATTCGTTACACCCATCATTATGTGAGTCAGTCCTGCTCTGATGACATTGCTCTGAAGAAAGGATCTGAATGTGTTGCATGTAAAAGAACATTTGCTTTAAAAAAAATTATATATATATATATATATATATATATATATATATATATATATATATATATATATATATATATATATATATATATATATATATAATACAGTAATGCCTATATAAACATTAGTCAAAAATCAATGACTGGATTTTGGTAATAGTTATTTTGGACAAGTTTGCATTTCTGATTTAGTCAGTGCTGGATAGATTACTCACAATTTGTAGTCCTTTAGTGATTCAAAATGAAATTACAAAAATTGTAGTTAGTAACATAATTAATTAAATAACAGGTTTGGTAATATAATACTTCTTGATTACTTTTAGTTTACTTGACCTGGCTCATTTATCACATTGATTGAAATAGGATAATCTTGTACCATACTGACATAAAAATAGAAAGAGAAAGGAAATGTATTCTATTTGTTGTTATAAACAGCAGTTTATTACGTCAACATTACATTATGTCAACAACAGGGGCCTCCTTTTTTGGTGAAAAGCTAGTAAATGAAATCATAAAAGTGTCAAAAGTGTATTATATCATTAAAAGAAGAACTTACTAAAAAATATATTTTATTTGTTAACCTGAGACCATTAACTAACATTAGTCAACTGTAAACATGAAAATGTGTTAATTAATATTAATATATTTATTAATTAACACATTTCCATTTTAAGTATTTTAAGTAAAAAATATTAGGTTCAGCTGACAAAAAAAGGGGGAACCCTGCATTACATGTAAATAAGAAATAAAAAAACTGTTGTGTGTTTTTGTCATATTTATTAGCTTGGTGTTTTTTAAACAGTTTTTTTTATTAATTTCAGTTTATTTAGTTACTCTCTAAATTAAAAAGAGAAATATTGATGAGTCAACTAGCTGAAATAAGTTTATTATAGTAACTGTTGTGAAAAATATTGTGATGTTCTAAAAAAAAATTGGGGCTGCTTTCTTTATGTAAATTATGGGTTCTTTGTGGAGTGAAATATGACCTGGACAGGATTTCATGATAATTATCTCAGATGATTTTTCTCTTAGATATAGATATATATAAGACCAATATAGACCAAACTATTTAGAAGCGATAACAGTTGATTCACTCTTGACTGAAAATACTTTGCCTTTTCTGTTTGTTTTCTGCAGGTAAAAGATCAGACCACCTACATAAGAGCTCAGTCACTCCAGAAGGACGTGTTAACTTCTCCTAAGGGCTTTGAACTTTGACCTCTCATAATGTGTCTGACCTGACTTGTGTTGTCTTTGCTCTTTTAGACAAACTCCTCAAAATAAAGAAGGGTCTTAAGGGTCACTCTGAGGAACATGAAATATGTGGCAGTTGTGCTAAGGAAATAAAAAGCCTAGAGAGAGCACAGAGATTCCTCAGCGGTGGACAGTTGTGGCTTCGTATTGTTGCAGGATGAAGCCAGCGACACATGCTGGGCTATAAATGTGTCGGCCGTGAGC
The DNA here is from genome assembly GCF_023724105.1 of Carassius gibelio. Lineage (NCBI taxonomy): Eukaryota > Metazoa > Chordata > Actinopteri > Cypriniformes > Cyprinidae > Carassius > Carassius gibelio. Next base: position 15,355,356 of record NC_068400.1, on the reverse strand, counting down.
TAAAGGCCATTGTTTTGGAGAGAGTCAGAGCATTCTGTCTTTGTGCCATTATGTGCTGCATCATTAGCATCTCAATATTAGGAGGTTGATGTCAGTAGAAGTACAGTCCCCCTTTGAACTGTGCAGCATCTCTAAAGCCCTGCTGTCTGATGAGACACTCACTGCACTGACAGGCTGGAGATTCTGCATCAAACAGTCTGTAAATATCGAGGTTATTATAGTTAACTAAACTATAAACTGTAGTAAACAAACTAAATACTGAAATAAATAATAAATAACAAATTGCAAAACAAAATTTAATTCAGGAAATATAAAAGCTTATTCAAAACATTAATAAAAACTATAATAGTATCTCAATGATACTCAAATAACACTGGTAATTAATAAGTCGAGGTTTGATACTGCTGTGATGTTCGTTTGTACATAATCATGTCGATTTTTCTGTTTTATTTACATTATCTACACTTTTTTTTCTTATAGTTTTTATTTACACTATAAGATTTGTTTTTAATGTTTCTGCTTACCAAGGGTATATTTATTCAACCCGATCTCACGGCAATTCATACATTTTTCACAAGGTGGCTTATTCGTACGAATTTGTACGACCACACTCGTACAAATTCATACGATTGTTGCCAAATCGTACGTATTTTACGAGTTGCACAATTCGTATGAATTTGTATGAATGACCTACACCTAACCTAACTGCTGTGATCGAAGCTGAATTTTCAGCATCATTACTCCAGTCTTCAGTGTAGCATGATCCTTCAGAAACCAATTTGCTGCTTAAGGAACATTTCTGAAAACAATTGTGCTGCCAAATATTTTTGTGGAAACCATGATACATTTTTATTTTTCAGGCTTCACTGATGAATAGAAAGTTCAAAAGAACAGAATATATTTTGTAAGATTAGAAATGTCTTTACTGCCACTTTTGATCCATTTCTATGTCCTTGATGAATAAAAGTATACTTTTTTTCTCACAAAGAAACAAAACAAAAAAAAAACATACTGTCTTTTGAACAGAAGTGTAAACAAAACAAAAACTGCAGATTCAATTTAAAATCATGAATATGCAATTAGTACTACCAAAATAAATTGATAAATAACCGATAATTATCAGACTGACTGACACGCTTGTTGCTGATAATGAGTGAAGTGGTAGGTATCACTATCACTGCTGACTCTGTTTAACGGGGTTGTGCACCACAGCTAATCATATTCAGACAGTTACAGTAGGACACTAGTGAACAAAAGGCTCAATGGTGTCACCCGTCCAGACCCGCCGCGGCCCGCTGACCCTCTGAATGGTCAGCACACTCTGGCGGCGGTTGGGCAGTCAGGAACGCGTGGACAAGAGCAGTTGGGCAGTTTAGCCAGCTGCTCTGGAAGCCATCGCTCGCCAGTGAAACTGCCAGATGGACACACTTTCAGAACAATGGGAGTTTACTGTGCTAGCGGCTAGGCTAACGGACAGCCAGACATGCAGCCAAGGGCCACGAGGGTCACCAAAAAAAAGACTCAAAATGTCCTGCTTGGGCTGGCACGCAGCTTTTAGATGTCTAGTAAGAAAGCCATCTTCACTTCCTCTTAAATAAACCCAGATGCAAAAACATATCCAAAATCCCAGAGTTTCCATGTTGCTGTCTGGCTGGTGTTCCCTCAGACAGCAACAGGCTGAGTGTCCTGGGATCACCACTACATTGAGTAACCAAGCCTGTTTAATGAGGCGTGTGATTGGTGCCCTCCTTCCCCGCACAAGACGCTCCATTGAGAGGCGTGATTGATTATGACAGAGACACAATGGAGAGCTGGTGTCAGGACCAGCATGCTCAACCTCTGACCACCAGACTCCCGCATCTATGCACACGCCGCTTGTTTACATGCTTAAGAAGGCATGCATATGCACAAAGACTTGTGCATACATGAAGATGACCTGGTCATTTATGTCAACCCAGAAGTTTATTAAACCCAGTAATAATTACTGATAATTTAAAATATGCACAAATATTGAAGTTGCATATGATACATCAAAAAAATATTTGGTGGGGAAACAATTTTCACTTTGAAATCGCAGTTAAATTATGCAAAGAAATACAAAGATACAAAAGCATACTCAAAATAATCTAAAATATATATATTGCTTAGAAATTAATTAAACGTGAGTGACATTATTAAATAAAAAAAATGAAATAGTTAAACATACTACAATACTACACATTTCTGTCACATTTTATATTAGGTGGCCTTATGTACCTATCCATTTGATACAATATATTATGTATACAGTAAATGTCATTATATTTCAAGTCCTTGCATTTAATTAATGTGTAGCTACTTTACCTTTAACCGTAACCCAAACTTTACCCCAAAACCTATAACCCTAGTCTTAACTCTACCTTTACTCCTAAATCTAACCATACCACATACTAATTCGCAGTAAATGTAAGAATCTTCCAGAACAACATGTAGTTACACACTAAACCCATATTTAGTGTTTACATACAGTAATAATACATAGGCCTCCTGATATAGAGTTTGACCCATCATTTTATTAAAATGTTGTGTACGATATCTACATTTTTTGCAGTCCAATCAAATTATCAGAACAACACTAGATTGTTATGCTCTTGTTTTCTCTGTAATGGTTGCATTGCTTTTGGCAGCTCTTAGCATCCCTATGTTTCTACGCATGTGCTGTTCCTCAAGCATGCTGTAAATTCATAACGACCCTGCAATCAATGTCCACATGCAGTAATGCATCGCTTGCGTATGCAAAGAAACTCCACGCCTCGCTTTGAATTTACAGAGCGAATCAGGCTTTTCTTAGCAAACTCATTAATCTTATTTAGGATAGTTAGAGCACATATACATAAGTGAAGTAAATGAATGGAAATCATATTTCAAATACTTTCAATACTCAAAGGTCATCGTTACAGATTGTTAACTTGATTTGTGGCCTGAGCTTCCGGACACAGTTATTTTCAACACTATGATATGATGATGCGTTTCAAAATATTAGCAGATTGAGATTGGACAGAATTTAAGGCTTACACTTACACACTTAAAGATGAGAGTGAGTGTGTGTGTGTGTGTGTGTGTGTGTGTGTGTGTGTGTGTGTGTGTGTGTGTGTGTGTGTGTGTTAAAAAGAGGCAAGAGATGCTAAAAGGCCTCTCAGGCTGCCATCTTTACTGTATGTATGCGAGTGGATTTAGTTTATATTGCTCGTAAACCAAGCATGACTGAATAACTGTGTGATTGCTACTCATGTTGTGAAAGAAACTTGCAAATCACACTGCCATTGAATTCCTGGCCTTACTTTTATATGAATAGTCCACCCAAAAATGAAAATGTGCTGAAAATGTCCTCATCCTCAGGCTATCCAAGATGTAGATTAGTTTGTTTCTTCATCAGATTTTGAGAAATGTATCATTCCATCACTTGCTAACCAATGGATTCTTTGCAGTGAATGGGTGCCATCAGAATGAGAGTCCAAACAGCTGATTAAAACATCACAATACTCCACAAGTTATCCACACCACTCCAATTAATCAGTTAACATCTTGCGAAGCCAAAAGCTGTGTTTGTAAGAAACTAATTTATCATTAAGACGTTTTTAACTGCAAGACAAGTCCATAATCCATAATAATGCTTCCTCGGGTGAAAATAAAAATCTTGTCTTCTCACATCAGAACCCAGCCACTTATATGTTTAGAGCAGTTTTGGACTGTAAACAGTGTTTGATCTGAGCAGATTTCTCTCCTGATTCAGACCAGATTACTTTTTCACTGGAGGAAGCATTATTATGGATTATAGACTTGTATTTTAGTTAAAAGCAAGGTTTGAAGTTAAAAACACCATAATGATGGATTTGTGTCTTTTAAACACGCTGCTTTTGGTTTCACAAAACGTTAATTGATGGACTGAAGATGTGTGGACGACTTGTGGATTGTTGTGATGTTTTTATCAGCTGTTTGGACTCTCATTCTGGCGGCACCCATTCACTGCAAAGGATCCCTTAATGAGCAAGTGACGTAATGCTTCATTTCTTTAAATCTGAGGAACAAACAAACTCATCTACATCTTTGGTAACCTGAGGATGAAGACATTTTCAGCTTTTTTTTTTTTTTTTTTTTTTGTGACCTATTCCTTTAAAAGATGCTCAGCAGAAACTACATAGAGTTGATGTTATGGCTTTGGTTTATTTGGAATATGATGCATCCGCTTTCACCTAGTCCTGTTTCTCCAGATGACTCTATCACCCGATGGTCCTCACAGAGGAACATATCAGCAGACCATTGATGTTTGCAGCCCTTAAATGCACAATCATTTTAAAAAGCTGGACATACCACTCCAGAATAATATATAGTTTTGATCTGCTGTGTGATCTTCACAACACAAGGATCTTCAAGTGTCTCTCGCAGAGCTCAGAGGATATGCTGTATCCTGCATGTGCGAAATGAGCTGAAGCTCTGCCACCAGGCCACACAAGCCGGGGCAAATGCCACGGAGCTCTATTAAAACGTGATTGAAAAGGCCCTTTAAGTGGGCCCCAGGTGCATTAACACTTTAGCAATTTACTGAAATCGAGTGAAACAAGAGGCACAGCGCAGAGACAAGAGCTGAGATGCTCAGACTTGAGAGAGATGCTCTACTGAGGGAGTGTATTAGCAGGATGCTAGTAGGTCTGACTTTTTCTGAGTGTGTCAAAAGGCCATCTGTGTTTGTGTGTGAGCGTGGATGCGTGTGTGTGTGTGTGATGGGTCATAGATGCCACCAATTTATAATTTTATATTTTTCATTATCAACTTTAACATCATAACTGCCAGTGTAATTGTTAAAATATCATTGTCAGATATGACTATATTTCAAATAGTCATATAGATATTCCTTAATTTTTATCTATCTAGCTACCCATCTATCTATCTATCTTATCTGTTTGTCTGTCTGATTTATTTGTGGTGGGTGAAAGTCGTAAGAGCATATTAATTTTTTTTTTTTTTTTGTATTAAGCTTAATTTAACCTTCCAGTAATGTGACAGGGACAGTTTAGTTCGATAATCTTATAAGGACTTCAACAGAACGCTCTTTAATTATAATTATAATGTTGCTTTTGTCTTAGGATAAAATTGACGACCCTGAATCGTCTCTGAAAAAAGACGTTGTCCGCTGTCTGTCCACCCGAGGGGTCGCGATGGTCTCGGGGTGTTTTTATCTCCAGTCTCTTACCGTGTCAGATGGACACGTTCCGTTTGAGATGCTCGGGAGAAACGTTTGTCTCAGAGACACGCGTGGAGGCGGGGTGGGGTGCAGTGGGTGGGGTGTCGGTCGGTGTGTTCACGCCTCTGTAGGAACTCCTTCAGCACCGCGGACAGGGACATACACACGTGACGCGCTCTGCTCCTGCGCTTTTGTGATGCTAAACAACTGCAGGTCATCAGGATTCCTCCTCCCTCAGACCTCCTGAACAACACAGCGACTCAATCTAGACATTTGAAAAGTTGTAGAGCCCTGAAACACCGAGGGACATCCGCCCGGTCCGTTTCCTTTGAATTATTTTGTTGGGCCACTCTTATTTATTTTATTTTTGCCCACAGTCTTATATTGTTTTTCGTTTTAATATTACTTTTTTTTCCCCTAATCTCCTATAAGTTTATTTTCATTTGCGTCAGAATGTTGTTAGAACATCCGGGATCAAGCTGTCAAAATGCTGGGAATTACACCAGATACAGTTCGACTCAAGGTAAGACAGATATTTATCTACATTAGTTTAACGCAAATTCCTTCGAGCTGTTTAACATGGAAATCGACTGGAAAACTGACAAGCTCCCATTGAGCTTTGACAACACAATCGAAAACACAAGAGCAACAATCCGCCGGTATTTCTTTACAAAATATTGGCGATAGGCTACTATTAAAGCCTGTGCTATTTATCATATACGTGTCGTAGACGGCCTGTTTGAGTGGAAATTATAAATGCCTTTTATCTCTCACTCAAAGAAGGATACTTTTTCTTATGCACTACATAATAAATTAGCTTTAATATTTTTACTCCGTAAGTAGCCCTTATGTCTTTTGAGTTCCTATTTAAGACTTCTTTAAATGTCAGTATTAGTGCATAATACGAAAAGCTTATAGGCTATGGTATTAAACATCTGCATTTAACACATTTAAACGTCTAAAGCACTGTTTGCTTCAGCTTAAGAGCCCAACACAGCTAAAGCGGTTAAGGAGAAGTGAATGGCTCTTCGCTGAACCTCATGAACCCTTCTGAAGAGTGTTTGGTGTGTGAAGCGTTGCTCTGAAGGTCAACGGTTCTGGAGTTTCTGCAATAGACACATACATTCAAATGCACGTAATACTGATAGCCTTGCAGAAGTCGTCTTTTTCGACAAACTAACAACTGTTCCTGCTCCGACCATTCGCCTGTTTGACGCCGTATGAATATGTAATGAGCAACATTGTCAGCGCGTGGAACAGATGTGAAGCGCACGCGGTCACGGTTGTCATGAGAGACCCGCGAGCGGACCGAAGCTCCGTCCGCGAGACCAGCAGGTATCGGGTTTCCCTCAACAGGTGCAGCACCTGAACCAGAGGAGACCCGGTTTAGGGCTGTTCTGGAGAGTTTAACCTGCTAAGAACTGCCAAAAGCAATGCAACCATTACAGAGAAAACAAGAGCAGAACAATCTAGTGTTGTTCTCATAATTTGATCGGACTGCAAAAAAATGTAGATATTATACACAAAATTTTAATTAAACCAAAATATTCGGGCTGTGTGTTTTCTCAACACATTCTATCTTTGAGACGCGAGAGACTTGGTTTTCTTTAACAACACTGTTTAACATTCATCATGCTACACATATGTTGATAATTATTAATTAGGTTTATTATAATATCAACACGTAGGCTATGTATTAGCAGCTCTACAAATTAAGTGTTCGCTAAGACTGTCACTTAGGCCTATGAACATAAGTAGTTAAATTGTCACTGTCAAATATAGAACCTTTAAAAATATTTTAAAATACTAAAATAAAAAAAAGTGATGTTGTTATAGAGCTGTCAGAATGACGTGGTCAATTCGTCTTCAGTCTTGAGTTTTTGTTACATCAAAGGTTAACAGGTCAATATGACATAAAAATGATCAAGCTGAAAGTAAGGAGGAACATTGCGGCACCTTTCGCTGATATGTGCTTCATAAAGTGTGGAAATCCAAGCAAATGTGGCATTGATTTTGAGTTTATCATGCGGCGGACGCAGTGCCACTAAAGCTGATTTCCCCAGACACAGCAGATCAGTGTCAATAACATTCATCTGGAGCTTGAGCAGCTCGCTCAGCATTTCACACAACTGTCCTCTCTTTCCTACAGCAAACAGTTGTCTGACCTAAATCGATGTAGAGAAATGGAATGATCTGGATTTAAAAGTTCACAGTTTATGTGCATCTCAAAGGGACATGATTCATTTTCGCTTTGAAGAGCCAAAAGCATTGCGCAAAACTACAGGTTTGTTCAAAAAAAAAGTGCGTTGGACAGAGACAGATTCATTTGTATCGTTTGCGTTGGCATCTTGTGAAAAACTTTCTACAACTGGGCATTGTAATAATTATTCGCTTTGAAAATTACATTGATTATGGTTATTTAAGTTTAGTAGGCGATCTGCTGGCATCGGTGTCAAGATTTCAACTGTATAATTCATCTGATTATTTAAAAAAAAAATTAAGACAAGCGGAGAAATTGTTTGATGTAAATGACGCCAATTTCATCGTGTGTGTCTATCGAAAATAAAACAGACACTGATGTTTACCCTAATTCGACTTTTTACTTTTAAGTAAACGGCCAAATGCTTTAGAAATGTGTCAGTACGCATAAACAGTTTTACGCACTGTTTTACAGGGTGTATTTTGAATTCTTCAAATCTAGATCAAGATTGGGATTTGACAGGTGCGCATGTTTGTGTGATGGACACACACACCTGCTTTTGGGAAACACAGACGCTATCCTTCCCAACTAATTGTTGCTAGTTGAGGGCATCATATGACACATTTATGGAAAATATCTTGAATATTTGTGTGGCTCTCGCGCAAAAGTAAGGATTGTGTGGACAGTGAATAATTTGTAAACTCTTCTCACAGAAACTCCGTGAGACTGTTGTGCTGGTTTTGTCCAGGTGATGCTCATCTGTTTTATCAGTCACCAGAGTAACGGGGAGGCGTTTCTACTGCGCATCAAGAGCCACAAGACGCAGAAAGTCTCCGCGCGATGGATGTGTTTCTGGCACGCGCGCGTCTTCTGCCAATTCTACGCTAGATATAACGCTTAGATAGCTATAATATCGCACCCGTTTTGTCTTTCTTTATCGGAATAATGAAAATGGAGCAGAATAAGGCTAGGGATTCGCCGAAAGAGCCGTCCTCTCATCACACGGAGATGCTGCTGGCTTTACTCACGCAGAGAGAGGAGTTACGGAAAGGTACAGCCGACATCAGAACACGGAAGAAACTTACAGATCAGTTCAGATCTAGAAAAAACACGAAGCACCTCAGAGTATTAGTCCAATCTTGCGTGAGTTGTACACTTGCTGAAAGCTTGTAATTTAATTGTCCTTACATTTAAAAATGCACTTTAGGTGACTGGTGTTTAATGCTCTATGTGTTTAATTTTAATAGATGATTTGTAATTGTGGAGTAAATCTTTTCTCAGTAGAGTTTATTTCTCCTGCATGAGTAACGCTTCTGTGCCGCTTTAATGCTGTGGATTAGGAATGATTGTGTTTCTGTGGGATTAAATCTTAAACAGCGGCTCACAACAACATATGTCTGCGTCTTTCTGTTTCCACAAATCGGCAACATTTCCCATTTTGGACTTTGACACGCATGAAAGATATTAAGGTGCAAAATCGGGGTTTGATTTGCATCTAGGTGAAAAGTCATTGGTGTACAAATAGGCCACATTTTAGAAAACGAACTAAAACGAAAACCTTACAATGAGTGTTAAGAAATAATGACAATTTTCCAGAAACAGCCCGTCATTCTGAGTGAAGGCTGCAGGAGGACAGAAACTATTTCAGACGCATTGTTTGAATGACAAATTTAAGATTTCTGCTCTTTATAGACTAATAAATAGAGCTGTAGGTTGATTGAATAATTGATAGGTACTCGTGCACCTGTTCGTGACGTGTGTGTTGATGTCAGAGAAGCAGCTACACGCTCAAAGACACATGATTTGCCAGATAAAACGCGCATCGGGCTTATTTATTGAATTGTTATTGTTATTAATAAGAAAATCTCGAGGAGTGAGTGGATCGTGGTTTCATTTCATTTTAATCAGAATTTGACCAAATTTGTTAGAGTAAAGAAGATGTAATCAAAGGTGTGTTTTCTGGATATTTATGACAATTTAGCATTTAGCTACATCACCATAAGCACATGAAAACTGCTACTTTGACGACAACGTAAATAATATATAATAATGATAATGATAATAATAATAATAATAATAATGACAAGAATAATAGTGTGTAGCTATTATTGTTATATTTGTTCAAGTAGTTGATTTTATTTTATGTGCTTTATGTACTTGTGTAATGGAAAATGTGTTGCATCTTATTCAAGTTTTTTAAACAATGACAGACTTAATATTTACATCATAAATACTTAAGTACACAATACTAAATTAACACATTAAAGTTTTTAGTTTTACGTTGTTAAAGATAATAACTACTTTAATAAAAGCTCGTTTGTTTACCGGTTTATTTACTGTGTCCTTGAATTGCATTGTGATTTATCAGAAGACTGTGCTTACCTGCTGTAATAATGTATAATAATAATGATGAGGGTGATGATAATAATAATAATGTAAAGATTATTATTGTTGTTATTATTAGGCCTATTTGTCTTATAATAATAATACTATTATTAACAAAACTAGCAAGTAACTACCAAAACTAGTTTCTTTCTTTTTCATGCGTAAAAACTTCTTTTTCATGCGAAAAGCGAAAAAAAAAATATTTTGGGGGAATATTATCGACTCTTCATTGTTCCAATATGTATATAATTTATATTTTTTATATGTGTGTGTGTGTTATATTAACGGAAATTTTTAGTAAATAAATCCACACTGAAAAACAAATTAAATGCACATCATAAAGCACAAAGCGAAATTACTCGGTCAGGGCAACAAATAGCCATCATCTTTTGCATGTTTTTTTTTTGTTTTTTTCCGCAAAAAGGTTCATGGCGCATTTCTTTCTGTATGTGATATCAACCGCTTTCTTGTTTTTTTTTTTTTTTTTCTTCTTGCAGATATTCCAGTTTGCGCAGGCTGTAACCAGCACATAGTCGATCGTTTTATCCTGAAGGTTTTGGATCGACACTGGCACAGCAAATGTCTGAAATGCAGCGACTGTCAGTCTCAGCTGGCCGATAAATGCTTCAGTCGAGGCGACAGTGTCTACTGCAAAGACGACTTCTTCAAGTCAGTCCCGACTTCTTCAGCACATGTTTATATCGTTCACCCTCACGCTTCGGGTGCCATCTGACCGGTGTTTGACTGTATTTTGCCTGCAGGAGATTCGGGACCAAGTGCGCAGCGTGTCAGCAGGGCATCCCGCCGACACAGGTGGTCCGGAGGGCGCAGGACTTCGTGTATCACCTGCACTGCTTCGCCTGTATCGTATGTAAGAGGCAGCTGGCCACAGGTGACGAGTATTACCTGATGGAGGACAGTCGACTGGTGTGTAAAGCCGATTATGAGACCGCCAAACAGAGAGGTACGTGCACACGCGACACCTTTGATTATTCAGCAGATGTTTACTTTTGTAAGAGAAGTTACCTCAAGCGCAGTTTTGTTTGAGCAGGCACAGTTCCCTAAGTCTTAATTGTTTTACTTCTTTCATTCGATGACCTCACATTGATTGAGCGCTTTTAACTCTTGAGCTTAATCTCGCTGGTCGTGGGCTCGTCCATAAACATTTGACCCGGCTCAGGTAATTGCAAACTCGCCAGCCTCCAGATCGATAAATGCCAACGTCGTACAGAAGCGTTCCAGTTAGCGCGCTAGAACTGATCTATGGAGCCAGAGAGACACAATCTGCATCCAGGGCAGTTTTCAGACAGATTCAGCGCTTTAATACTGGACAAATCGGACTGCGTAGTGATTTATTTGTAAATGGAGTCTGGAAAGGCCCACAGTGTCATCCGTTGAGTCAATAAACTCACGCTACACAGCTCATAACTGAATATGTGCATTCTAAATGTTCAAAACATGCGTTTCAGTTGACACCCATAGAATAGAATAGAATAGAATAGAATAGAATAGAATAGAATAGACATTTTAAAATAAAGGCTCCAAAAGGGGAAATTCGCAATAGTGCCACAGAAGAAAAAGTACAAGTGAAAACATAAAGAGCATTTAGTACAAAAGAAAGATTCCATGGATGTTAAAGGTTTTTCATAGATGTATCTATGAAAATAAAGAACGTTTTTAAATAACAGAAAACGGGCGTTTTTAGAATAGAATAGAATAGAATAGAATAGAATGACAAAACGAACATACATCTCGAAGAATAGATTCTAATGTCAATAAGAAATAAATTCGTTTGTCAAATTAAAATATGTTTCTTATATTACCAAGACGGAACGCTCGTTGTGAATTATTTAGGAACGGGGTCTGGAAGAGACCCTGAGCATCATTCACTGAGCAGATAAGCTTACATTACACTGAATAAATGCATTCTAAATGTTTAATACAGGCCTTCAGTGCATTCACCTCACCGACGCTCAGATTCGAATAGAATAAAACTTACAATGTGCAATTGTTTCTGTAAAGATATTATGACTTTATTTGCATTCGTTGAACCTTATTTAAATAATAATATTAATAATTTTGACTGGAATAAAGTTAAATATTATTTTAAATGCGTTTACATGGGTTACCTTAAAGAATATAATAGAATAGAATAGAATAGAATAGAATAGAATAGAATAGACTAAATAGCCATAATTTAAGAAGAGTAGGCAATACTCTACATAAATGATGCCGTATCAATTAACAAAAAGGTGTAACCTGACTGCAAAATAAGAAATAAATTATTTTTTATAAATCAAAATATGTTTCTTATATTACAGAGGCGGATTCGACAGCAAAACGCCCGCGCACAACAATCACCGCCAAACAGCTGGAGACGCTGAAGAACGCGTATAATAACTCACCAAAACCCGCGCGCCACGTGCGGGAGCAGCTGTCGTCGGAGACCGGCCTCGACATGCGGGTGGTGCAGGTAACAGCTACATCTACATCACACCTAAAGCTCATTCTCAACGCAACAAATGTGCATTACAACAAAACTAAGGTCTACATCGCAAAAACGCGCGGTTATTTATCGCACCCTTAAAAATGCAACTTTATCTGTGACGTTAAATAATACATCTGAAATTAATAAAAACAGTTAATTGCCTAAATGTTTCCACAAGAAGCACATTTGTGTAGGTTCACTGACAATGAAGTTAACTGAACTTAAAACACGAAATAATAATAAATAAATAAAAATTATATATATATATATATATATATATATATATATATATATATATATATATATATATATATATATATATATATATATATATATATTCATATATATATATATTTCAACTCATGTAAGGTTGAAATATTTTACTACAACTTTTTACAGTGGTGCCTCAAAATTGTTTATCACGTCTATGCGCAGGTATGGTTTCAAAACAGAAGAGCCAAAGAGAAAAGACTGAAAAAAGATGCAGGTAGGCAGAGATGGGGGCAGTACTTCAGAAACATGAAGAGGTCACGCGGGAGCTCCAAATCGGACAAAGACAGCACTCTGGAGGAGGGCATTGACAGCGATGCTGAGGTCTCTTTCACGGGTATGTTTGTTCCCAAAACCCTTTAGAAAACTACTCATGTGTGTGATATACCCCAAAATGTTCATGAATGATTAAAAAAAATGTTTTGCTTTGAATTAAATATTTCAAAGCCAGTCTGATTTAAAGCACAGAACTGTTTATTAACAAATTTTCTGAAAAGCTTGTTTAAGAAATTAATGGAAACATGTGAGAGCTCTGATATACTGCATGCCAGTTTTTCAGTGAGGTTTCTGGTTGTTATTCTGGCATCCATCACAAACAGCCACACTCTCTTCAGAGGAACCCAGAGGAGGCTTTTCACAGCAGTATCACAGAGGAACCATTTAGGATCCCCAAAGAATCGTTCAGTTTAACAGTTCTTAAAAGAACCTTTTCTTTTTTTTTGCATGCAGATGAGCCGCCCATGTCGGAGCTGGGTCACTCCAATGGTATTTACAGCAGTCTGAGCGAAAGCTCTCCGGCTCTGAGTCGTCAGGGTGGAGGTCATCCAACCTTCCCTTTGGAGCATGGTGCCATCATCCCCTCACAGGAGCAATACCACGACATCCAGGCCAGCAGCCCCTACAGCCTCCCGCAGTCTCCGGGCTCACTACAGGCCCTTCCCAGACACCAGCCCCTCATCTCCAGCCTGGTCTACCCAGAGTCAGGCCTGCCCATGGTGGGTCAGAGCGGAGGCCAGAACATGACTCCGGGGGTTCGCATGATGGCTGGGGGAAATGGGCCGAGCTCTGATTTGTCCACAGGAAGCAGCGGTGGGTACCCAGACTTCCCTGCGAGCCCAGCATCCTGGTTGGATGAAGTGGATCATGCCCAATTCTGATAGTTTTGAAGATGCACATTTGGAAAGAGACCTAGAGCAGATCTCCCCCAGTGGTCAGGGATTACAAAGCGGATGAATTTTGTATCTTCACTAAAATTGGTTAGGGATGGACCCAAGACTTGAGCTGAGAAGTCTCGCCAAGGCTTTGAACTACTGGTTGGTTCTACAAGAACACGACATTGAGTGGGGAGCTTTCAGCAACTATTGGAGCCCTTCACCAACTTTTACTTTATGTAGACCATGACTTTTAATTAGCCTATACGACAATGAAAAGATTTTATTTTCTTCTTCAAGATGAGAATTCAAGTCAATTACAGTAAGGTGCACCAAGAAAAATTAAATCATCCATCATTGCTGTTACTGATGTGTATAAATGTGATTTCACCAGTTTGGTCCAAGTGTCTGGTCGTTGCCAAATGTCTATATACATTATATAACATTTAATCAATGTGGAGTCTTTATTTTTATACAACCTCCTTGGACTATATGATCACAGAGACTTTGTATGTTTCACAACAGGGATAGACAAGTTGTAGGCTAGCTGTTGTCTCTTTCTATTCAGTAGGAATTCCTCTATGCATTTGTGTGTTTTCAGACATGTCTCGTTCATTTCACTGTGTTGAAAACGTTTAGCCGAGACGCCGTGGCTCCTGTATGTGTTATGTGAAAAAAAAATGTTTTATGTCTTATTTATTCTCTCTGATGATGGTTAAGTCATAAAGGTCTTTAATAAATTTGTCATGAAATCCTCAAGTAGACATTGCTTCCTGGCAGAGCTCTTTAAAGCTGTGGGCTTGTGTTTTTTATTTCTTCATTTACTAAAAGGATGCAAATTTCTGTGCCGTTTATAGCCTCCCCATTGTTCTGCGCTCTGTAAAGCGGAGGAGCGGCCATCTGATCCGGGAAGGTTTCTCCAGTGGCTCGTTGGCAGCGAGAGCCTTAGAACGGGCTTAGATATTTATTTCTTTTCTTTTCCGAGATTAATCACATCGATCTTATATCAGGGCACAGATAATGGACCCGGATCTGACTGAGTAGGCGAATCGCCGGTCTGGCTTGTGACCAGAGCCGTATCAAGAGTTCAACGCCGCTTTAGCAGAGAAATTCGAGGCGGGCGCAACTGCAACATGTCGATTTGCAGATAAGTGTGCCATGTTTACCCGGTTGCCCCAACGGGACAGGAATATTCACAGCTATTAGCATGTCAGGGTTCGGTTTGTTTGCTATTTCACAATTTAATTCAATCACATAGATGTAAAGCTGTGAGTGTGAGGCATTTTATTCGACATAACGGTATAATGACGCACCCCATAAACTGTTTGTTTGTTTGTTTGTTTGTTTATCAATGTATGTATATGCATGCATGCTTTGAGGGTCTGTAATTAGAAAGTCCTACTCAGTTACACTTTCATGTCGTAATCAGTTTTAATTTCCGGCGCGGAACTCCTGGATTCTCTTCAGTTTTTACCTGAACCATAAATTCAATTTGACTCAGTGATATTTGTAGCTGTTGAGAGCACTCCAAAAGTGCCTAACTGGTTAATATAACATGATTAAACAAAATGTTTGGCGCTTTAAATAAATGTATATTTTTACACCGTTATTGAAAATTTGGCCCGATTATGCATGTCATTTGTCTATTAAAGCAGTGCTAAAAACGGCAGACGGTTTGAATGAAAAGGAAAGTGCACTATAACAATAGATTGCGCTAAAAAAAAAAAAAAAAAAAAAAAAAAAAAAAAAAAGAATACTGGTAGTAGGCCTACACAAGGCGCTATGCAACTTCCCCTTCCTGACACAAGCAAGAAGAAAGTAATGGCTTTCACACAATTTAAAAAAGTAGCTCGAATTTTTTGTATTTGCTATAGTATTTATCAAACAATACCAAATACAAGAATACAGAGGAAAGAGTGGCAGGTTGCTTAGCAAAATTGTCTGTGGCCACTAAGTTTTGGTTTTATATAACAACAGCAACAGCTCTGGGCACATGACCAAAATAGCTACTCTTATTGGTTGGCCAGTTTTCTTCGAAGTGGAAATGGATAGGAGGGTTTGATGATCACCCAAAAAAAAAACAAAAAAACATTTTAAATGAAGGTAAAGCATCAGTTACACATAAGTTAAAGAATATTGTGCTCTTCATTTTTTAATGAAAAAGCATGCTTCCTATATTTAGTAGTGCAAAAAATAAGTAAGCTACTTTATTCTATGATTTGTAAACTTGTAAGAGGGAACAAGTATGCTTCCTGCATTTAGAAGTGGAAAAAGAAAAATAAGTAAACAAATCCATTTTATTCTATATTTGTAAATTTAAGAGAGAACTTCTCATGGGAACTTTTCACGTTGTTGAATTTTTTTATTTATTTTTTTGCAAACCTTAATGCCAGACTTTTTTCTTTTTCTTTTTTTCTATTTTATTTACTTTAGTTAAGCTTTAGAGCAATTAAACGGAATTTCTCCTCTAGTCCAGTCAAGGTTAGAACAGTCTGAATCAAATCAGTCTTTCTTTTCACCGTTCTGAAAAACTCTCAAACTTCTTGACTGGGCTTCTGTCATTTGCTGTAGCTTTAATTGTGATCCATGTAACGTGAGGCATGTGGGACTCGGACTAACAATGAAATGTAAAAGCAAAGCTAATCTGAGCAGATCTGAGCTCTGGTTAGTTTACAGAACACTTTCCACAAGCAGGTCCGGGGGATTTGCCAGTAAAACGGTTGTTCACACTGATTAAGCAGACAGACAGGAGTTTTAAGGCAGGTTTTCTCTTTTCCTCTCACGTCAGATGCTGCAGTGACAGGTGTGTGGTCGAGACATAACAAAGCACAGATTACACATGCAGATGTCCGTTGTGTGAACCGTACTGAGAGATTACCCTTCCCTCACTCACATTAACTCCAGCGTTTCACACAGGTGCTTTTATGTAAGGAGGATTTTAGTTTCCCAGCATATAATCTGTAAAGTGAATTTCCGCTAGTTGTTTGTGTGTGTGTGTGTTGCATCCTTCACCGATTAATTAATTTGCACGCTTTGTGTTTTTGCTTCAGTTGTATAAGAACATTAGCATTTAAAATATATATTTAGAAATATATTTCCGGTTTGTGACATAAAAAGTCTAAAGATTAAAAAGTTAGATTTATGCATAGCTAAATATAGGTAATTGCTCCTGTGAGGTGATATTTTCTGTGAAATACAAAATATATATTGCTCAGTACATCTAGACATATATTATGATATATATGATATATATAAGTACATAATATAAGTGATATCTGATTCTTAAAAAGATATTTCCAGTTAAACTAAAAATCATACACAAGAAGAATAACTAAAACATGTACCAACAGAAATGCACTTATACTGAGAGTCTGTATGGCACTCATTCAACTTTTATGTAACGTATAAGTTTTATTTTGATTTTAGCTGATAACATTGATCAGATACATTAACATGAAATCAGATATTTAACCCTCTGGTGCTGCTCACGTGGAAGTCGAAAGGTAACTAAATTTTATTTATTTAAATTAAAAAAAAGTACTGTGTTTTAGTTTTTTTTAAAAATTGATATTATGTGCATTTGGTGAAGTAAAAAGTTAAAGTGATGCAAAAAAAGTTTAGAATTATAAAAACTACATTAGCATATATATAAAAACATGTTTTACCCTATAACAAAATACCTTTGGGGACAATAAAGTTTAAACAATTTGTACTCCAAATTTGAGGTTGATATCTCAAAAAATGCTTTCAGAAAGATTTAATTTGAGTGCAGTACTAAACATTTTGATGAAATTTGATTCCCATTTATTTTTCAACTCATGACTAACATACCGTGAAACATCTCCTTTTGTTCATGAGGATGTAGAATTACTGCTAAATGAAGTCTAATAGTTCTGTGTGTCCAAATATAACAGTATTAGTCACAGTGTTCTGGTCAGCTGAAGGGAAAGCTACTGTGGGTGTGGGTGGATCTCACAGCTGGTTTGGCGTCAGATGGCCAGAGTAAATCAGGGCTGGCAGTAACACTTCCCCAGGGTCCCACACGTCACCCACAGCATTAAGGCCTAATGGAGCAGCCCTAAAGACACAGTCAGAGCGGCCCGTGTCTGCTGGGCCTCTGGGATACACTACAGCACTCAACGACTTTCATGAGTAAACAATCAATTAACTCTGCTAATGAGTAAGATCCTCTGCTGTATGAGAGAGTCATGCTGGAGGAGGAGACAACACTGAACTGAACACTGATCAACAGAATTAGGATCAAATGTTCTTTAAACTAGTCAAACACAGTTATCTAAAGAAAGGTTTTTTAAACTGAACAACAATCCAGAATGCATTGCAGCATGACTGTTATAGCATACTGTTGTTTAGCTGTTTACTGAATTTTGTTTGAGCGTATGCTGTTTTGTAAATGCAATAAGTGAGAGAACCTAACATTTTTTTAAAGCATACATTTTTTTTTATTAATTTTTTCAAAATGCATGCTTTAGTATGGTTTTAAGTATTTGAGCAGGTGTTAAATACATTTTCTTGTGTTGTATCTGACAACATATTTCATTTAATCATAATCAAATAAATCATGTATGTCTCAAGAAATCACAAGAAATCAAAACAACAAAGAGATTGTAAGTCTGAAATTCAATAATGCATAGAAGAAATTCAATCTTCAATCAGCTTGATTTCTTAGGATTAGCACAGTTTTGTATTTCTTTTTGCAACTGATTGATCATTTGTCTCATTGATTAGAGCATATGCTCAGAGCATTATTTGTGGATAATTTTGGCAATGTTCACTCAAAAACTGAGGAGCATAAGCTCAGATCAGTGAGGCCATGTTCAATCATTTCCAAAAAAGAAACACAAAACCTGTGCCAACTGAAAAAAGCAGAAAGACTAAATCCATAATTTGGTGATAATATAGCATAATAAGGCATTAAAATTCATTAATTTTTTGAGTCATTTTTGACCAGGAACACCAAATTAAGCAAATGAAGGGTTAAATACTGATATTTTTCATGTGACTGGTGCAATCATATATATATATATATATATATATATATATATATAAAAAAAGCAAGCAGTGTTTTGGCATTGTTGTTTTAAATGTTTACTATGATTTCTTGCATCCTCTGTGACATCTCTGTGATCTTCTGGACCGAAAATATTGCTTGGGCTTCTCCTTCAAGATTTTTCAAATCTTTTATGGCCCAGCAGGTGTACATTGTGTGAAGTAAAAGCAAAACTCTCCTCAACGAGACACTTGACTTAAGGAATCATTCACTGCACAATTAAAGTCATAGCAATGCTTGACTTCACAAACACTATGAAGTCAGCTAATCAAGCTCAGCGTTCAAACACTTTACCAAGCTGGATTTGGGATGTTTCTCTAATTTCATGATTTCATAATGATTCTTGAGTTTCTCTCATCGGTTCTCCTGTGTTATTTTTAGTGACAAAAAATAAGATGCTCATGAAATGAGGCATCTCTGCTCAAACATCTGAAGCACCGACTCGAAAAGCAGATTCAGAAAGACTGATAATCGTGCTCATTTATTTCCCAGAACCTCAGTAATCACCAGCTATCTCATTAGGCCCTTCTGAGTGCTCGACGGTCCCCCAGGGGCCCTTTATGTCTATGAGGTGTTAACAGCTCCCAGAGGGCTGCCGTCTGCCCTGCTCAGACCCACACAGCACACAGACACAGATGGTCCCCACAGACGCCACACTTTTCAATTATGGCTTGCCGTGAAGAGCCCATTCCTCACCACTGCCAAATGACTGTGCGCGCGTGTGTGTGTGTGTGTGTGTGTGTGTGTGTGTGTGTGTGTGAAATACCCACATTGCAGCGGCCCACACACATGCCATTAGAATATCAATCTTGAGTTGTGCATCTGTACATGGAGGTCATTTTTTAACACAGCACAGCTGTAGGTTGGTGCGGTTGGTGCTGATTGATTCTGCCTTTTTGATGTGATGATAAATCACGGCATGCGTTACGAGGCATCGGTCCGGTCTGTGCCGCCCACGTGTGCGTCCTGTGAGCTGGACTGGGGGTCTGAGGGTATGTGCCAATGCCGACACACTCGTTAGTGCTTCATTTGAATACAGTGTTATTATCGCAGCTGGGCGTGAGGATGACGATTAATAAAACGAGTTTCATTTTTACTATGATTCAACCAATGGCTTATTTACTTGAAATGCTCAAAAGCAATAATGAATGTTTTGTGTTTTACAAAAAGGAGGATTGCATTAGTGGCTTGCAAAGTCAGTCTTCAGGATCACTATTATTGCTCATAGTCATTGAAATAATGACTTGAAGTATTAAACTCTAATAAAGTATTAAACTCTAAATCATGTGGCTTGTTGAGAAGCAGATTTTCTACACACTCAAACTTGCTATTTTCACCTGGAAGATATACCAGGTGATGAAGGATCATCCAGAACATCCCACCATACCTAACAACCACTTAGAACACACTAGCAATGCCGTATCAACCAACCAGAGCAACATAGCAACCACCTAGTAACCAGTAACCACCCTGGCAGCAACCCACAACAGCCAAGCAACCATCAATCACACAGAAAATCCTGGAAAAGACATATAACCACGAGAAACCACACTTTCGCAACATTCTGGCAACCAGCCAGAGCAGTATAATAACCACAGAATTACAATAACCATAAAATAACCATAGAATTCACCAAGTAACCATGCAGTTAGCACGCTAAAACTATTCAGAACAAAGTACAGCAATGGAGGTGCTGTTCAAAATCCTAAAAGTGATTCCAGGTTTGAATTAAATGTTCAGATTACCATTTAGATTACCGTCAGATTAACCATTTTATCAATTTTAAAAGACGTCACAATTTTGATTAAAATAATGTTCTCAGCCTTCATGTTGAACTGCGCCTATTGTTACATATGCTGCCTGGAATTGTTGTCTAGTTAGGCAGTTCACTAGGTTTTGGAACAGAGCTAATCCATTTGTTTAGCTTTCATTCAAATGGTCAGACCTTTCGGTGAAGAGAGAAGGTAGAAGGGTTATTTGCTGTTGCACAATGTCTTAATATGCTGCACATGTGGCACATTAATTCTTGCTCGTGTTGTTGTTGTGTTGACAACAAATCAATCAGGTGGCGGGTCTTTTCCCCAGTTCAGAACTGCTCTCATTACATGGAAGCAGAAGGCAGGACATCATTATCATGCTAGATGAAAGCAGCATGGAAAAACCAGCCCACCTGCATTTACTTCGTTCATTCAGATGTTATTGTTTCATGATATCTCCTCTTCAGGCTGTATCAGGATGCAGGAACATTTGGATAAATTCTGAACATGTTCAACATGTTGACATCATTTAAAACATAAACACTCTTTTGCATGAACAGCCTGAGATGTGAGTTGTTTTTAGAAATAAATCCCATTTAAGACTAATAAAATAAAACATATTTGATGTCTGTATAGCTTTGAACTCATCTATATACTTCAGTGATGCACAGTCTTTCTATTCCTGATGACATCATCTTGCACTGCACAGATTTTTGTCCAATTAGATGCTCTTTAGAATGAGAGAAAACAAAACACAGTGAACCCGTAATAAAGTAAAGCAATGTGCACATGTTAATTGTCAAATGCAATGGAATACCATAATCATGAATTTTACATCTAAATTAATTTCCTTTATTTTTAATTTCCTTAAAGGGGGGGTGAAATGCTATTTCATGCATAGTGAGTTTTTTACACTGTTAAAGAGTTGGATTCCCATGCTAGACATTAAAACATAAAAAAATTAAGTTGTACGTTTGAAGGAGTATTTTTGTTCCCAAAATACTCCTTCCGGTTTGTCACAAGTTTCAGAAAGTTTTTTTCGAGTATGGCTCTGTGTGACGTTAGATGGAGCGGAATTTCCTTATATGGGTCCTAAGGCACTTCTGCCGGGAAGAGCGCGCGCTCCCGTATAGCAGAGCACTGAGAGCACAACAGACTTCACTGATCAGAGCGAGAGCGTCGCGAAAAGTCACAAAAGAAGTGTGTTTTTGGTTGCCAGGGAAAGACAACCCTGCACAGATTACCCCAAAAAAACATCATTAAAGGACCAGTGGATGGAGTTTATTTTTACAGAGCATCAACGGAGTTGTGCAAGTGTTTGTGTTTTTTCCCTGCATTTCGAAGATGCTTGTTTTACAAACAAGGCCCAGTTTGACGCCGGATTTGCATATCGTTTATTTCTTAAGGATAATGCAGTCCCAACGAAAAAGGGTCACGATCGTGTGTTGGAACCGCAGGCGGTGAGGAAAACTGCTTCAAATATCTCTGTGTTGTTAACTTAGCTATCGGCGCGTAAGCACATCAAGTAAACCTTGTACACCTTTAAAGAAAAAAAAAAAAGACGACGACATAAAGTGGAACTTAGTCATTTTCCAAAACCGCTAAGTGTAACGGAGGCCAGCGAGAAGTCCTGTGTAGGTAAACCTCCTTGGAAGCATGCCCAGAAATGCCTTTATTGTATATAATAATAATATGTGATTTCTGTTGTTGATATAAAGAGGACCAACCTACATAATCATACAACAGACAATAAAAATTATGAATTAATTATTTTGAGAAAACCACAAAGGATTTGTATGTCTCTAAAATTGAAAAGGGTTTGCACTCAGCGTCAGTTATATTTTTTTATGTTTTAAGGAAGTCTCTTCTGCTCCACAAGGCTACGTGAAGGCTATGTGAATACAAATATTTCTTCCTGTGATCAAAGTGGAATTTGCAGCATCTTCAGTGTCACATGATCCTTCAGATATGCTCACTATCCCGCTGATTTGCTCCTCAAGAAACATTTCTGATTATTATCAATGTTGAAACAGGTGTGCTGCCAAATATTTTTGTAGATACTGTCATAAATATTATTTATTTTCTATTCAGGATTTCTTGATGAATTGAAAGTACTGCCCAAAGAGCAGCATGTATTTGAAATAGAAATTTTTGTAACATTAGAAATACCTTACTGTCAATTTTGATCAGTCTAATGAGTCCTTGATGAACGAAAGCATGTATTATTTTTTTATATTTTCAGAAATTTTTTCTTACCCCAACCTTTTCAATGGTAGTGTGTCATGGTTTTCAACAAATTAATGTACGCAACACAACAAGTGTGATCATGCTGGAGCTTTTTTTCTGTTAGGACTGCTCTGCTATACTGGACATGTTTTATTTTCATATGGTTTTAATTCCATAATAGTCATGAACTCTGTCATGTAGTGAAGAACTGAACTCTCCTAAATCCCATTGGAACAATCTAGGTCGGAACATTTGTCATTTCATTGTTGTTTCATAATTCATGTCAGTAAGATGGTCTTATGTAGGAAGGGTGGGGGCCGTAATCCTCAGGTCAAGATGTATTTATTGAAGATTAATAACAGAGCAGCAATCTCATCATGCTGTCTATGATTTTGCCGTTTTGTCCAAAGTGGATCAGGGACACAGACACAGACGATGCCATCTTGAATGAAGGATCTACAAATAAATGCACAAAGAAAATCCTAAATGCTTATGAAGATCTGAGGAAAAGAGAATGATCATTTAAAGCTCAACAGCATCAAGAAAAGTCTTTCAAATGTACGACTTAAAAAACTGTAATGATTTTTGCTACTGTTAAATTTACTTGAAGCAAATAAGTCAGTGCATTCAAATGCCTTTTCTAAATGTCATTTCGTAGTGTGCAGTCATTCAATTGCATAAAACAGCTGACTGAATCTGTTTTTGTTGGCAGTACATGAATCATTTGCATTGGCACTAAATGAAATGAGTCATGCTTTGCATGGAACTGGATGGAGAGAGTAAATGTTGGAATGACGTGCTGTTTTATGTGTTTCTGAGCTCAGAGAGAAAAGAGGAAGACTATTAGTGTTTCATATTCTGTATGTCAGGGTTTGAAAGTGTTTCTACTTGTGGTTAGGAATAAGTGTTATATGTTGTTTAACTCAAAGAAAGAAGAAACTGCTTATATTTTATATCATTACAGTACACTAAGAAAATCTGTAAGATATGACCCAGTGTTGTTCCAGTAGAAAATGAATTTAAAAATGTTTTTTCTATATTTTTTTTTTTTACTTTGGCCATTAAACACATTTAATTGAAGCACATAATTACATAATTGACTAATTACTCTTTCTTTCTCTGTTTGAGTTTACAGATTAATCCTTTGTTAAGAAAATAACTGAATTAAGTTCAGCAAAATAATTTTTGAGTGGGTTTATATAATACAAAGATATACTCTCATAATGCTTTTATACAGTTCATTGGCTGATTATTATTTCATGCATATAGTAAGAATTAGCTAGTATTTACTTAATGTTTACAATAGGGTTCAAATGTAAACCGAATGTTAATTTCTAAAAACAAAAAGCTCTGTAGATGCAGTGTAGATCGTTGATGATTGTGTCTTTCAAAGCCCATAATACACAGTCAGGTGAGAGAAAGAGATGAGAGAGATTCCCCTTGTTCTCACAGAATGGACGGTGGGAATATTGCATGTGCAGAATGGCTGGATTCATCTCATTGTCCTAATGGAACTATCAAGCGCTCGGACAGAAGACGCAGGCACTGACAGATAGAGATAAATTTCTCTAGGGCTCACAGTTCAAGGTTCAAGGTTCAGTCCTGATCCAAATTATTTATATCCCTAATAAGAGAGTGCATTGAATAGATTGCTCGTCTCTGACCTTGCTGTTCATCGAAACCTCATCGGCAGGCGCCAAAATCCGCACCAGGATACAGGAGAGAAGGTGCTGGATGATGCCTGGAGGAAACATGCTCATCTGTGTGTGAGGGTGTGTGTTTGGGATGGTGAAGAGAAGGGGCGGAGCTACAGACAGGAATTGTTTGCATTCCATATGGAAATGAGCTGGAGCTCAAGGGTGTGTGAAGGACGCAGAGAAGGACGACACAAACACACAGTAGAAATGTTTCCTCGGATAAACTAATGAATGTGCTTCATGCAGTAATAGTCATTAGCAGATCTGATTATCATAGATTAGATTAGATAGCTAATTAATGGAGGCCTGTTTCAAACACAGAATAACAGAATGATATTTTTGTTCATACTTTTTCTCAGAATTTTGGGTTTCTGTTCGTTTCTGAATAAAATACAAAGAAGGTAATTGTTAAAAGAATGTAACTGACTTTTAATCTCACAATTTAGATTTTTTTTTTATTACTGCATTTGCAAGCTTATATTTCACACACACAAAAAAAAAAAAAAAAATCTGCCTTCTTATTGCATTTGAGAGTTCGATATCTCACAATATCTGCCATGGAATAAAACAATTCTGACTATTTTTCTATGAATTATGACTTTATGTCTCACAACTCTATTTGTTGTTTGTTTGTTTTGTTTTTTGATTTCACCACAGAATAAACAAAATGTAAAAAGCCAGTTACAGCCAATTTTTTTCATGATCATTTTTTAAATATAATTTCTTATTTATATATTTTATAGTTAATATTAATTACATTTAAATATGTCTATTGGCTTTTTATTTCTTTTTTTTCTGTGATGAAACAGGCTTACATTATGTGTAAGCAAAGTGTTTTTTAGTCTCGTAATAAAAGATTTCTCGTCTTGTAGATATTTGATATGGTCTGTGCTTCTCTTCTTTTAGTTCTGTGTGAGGTGACATCTAACGTGTGAATCACTGGAATGAATACATGTGCTGTTTTTACATTAAGGTTTAAAGAATGTATGGAACTTAGTGAATGTCTGGTGTAGTGTTTATCTGAATATGAATATGTTCTTAAGAGCTTTCTGGTGACTATCTTCATGCTGGGCTTGTGTGTGTGTGTGTGTGTGTGTGTGTGTGTGTGTGTGTTTATGGTGAATGATCACACAGGTTGGCCATGATATTGATCAAACAGACACGCGCCGATCTCTGACCCTTAGATGGCGAGAGAATCTCAATCCAATAGACTGAAGTGTCTGAACCACCCAGCCACACACACACACACCCTCCACGTGCCTGACCGATCGATACCGGGCAACATGATTTCCACATTATGGATTGGCAGTCCCTTTATTAATAGAATTGCATGTATGTGTGTGTGTGTGTGTGTGTGTGTGTTTGTGTTTGTGTGTGTGTGTGTTGAGAGACCTGTCTGTAGTGTTGGTACACATTTTTTTCCTTTGTCACATTAGGACTTATTTATGCTTAAATAAGCAATGGCTATATGACACAGTTAATTACATTAGTCGTTACATAGTTATTACTATGTTTTCATATTAAAACATTTTGCCTTTTCCTTTCTCACATGTTTTAAAAAGCAATAAAATTACAACTTTATATTTAAACTATATATATATATATATATATATATATATATATATCATTTAATAGTTTTATTTTATTTACTTTATTCTAAGTTAAACTAAACGAGAATAAGAAATGTTGCTGAAATACTTGTATATAATCGTACATTTTATTTCAGTTCATTTTTATTTTATTTCAAATAGCAAAAAAAATGTGTTATGTTGTTTTTTTTATTTATTTTATAGATTACCTATTTATTTGTATAATTTTTACATTACCATCCCCAATTTGTATCAGGTTGCACCAATAATTTAAAGGGTTAAATAAAGTAATAACAGCTCCTTAATTTTTACAGTTTAGAACAGTCAGAATGAATCTTAATGGAATTTTATCACATGAACGACAATGTTTTAACATGACATACACTGATCTAGTTAATTGAATTTTTTCTTTTCATTTACTCATGATCATGATTATGATTATTCGCAGTAATACTGACATCATGAGGTTTGGGGTTCATGGTCTGTGATTGGGTTGCTGATCTTAAGCTAATGAAGTTTTACTCTTCAAACTGTTTCATGAAAACATTTTCTAAATGAAGGGCGGTGTGTTTCTGAAGAATGGCCTGAGATGGCTCATGTTTTTTGATGTGCTTCAAAGGCTCTTCTCCAGAGACAC